>NC_091154.1:47170056-47506306 GCF_040958095.1 Procambarus clarkii
CAGCATAGCCTGCAGGAGGCGAATGAGCTGGGGAAGGGTGACGAACAGGCCCGAATAACTTAAAGCAAGGGCAAGAGGCCCGGGACACAGCAACGAGCCCGACGCGTCTGAATTTACCCAAATCATAAAGGCAAAGCTCTAGTAAACACCCGGAGGAGACCGAGAAAATATCGAAGCAACAGAAAGAAAGTTAACCAACCCAGTGTAAAAACCCCAGAGAAGGGGGGGGGGGAAAAAGTAGCCTGAATAAACAAGCAAGAAGCAAGAGGCCCGCGACACCGATAGCAAGGCGAGCAGCAACCTTACAGACGTAGTAGCAACAAGCGTAGTTGAACGACAGAGGAACCGGGAGAAGAACATAACTAACAGCGAGAGCTAGGCGTAAACGAGGAGAAAATGAAAGGAACCCAACAACTGCGGGGCCAGAAGCATAAAGCAAGAGGCGAGGGCCCACAACTGCACCTCGCGCATCCTGGCTGCCTTGAAAACAACGGCGAAGGAAAGGGGACTACTAACTGTAGACACTGTCAAGGAACTAAACAAAAGATGGCAGAGACAAAGATAACGTAAGCTAAATGTAACCTTTCGCCCTAAGTAAAATTGTTTTTATAACAACAGAAATGATGCACGACACGAATGTAACCAATTAAGTAACAGGAGTTAAATAGAGGTAGGCGAATGGTGCATTTCGCCCTATAATAAATAGATAACAAATTTAATGACAAACATAAAATGATGCATAGCACAAATGTTACCAAATAAGAAGATGTATAAAATTGTGGTAGGCTAAATGGAACGTTTCGCCCTAGAATAAATAAAACCATTTTTACATTAAGAAAACGGAGGAGAAGCATAACATAAATATAACCATATAAGTAACGTGAATAAACTGCAAGAGCTAAGCATAAACTACTGTAACTACCGAGGAAACTAGGCAAAAGTGCAGGGCCAGGAGACGGGAAGCTAAAATAAGGGCCCGCGAATACTGCAAATAGCACATCCTGGCTGACTTTACTTAATAATTTACTTAGTAACTCTGCAACTAGCACTGCCTGGCTGACTTTACTTAATAATTTACTTAGTAACTCTGCAAATAGCACATCCTGGCTGACTTTACTTAATGACGTAAGGCAAGGTAAAAGTGGGCAAGCATACTGAACACAGCAACGCAAAATTAAACATGCGACATGAGCAACGCATCAACTGTCGGAGTAAATTAAGGAGGCTGTTTGGGAAAAAGAGTCCGTGGTAACCTGAAAGCAGGAGGCATGTTAGTGCTGAAATGTAGAACATAATTATGAATAGGGCAAGGCATGGCACGTGGTATCTGCAAGTACAAAATAAGGGTATACAATCGGCGTGGATATATAGCCATTTTACATTAAGAGAACGGAGGAGATGCATAACATAAATATAACCAAATAAGCGACGTGAATAGACTGCAAGAGCCAAGCGAAAGTACTGTAACTACTGAGGAAACTAGGCAAAATGCAGGGCCAGGGAACGTAAAGCAAAATAAGGGCCCGCGAATACTGCGAATAGCACCTCCTGGCTGACTTTACTTAATAAATTACTTATAACTCTGCAAATAGGACATCCTGGCTGACTTTACTTAATGACGTAAGACAAGGAAAAGTGAACAAGCATACTGTAACACAGCGAACGCGAAGATTTGAACGTGCGACATGCACAAGGCATCGAATGAAGGAGTAATTAAGTTAGGCTGTTGGCAAAATGAATCCATGGTGATCTGAAAGCAGAGGCATGTCAGTGCTGAAATGTAGAACATAATTATGAATAAGGGCAAGGCATGTCGCGAGATGTCTGCAAGTACAAAATAAGAAACCTTCCATATAAAGTGTGTGAAAATCTTAATTTACATTGTCTTAGGAAGGCAAAGAATGGGATATCATTAAATATACGACGTTCCTGACGACGCTTCGACGCCGCCATCTGCTGGAGGATACCGTGCCCCAGGCAACATGGGGGCCACCCCCCTGTCCAGGGCACTGCCCCTGGAACTGGACGCCGAGGACTTAACGAACACCGAGGGAGACGAGTCATCCTGGATTGCCGGCGGCAACGCCGAACCCAGGGCCTGTGGTGCGTACCGATAGCCGTAAACCTGCAGACGTCGTCGAGCTGATCTCGGGTCCGTGCTCCAACGCCAGCGTCTCCCTCCGACGATGAAGAACGACAGACGACACAAGGCGGACGGGCAGGTGGACGAACGCTGAACTTACAACGTAGGAGGAATCCCTGCTACAACGGACGGGCAGGGCGCTTAAGACAAACACACCGGGCTACACCGGCCAGGCAGGAACGCCTGGGAACCAACCTGCCGGGCAACACCGGCCAGACGGAGGACATGGAGTAACGGTCCTGGCTACCCCCCAGGCAAGCAGGACACGTGCCTGAGGGCCTGGACGACGGAAAGCTTGAAATAACACACCGGGCTACACCGGCCAGACGAACGTCTGGGGACTACATGCCGGACTTACACCGGGCAGGCGGACGTCTGGGGCAACTTGTTCGACGACAACTCCAGGGAAGACGTACCTGGGGACTCCGGGACTCCAAAGGGCCTGGGACTAACACCCCGGGCAACACGGCCGGGCGAGACGTCCGAGGGCGACGTGCCTAGATGAGAACACACCACACACGCCAAGGACCCCGTGGGAACCAACCTGCCGGGCAACACCGGCCAGACGGAGGACATGGAGTAACGGTCCTGGCTACCCCCCAGGCAAGCAGGACACGTGCCTGAGGGCCTGGACGACGGAAAGCTTGAATTAACACACCGGGCTACCCCGGCCAGATGAACGTCTGGGGACTACATGCCGGACTTACACCGGGCAGACGGACGTCTGGGGACAACTTGTTCGGCGACATCTCCGGGGAAGACGTACCTGGGGACTCCGGGACTCCAAAGGGGCCTAGTGGGACTAACTCCCCGGGCAACACGGCCGGGCGAGACGTCCGAGGGCGACGTGCCTAGCTGAGAACACACCACACACGCCAAGGACCCCGTGGCCTACCAGCCAAGCGCTGCCACACGGCATGCGCAGGGCCTAGACGAAAGGGAGGCGGGGGGGGTGGGCCGCACACAGGCGCGCCTGTACGGGCGCAAGGCAGCCCGAGCCCCGACGTGGGGAAACCGTGGCGCAAAGCCACGTGGATTAGCACCCAAAGAAGGGAACAGGAAGGGCAGAACACAGCCCAGCCGTGCGCTCCACGGAGCGCAGTGCCACGTGGCAGCACGACCAGGCGTGTGCCCCATAGCAGGCCCGGGCGAAGGGCCGGAACCTGGCCACAAGTCGTCGCCAGAGCGACGCTTGTCCGCACAGGGAGACCCGACCCCTGGGGACAGCCCAGGGAAACCGGCAGACCGGCAACAGGGAACACCCGAGGGAAAACAAGAAAGTCGCAGAAGCACGCCCTGCCGGCCAGGCACGTGACGCCCCGGAAAGGCATGGGCCCCAAGGCGGGGCCCGCCAGAGGGCCGCCCACGCTTGGCCACGTGTCGCCGCCGCCAAGAACATGCGCCCCGGGCGTAGGGCCGAACCTGGCCACAAGCCGTCGCCGACGGCGACACATGTCCTCGGACAAGGAGAAAACCTGGCCCCCTGGGCCGGCCCAGGGAACCCAGCGGGCCGGCAGCGGGGAGCCCCGAAGGAAAGGCGGGAAGGACGCCGACGCACGCCCAAACGACCAGACACGTGGTCGATGGCGGCGAGGCATGGGCCCCAAGGCAGAGCACAAAGGGCGAAGGGCCCTTCACGCCTGGCCACGTGGCGACGCCGGCAAGGGCACGCCTGGCCGCCGACGGGGCCCCGGGCAGGGCGCGCGCCTGGGCACGCCACGCTGCGGGGCCCCCTGGACACGACGGGCGCGGCTGGACGGTGCCCCACCTGAGAGGAGACCGAACGCAGGCCCCTAGGGACGCGGCCCGGCGCACGCCGAGCCTAAGCCAGCCACGCGACCTGCACGGCACGGGGGCGCCAGACACGGGGCCAAGAAGGGCGCCCCAGCTCTCCCGGGAACTAGCAGCAGAGAGCCCAAAGGACTAACTAAGTTGGCACACACATACCGCGAGGGGATGGCGCTTGGCACACGCCGCACTGGGGAGGTCCTGACTAGAATTGAACAGAAAACCTCACCTTGGGGTTAAAAGTGTAGGGCAGGAGGCCCCTGCCGGATCGGTCTGGGGTGTCGAGGGCCCCATGATGTCCGTGAGAGAGAGGCCAGGTACCGAGGCAGCTGGCGTGATGTCCATCTCGTGCGAAGTCGGGCAGCCGGGGAGTGGTTGCGAGGGCAGCGGCGGGGGCAGGCGGAGTGAGGGCAGAGCCCCTCTGTGCCCCCGTATTTATATGGGCCCAGACTGCCCGCGCAACGCCGCGGGACGCGCTGCGCAAATGTTTCTTTCTCCCCCATCAGAAACATCCCCGCTTTGCGAAGCAGTGGCCATATTACATTATATATATTTATTTAAGTTCTGTTCTATACAGTTCAGGTTTATGGTTGCCTCACTTCACCCCCCCCCCCCCTCTGCTATTATTTGTAATTATTGAGTTTCTTCTGGGTTCTTTCTGCTACTATATTATTGTTTTAAGCCTACTTTGCTTATGGTCTTCGGGTTCATTGGTGGAGTTGGCCGGGTTATTCTCCACTTGTTACTATTTGCTATTGATGTTAGTTATAGTCACTTTTAGTGTTAATGTTCTCATGTCAATTCCCCTTTTGGCTTCTGGCCTCACCTAACGCCATGAATGTTGTTCCTATTGTATCATACTATTATTAATTTAAGTTCTTAATTATTAAATCCGGGTTTTAGTTGCCTTACTTCTACTCTCCCTCTGCTTTACTTGTTATCGTTTTCTCTGGATTACGGCTCTGTTATTGTTTATGCTTATTTAGCATAACGGTCTTTGGCCTATAGGGTAACGAGCACTATGCTGGCGGCGTTACTTCTCACGCTATATTATTACTTTCATTTTCTTTGCTGCCTTACCACCCTTTTCGTGGGGCAGTTTTTGCAGTCCTGCCTTTTCCTTAGTCAAGGCATCTGTAGTCCCGGCCCTTAGCTGGGCACGTCAGTCATGCCCTCGGACGGCCCTGTCCTAGGCCCCTTAGCTGGGCCAGTCCGTTACGCCCTTAGCCGGGACCCCTGTGGAGCCCTTAGCTGGGCGGGGGCGGGCCAACCCCCACCCCACCCTGTTAGTGAGCTAACGGTCCTGCGACCTAGTACTTTGGAAGGAGTATTTGCACTTATCCGTATCCCTCTAGTGCTTATGTCTCTCTTTTTACACTCTTCTTAGTGGAACCTTCACGTTATATTTGTAATGTACTATTTATTGCTTATAAATAGTAATCCTGCTCTCTAGTTATTATCCAGTCCTATCTTCGCGCTTAGACGGTTTCAGTTCGACTTTCTACTTAGTATCCTCACTTTTTCCCTGTGGCTTATTGTCGTTATTTATTATGTACTAAATTCTTGTAAATTTATTCACGGTTACAGTCCAGTATTTTATTTTATTTTGATATAGAGTTGAACTATTGTAAGGCATTGGCTTCCCAGCTCCCAAGGTTTGCATTTTTGGTAATAACTTTGTGAGTTCATAGTACTGAATTATTGCGTATTTTCATGTATTAAATTTGTCTATTTTAAAAATCCTAATCTGTGGCACATTGTCGTTATCTTTGTTACGTTTTCTCTTAAAGTATTCTAAAATCGTTTTGGCCTGCTCGCCGCCGCTCATAGTGCCTGCCTCTACGAAGGGCCCGTCCGGTAACGGGTTCTCAGCCCCAGCTCCTAGTACTGGGAGGGAGTACTCAAGGAAGACTGAGGACTCTGGTGGTGGCGTCACGGGGTCAACAACGCAGCCGCGCCTGGATGCAGCAGCCCGGGGCCCAAGTTATTTGTGCTATATATATCTATATTTATTCATTATTTCCTATACTAATTTATAGTATTGCTATTCATTTTATTATTCCCTTCTCGTTCAGTATTAATTTATTATGGGTCTGGGAGTTAGTTTACTATTTTCGACCACTTCTATGTGGCACTTTCGACTTACCTGTTAATTTTACTATATTATTATATTAATTACATAATTATTTTACATTACGGATCCCTAACCTTACTGGTGTCCATTTAACTTTGCCTCAGATCTCCAGTTCTTGTTAAAGTTCTGGGGGTACTGCTGCTCGCAGAATGCTCAATGACACTCCAAGACTGAACTCATCGGCGCCTCTTAAGGCAGTTTCTTAGGCTAACTATTCAGCTCTGGCATGCATTCGGAGGCCAACATACGATGGAGATCACTGTAACGGACTCGGTTACCATCCTTATAATTTGTTGTGTTCGGGTCGCTCTGGACACAAGCATGTTGCAGTTACGCCTTAAGACCTTTTTCTTATATTTGATTTATTGTTTTATTTATATATTGGTTCGATATTATATATATATATATATATATATATATATATATATATATATATATATATATATATATATATTTCATTGAATATGACCGCATATTCTGTATTTATTATTTTCTGGTTTAGGGCTTCTATCCCTCTAACTATTTTCTTAGCATCAGGGCTTAATTGGAATAGGAGTTCTCCAAAACTCATTTTCGTACTTTTAAGGTGAAGAAAAGAAGTGATTTACTATAGAGTGTATTAAACTTATTTGTATAATTTGCACGACGTTTCGAACCTCCATGGTTCATTCTCAAGTGAACAATCTTACAATACTAGTTGATTTTATACCCGCATTAGGTCAGGTGATAATACAATGAAGGTGAAAAACATGGGGGGATACATAAGGGATAAACATAGGGGCTGCAGAAGGCTTATTGGCCCATATGAGGCATCTCCTATCTAAACACATCCTATCTAAACACATCTCCTATCTTGTGTTTAGATAGGAGATGCCTCATATGGGCCAATAAGCCTTCTGCAGCCCCTATGTTTATCCCTTATGTATCCCCCCATGTTTTTCACCTTTATTGTATTATCACCTGACCAACAACCCTGCCAACAGGCAAGGATGGAGGAATGAATAACTGGATAAAAGTCGAAATAAGGAAGACCTTTGCGGGAGATAGGATAAGAGCAGATAGCTTCTCTAGCGCCAGCATACGCACGCTCATTTAAAGAAACACCAATATGGTTGGGATCCCAGCAAAACTCTACGGATTTAAATTTACTAGAGATAAGAAACAGCCAATGCTGAATCTCGACGACCACCAGATGGACAGGATTAAAGGACCTTAGAGCCATGAGGGCACTACGAGAATCAACTAGCTACAACCACGAAGGAGGATTGACAATGAGAAAGCAGGAGACGGAGAGCATAGAGAATAGCATAAAGTTCTGCTGTGAAGATGCTAGTTTCCGAAGGGAGGCGACACATATAAGTTCGATCAGGAAAAACAACAGAGTAGCCCACACCGTTCGCAGACTTAGACCCATCGGTGAGGATGGAAACGGAGTGGGAGTGTGAAGAAAAGTGTTCAAGGAAAAGGCGTTTCAGAACCGTAGGAGGGGTAAAAGCTTTAGTGATGCAGGTCAAGCATGTACAAAACTTAGGAAGGGGGACTCTCCACGGGGGCAAAGAAGGAACAATACGAGGAGAAACATTAGAAATACGAATGGAAAGAGAGACCTGTAAGTGAGATAGCCGGACAGAAAGAGGGAGGTGGTGAAGAGGAACAGGAACTACAGGAGAGGTAAAAGTTAAAGCACGACAGAGGCGAGAGGAAGGATGTTGTAAGGACCACGCAAGATAGCGAAGATAGTAGCGATCACGGCGGTCCTGGAGAGACAGGAAGCCAGTGTCAACATATAAGCTCAGGGCGGGAGTTGAACGAAAGGCACCAGAGTTGAGGCGCAACCCAGTATGGTGCAAAGGATCAAGACGGCAAAGAGCAGAAGGAGAAGCAGAAGAGTATGCAGGGCAACCATAATCAAGTTTGGACAGGACGAGAGAGGAGTGCAAATAAAGGAGCGTGCGCCTATGTGCTCCACAAGAAGTATGAGACAAGACCCTAAGTATGTTAATGGTCTTAGAGCACTCAACTCGGAAGTAAGAGATATGGGGCGACCAAGACAAACGAGTGTCAAAGATTAACCCCAAAAGCTTTGCGGAATCTTTGTACATAAGGGGATGACCACAAAGTGACAAAGAAGGACGAAGGACGACACGCTTTTGAGTAAAAGTCATAGCACAAGTATTAGTTGTAGAGAACTTGAAGCCATGATCGGTGGCCAGATGATAAAGCCAGATAGTGTCGTAAGCCTTTTCTAGGTCAAAAAAGACAGCAACAATGGAGGTCATCGCAGCAAAAGCAATACGAATATAGACCTCCAAGTTCACCAAGACATCAGTTATGGTGCGGCACTTGCGAAAACCATAATGAAGAGGAAAGAGGTGGTGATGGTGTTCCAAGAACCACATCAGATGAACGTTAACCATACGTTCAAAGTGCTTGCAGATACAACTCGTGATCGAGGCAATAGGGCGAAAGTCCTTGGGGATGACCCAAGAGACCCTGGTTTCTGAACAGGGAGGACAACAGCATCGAGCCAGTCCTCGGGGACTGACGACGATTCCTAGACCCGATTATACAGACTCAGTAAATACTGAAACGTGCATGAAGGGAGATTGCGAAGCATCTCATAATGAATGCCATCAGAGCCTGCCGCCATAGAAACCGCAGAGGGCCAGGGCAGACTGAAGCTCAGAGAGAGAGAGAAGGGATGGTGATAGGGAAGGCGAAGACGGGTACAGAAATCTAATGGACGAGATTCAAAAAAGGCTTACAAAGAAGGAAGGGTTGAGGAAGATGAGAACCAGAGCTAACAGATGAAAAGTGGGAACCCAGTTCGGTCGAGACTTGCAACGGGTCCGCCACAAGAGCACCACGGAGGTGAAAGACCGGAGAGACATCAGGAATGAACTTACCTGCTATCTTGCGGATACACTTCCAGACCAGTGGCAGACGAGTTTCGGACGTAATGGTGGAGACATAAGACATCCAACATGCACGTTTAGCTGGACGGATGGTCGTACGGGCCACTGCACTCGCCTTCCGAAACAAAAGAAAAGATTCAACCGTCTGCCGGCGGCGGTGTCTCTTCCAGGCTGCACGTTTACAGCGGACAGCCCGAGCACAGTCCACATTCCAACAGGGAACGCACTTCCGCGTTCCCCGAGAAGAAGAGCGAAGAATGGAGTGGAGCCTGTTTCGTTTATGGCATACATAAACGACAGGAGTAACTTGTCCCACCATGTGCTTGGCGTACATATGCGACGTAGGGTGCCAGCCATGATTCAAATGGTCCGCAGTGTAAAGGGGTCACCTACATCGTAGCCAGGGGTGATTGTAAACAGACGCTATCTTGAAAAAAAATCTAGTGCAGGCCTCCTTTGTCTTGCAGGCCTTAGTTACCGACCAGACACAATGGCAACCGCATCACAACCAAGCATTCGACGTTGCTCAGTGCACCGCACCGTGCAATCATTGACTGAAGCTAGACGAAATTAATAATGAAGTGTTCAACGACCTTGATGAACCTGATATTGATGACTCAGATATAGATGAGGACTATACACAGCCTGAGGATTGCGAAACAACGGATAGTGAAAGTGAACATGTTGGTGCCACGAGGGTGAGGATACTACGAGAGTCACCGGCTACTACTCATCACCACTCAACACCACTTCGCGCCCAAGCACATAGTTCATGTGTTACATTACAAGATTATGATGATATGATCGACGAGTCTGAAGCAGGTGAATCATTCTCTGGTTTTAGTGATTTAGAAACAGAGACTATAGTTTTGCCACACGTGCTAGTACCAGTCGTGATTTTGCCAAGCGAAGTTTCGTCGCATCAGCATGTAGCGAGTAGATTATCCCAATAATATACTCGCTCCAAATGCATTGTTAATATTCCTGTCAACCTTTGGAGATGAATGAGGTGAGGTGTTGCTCGGGCAACACGGTGAGGTGTTGCCCGAGCATATAAGCAGCAGAATAGCAAATATTAACTACGGGAGACATCTCCCGTCACGCAGGGTGCAGTCGCACCTCCACAGATCTCCAGTATCATCTATTGATACTGGAAATGGCTCAAAAGGGCCACCACTTATGGGCTATTCATGCCCAAGCCACCTTTTGGGTGGCTTAATCTTCTCTCTCTCTCTCTCAAATATTAACTAGTCTACTTTCAAGTGTGGTCTAGAACAGACACTTGCGAGATACTGTACCGACGCTCAGTGCGCTCAACTCATATTTCTGTATATTCGACCAGATATATACTGTATATATATTATCTTAGTGTTTGTGTTTATTGTCACCATACTTTACGTAACGATAGAACCGTTACAAGCGCCGCCGCATGGCACAACATGGCGACAATGAGGAACAAATTCCCCAGCTGTCAGGATGCCTGACAGTTGGGTGGACAGTGCTTCGGATTCGTAGTCCTGAGGTTCCGGGTTCGATCCCCAGTGGAGGCAGAGACAAATGGGCAAAATGTTTATTTCACCCTGATGCCCCAGTTACCTAGCAGTAAATAGGTACCTGTTAGTTAAACAGCTGCTACAGGGTACTTCCTGGGGGGGTGTAACAAAAAGAAGGCCTGGTCGAGGACCGGGCCGTGGGAACGCTTAGCCCCGAAATCATCTCAAGATAACCTCAAGATAGATCTTCAATTACTTTTCCCTCATCGTCTCTTTCTGCCCCTACTGTTCCTATATCTGCTTCAGCTCCATATATCTTTTCCCTGATACAGGTGACGAAATGAGTGAAATGGACTTCTTCACTGCATATTTTGATGAGCCGCTCATGGAACATACCATATTGTTCACGGAACGAACAAATACTCTGCTGATCTCATTGAAGGTGAGGATGTATCAGAATTTTCACGTTTACAGCGTTGGAAAGAGACGACTGTAGGTGAACTGAATGCGTTTTTCGCCAAGTTTTAGAAGGTTGTAACAGAACCCATGAGCACCACACCAGAAATAAATACAGTTTTGATATTCCTAGAGTACGTCTTAATCAAACTAGAAATGCTCTGCAAATCAAGGGGCCCAGAATGTGGAATGACCTTCCCAACCATGTTAAAGACTGTACCTCTCTCAACCAGTTTAAGATAAAAACTAAACACTACCTAATAAATTCCCTGTAATCTACCTCACTCCTCTATTGTCAACCCATGTCTGTTATTTTCTTCTTTTTTTTTCCTTTTTTTTTTTTTTTTTTTTTTTTTTTTTTTTTTTTTTTTTTTTTTTTTTTTTTTAATCAACACTGTTTGTCAACCTATTGTATTTGTGCTGCTTTTTCAGTCATGTTCCCCCTTTTTTTATCTTTATTTGTATTTGTTCTCAACACTTTTTATTCTTTATGCTCAATTAGTATTAAGTTCTAGATATTAATGTTTTTCTTGCCCGAAACGCATTGCGTAATAGTGGCTTTAGGCATTGTATGTACTAGCTCTATCTATATATCAATCCATTAATGTAACATCACTTGTATGTATATACCTTACCTGAATAAACATCTGAATCTGAATCTGAATCTGAAAGTGTATATTAATGAAACATTGTGTGAATCATGTAATGTCCAATCATTGGAGTAAAAACAACATTGTTCGGGAAATATATGTCTCGAGACCAATTTTTGATACTTCTACGGTGTCTTCATTTTGCAAATAATGCAGACGAGAGACAGGATGATGTCATGTTCACAGAAAATGGTACCATCCGTTTTCTATGTGCGGCGGCTGGGACGCCAGAGAGAGATTGGAGGTAAACAAGAGCGTACAGGACGCCAGCCAAGCTTGGTAGCTACTAGTCATGTAATCATATTAAGTATTAAAGTCAGTAACCAAGTCATGACTTTACATCAACCCTACAACCAAGACTTCCTCAGTAACACACAAACACCACATTGGCGACGAGGATGAACTGTGAACGCAGGTATTTGTTCAGTTTCAAACACAAGGGAGAAGCATGCTGCCTGGAGGAGGAAGAGAAGCTGTGAGCGCCATACCCGATGCTGTATGCTAACCGATGCTGTGTGCTAACCAATGCTGTGTGCTAAACGATGCTGTGTGCTAACCGATGCTGTGTACTACCCAAGCTGTGTGCTACCCAAGTTGTGCTGAAGAAACTGTGTACTGAGGAATCTGCCGACGTTGTGTACGAAACGACGCTTTGATGTGTACAAAACCTGATGTTTTGGTTACGAAACGACGCTTCGTGCTACAAAATTCATCACACTGAGCTGACTGCTGTACCGACTGCTGTACCAACTGCTGCACCAACTGCTGTACCAACTGCTGCTGTACCAACTGCTGTGCTGCTGCTGTGAGTAGGAACAACACATGTACACAAGGGCTAGGTAAGAAGTCAGTTGCTGCTATATTGTGCACTGTTGTGAACTTTTGCATTAAAATGCTTGTGTGCTTTGCAAAATTAAAGTAATTATAGTGAATTCTTGACTAACATATACAGTGCAGTAAGTGTTTAATATTCTGAGGAACATTTAAGTGATAAGTTTACATTTATTCAGTAAAAATGGCAAATATACCTCAGTTTCCTGCATTTGATCCTGACTGTGATCAGACAAACCTGTCACAGAGGTGGGTCAAATGGCTTAAAAGGTTTGAAAATTTGTTGATAGTTTCTGACATCAAAAGTGCTGAAAGAAAGCGTGCCTTTCTACTTCATTATGCAGGTGATAGAGTTTGTGACATCTTTGACACACTGAAAGACACTGGTGGTGCCAAAGATTATGACACTGCCAAAGCCAAACTAACAGAGCATTTCAAACCAAGGCAAAATACTGCAATGGAAATTATGCATTTCAGGAGAGCAAAACAACTCTCTAATGAAACTGTGGATCAATACCACACGTACGTCTGCAGGGTTTAGCAGCCCATTGTGAGTTTGCTGATGTTGACAAAGAAATCAAACAGCAAATAATTGAAACATGCACATCTACACGTCTCCGTCGAAGAGCTCTAGAACTTGTTGATGATGAAAGTTCTCTTACCAAGATACTGGATATTGCTCGTCGAATGGAAGATGCTGCACGTGATGCTCGTGTCATGGAGTGCAGTGCCAATAACGGTGCTGCCACTGTTACTAACAGTGATGAGGTACGTAAGGTTCAGGGAGGACACCGTGATCAAAGAAGATATCATGGCAAACCTAACAGTAAATTTAGCCGAGAACCACGTCACAACTGGGGTCAAGGAACAAGGCTCAAGCAGTCACAACGACCCACATCAGAGGGTGTCAACAATAAATGTTACAATTGTGGAGGAGACTACCCACACCAAGATAATGTTTGTCCTGCTCAAGGTAAGAAGTGCTATGAGTGTGGAAAACTAGGTCATTTTGGTGCTATGTGTCGTTCCGCACTAAAGAAACCACAGTCAATGAATAAAAGCACTGTACGAGGATCAGGTCATAGGGGTCGAGGTGGTAAACACAATATTGCACCTCAAATCAAGAATGTTAACAATGTACAAGACAACATTTCATTACAACCAGTCTCAGATGACAGTGAATGTGATTATACTTATGGAGTACAAGCAATCACAGAATGGAATGATCTTCCAAACAACCCAGAGACATGTGTATACATTGCTGGTATTTGTCTCAAGGTTCTCATTGACACTGGATCAAACATTGATACCATTGCTGAGTGCCACTATGAGAAATTTAAAAAACAGTTCCCAAAGCTTGAGAACTATAATGGCAAAGCCACTGCCTATGCTTCAAAGGTAGCCTTGCCAGTGATTGGAACTTTCACTGCAGAGATTAAGTCAAAGAATGCAATGCTCATTACTACATTCCATGTTGTTAGGAATGCAAAGGAGTCTTTACTCAGTTACAAGACTTCAACCAAATTGGGGCTACTTCAGCTTTCTAATGCTGTAGCAGTGGAATCTGCAAACAATGTTGATGGTATTGTTGCTGAATTTTCTGATCGATTTAAATCCATAGGTTGTTATACTGATAGCAAAGTACATCTGCATATCAACCCAGATGTAATTCCAGTTGCCCAACCACATCGCCGACAACCATTCCATACTCGCAAGAAAGTTGATGCCGAACTGGATAGGCTGATGGAACTAGATATCATTGAACCAGTAACAGGCCCAACACCATGGGTAAGCCCAATTGTCACTCCACCAAAGCCGAAGAATCCAGATGAGATACGCATTTGTGTGGACATGCGTGTTCCCAACAAGGCAATAATGCGTGAACGCCATCCTACACCGACTGTAGATGATATGATCTACCGCTTGAATGGTGCAACTGTATTCAGCAAGTTAGATTTAAACAAGGGCTATCATCAGCTTGAACTTGATGAGGAGAGTCGATTCATCACAACGTTTACGACACATCGAGGTCTGTATAGGTACAAGCGCCTGAGTTTTGGTATTAACAGTGCTGCCGAGGTATTCCAGCACATCATCAGCCAGGTATTGCAAGACATACCTAATGCTGACAACATGTCTGATGACATCATTGTTTATGGCCGTACCCAAGCTGAACACGACAAAGCTCTTCGTGCAACATTGCAACGCTTACGAGAAAAGAATTTGACGCTAAGCCGAGCAAAGTGTGAGTTCAATCAACATAAAATTGAATTCTTTGGACATGTACTTAGTGACAAAGGTCTGTCTCCAGATCCTAAGAAAGTTGCAGATATCAAGAATGCTGCACCTCCTTCAACGTCCACTGAAGTACATAGTTTTCTGGGAATGGCAAACTACTGTTCTCGCTTCATTCCAGATTTTGCTACCATTACAAAGCCTCTACGTGAGCTCCTGAAGAAAAACGCATCATGGTACTGGAGCGAGATTGAGCAAAATGCATTTGATGCTGTGAAAGATGCACTAGTAGAGAATGCGACTGCTGCATACTTTGATCCATCAATGGACACTGAGTTAACGGTGGATGCTAGTCCTGTTGGTTTAGGTGCTGTTTTAGCCCAACACAAACCTGGTCAACCAGATTCCAGAGTAGTAATTGCCTACGCCAGCCGTTCTCTCACAGATGTTGAGCAACGATACAGTCAGACAGAGAAGGAAGCTCTTGCTCTTGTATGGGGCTGTGAACACTTCAAGGTGTATCTGCTTGGTGCACCCTTCACCACGATAGTCACTGACCACAAACCGTTGGAGACCATCTTCAATAATCCAAAGTCCAAACCACCAGCTCGCATTGAGAGATGGGCTCTTCGTCTGCAACCATACAACTTTACGGTGAAATACAAGCCGGGTGCAGGCAATCCCGCTGATTACATCAGTCGACATCCTGCAAACAGTTTCACCATCACCAAGCATCAGCAAGTTGCCGAGGAATATGTACACTCTGTAACCTGTGATGCAGTCCCTAAGGCTCTTACTCTTGATGAAATCCGTACTGCAACCCTAGAGGACCCAACTCTGCAAGCAACAGTGGATGCATTGACTAAGAAAAAGTTTCCACGCATCCCACCCTCAGGAGTTGACCAAGGTGCATTCAAAGCACTTGAACGCATCCAGACAGAATTAAGTGTTACGCAACAACGCGACACTGTGCTGCGAGGTACTCGTATCGTGATTCCAGCTGTTCTCCAGCAACGTGCTCTGAAGCTTGCACATCAAGGACACCAAGGTCTTGTTAGGACGAAACAGCTGCTACGAGAAAAGGTGTGGTTTCCTGGCATTGATCGTCAAGCAAAGGATATGCATGATGCCTGTGTCCCTTGCCAAGCTGCAGTGGATACTTCAAGACCAACACCTCTACAACCTTCACCACTACCTGCTGCACCATGGACGGAAGTATCGATGGACTTCTGTGGACCACTACCAACTGGAGAGTACTTTATGGTAGTCATTGATGATCACTCACGTTATCCAGAAGTAGAAATCATCACTTCCACATCTGCAAAGGCTGTCATCCCGAAACTCGACAAGATCTTTTCAAACTTTGGCATTCCTGAAGTTGTCAAGACAGACAATGGACCGCCATTCAATGGACAAGACTTCGTCAACTTTTCTGAGCATATTGGATTCAAACACCGCCGTGTGATGCCACTACATCCTCAAGCAAATGGAGAAGTTGAGAGATTCATGCAACCTCTCATGAAAGCGGTACGCTGTGCTCATGCCGAAGGACGATCCTGGAAACAAGCTATGTATGCTTTTCTCAGGAACTACCGTGCAACACCACATGGAACACTGGGCAAGTCGCCTGGCGAACTTTTATTTGGACGTCCTATGAGAATCGCACTACCTGTCATGCCAGCCGAGGTAACGGATAAACGTCTCGCTCAGAAGGATGCACTAGCCAAGGGCAAAATGAAAATTGCTCATGATCAACGTGCAAAGGAACAGTTCATAAAGGTTGGTGACACTGTTCTCGTTAAAAAGAAAAAAGAGGGAAAGTTAGATATGCCGTATGATACAAAACCATACAAAGTGATTCCAACTAGTGTAGAAAATGATGAAGTGCAAAGTCGTGCAAAAGAAAAAGAAAAAAATAGTTATAAGCCGATAAACAATTCATCAAGGGATGTTATTGCATTTAAGGACTCTCGTCCTAAACGTCATGTTAAACGCCCTACACGATTTGATGATTAATTGTGTTCCTATGTAATGAAAAGTATTTACTTATTGTGCTAAACTAAATTTAATATTGTTTGAATAATGCAGATATCTCATTCAATATTTTGTAACTTTGTATTACAGTTTCTTTCATGTTTGTTTAACATTGCATATGTATTTTTAACATTGAAATCCTTTGTGGAAAAGATTAAGTTGTTTAAATTCTTTGTGTGCTTAATTAATGTTAAATGTATGCAGTATCTCTTGATATGTTAATAACTTACTTTGTGTCAATAACTTTGCTTTGTGCTACAAGCATGGTAGACATCCTGTATTCATTCTTTTTAAAGAAAAGGAAGGATGTCATGTTCACAGAAAATGGTACCATCCGTTTTCTATGTGCGGCGGCTGGGACGCCAGAGAGAGATTGGAGGTAAACAAGAGCGTACAGGACGCCAGCCAAGCTTGGTAGCTACTAGTCATGTAATCATATTAAGTATTAAAGTCAGTAACCAAGTCATGACTTTACATCAACCCTACAACCAAGACTTCCTCAGTAACACACAAACACCACAGATGATAGGTTTTGGAGGATGAGGCACGTTCTAAATGACCTTACTGGAAAGTTCAGAGATTTCTACATACCAGCTCAGAAGCTGGTTATTAATGAATCCCTTGTGCTTTTCAAAGGACGTGCTGCCTTCTTGCAGTATATGCCCTGAAAATGCCACCGATTTGGATTGAAATTCTTTGTGCTCTGTGACTGTTACACATGATACTGTATTCAGCTACAAATGTAGACATTCCTGGTAATGACACACATGGCTTCTCAGGTAGTGTGGTGAAGGCACTGCTTGCACCATATCTGAACAAGGGCCACATATTGTACACATAACCCCCCCATGGTGCCTCCTTGCCGTGGTGAGGGGCTCACGTACACCTCCCTGGGACCTGTGTGGGTTGCCTCTGCCCCCTCTTTGGGTGGTGTACGTGCAGAAGGGCACCACGTAGGGGCCTTGTGAGCCATCGGACCACCCGCTGGAGGGGCCGCCCTGAGTGGATGGTTGGGTGTCCAGGCTGGGGCGATAGGGGAAATGGGGTCTTGGCACCAGTGTGGGAGAATGGACGATGTAGTAGGACTTCCCTGTTGAAAAGGGAGAGCACCGCTGGGGAAGATGCACCCTTCCTGCACTGGCTCGCACTCGGCCTCCCTGGCTGCCCTGGTAGGTGGTATACCGTGGTTCCAGGTCCCAAACCTATAGAATTGATTGCTGCATGGATGACAACACGACTTCTCTTACCCAGGCTCATGGGGTGGGACCAGGCCCCTGAGTCGGACTGTCCTGGAAGACCGGGTTCTGTAGCCCCACTACAGGGTCCGGTTTAGGCTCAGACCGGACTCTTCCTCCCTGCTCCCCTCCCTCCTCTGTGGTTGGGTCGAGCCCCAAGCCTGCTGTGGTGACCGCCTCGTCCCCTTGCACGGCTCCATCTCTTATTGTGACTTCTGCACCTTATGACCCATCTCTCTCTAGAGGTTCTCATCGCCATCCCCGCCACGGCCGCTCTCGTATGCTCCCTTCCAGTACTAATTCATATCTGCCTTGTTTGGTCCTGCTATGTGGACTAAGTACTTTGACCTTCATTCTTTAGATTCAACTCCTCCTGACGATTTTTCCCTTCATAGGCAACTTGTTGATTCAGTAGATGCCTCTGTTACTTTCAACCCCACCCGTCTTGGTACCCGTGTCGTTGCTGCTCCTCCTCAGGATGCAGCCACCCATTTGGCCGCCTTATCCTGCATTGGTGAGACCCCTGTTCAGGTCTCCAAGAACGCTTGGTTAAATACCAGTGTTGGCACCGTTCTCCTCCCGCACCATGTTGCAACCAGTGTTAGAAATCTCAAAGACTGCCACGAGGATATCAGGCATATCTTCGAGGCCCAAGGTCATTCTGTCCTTCAAGTGGATACATTTACTCGTCCCCCTTTTGGTCATCGCCGTCTGACCCTTCGGGTTGTGAAGATTACTTTTGTTGGTATGACCCTTCCGCCTGCTGTCATTCTTGCTGGTGCCAGGTGCTCCGTTCAGGAGTATGTTCCATCTCCTCGGCTTTGCAATAAGTGCTGGAGACTTGGGCATTGTGCCCTCAAATGCTCTAGTCCTGTCTCTCTCTGTCCCATGTGTGGGGGCGAGGGTCACTCTAAGTTGGAGTGCACTTCTCCCCAGGCCCATTGCCTCAATTGCGGTGAGGCCCACCCTACCTTCTCCCGCACGTGTATCCGTTACAAGCTTAAGGCAGCCGTCCTCAATTTGAAGCACCAGGACCGTTTATCTTTTCCTGAGGCGAGGCGCCAAGTTCATCATCTCCCCTCTTTCGCTGGCATCTCTTATGCTCGCGTCTTGCACTCTTCCTCTCCTCGTCCTTCCCACCTTCCTCAGTCTCACAACCGTTTTCAGGCCTTAGACCTGGACATGCCCACCACCTCCTCCTCTGTTCCTTTACGTTTTGTCCCGGAGGGTCCCCCTCCTGGTTCTCTGTCTAGGGTTCCTCTTCTTTCTACCCAGTCTGTCATGTCTCCTGTGTCTTCTCTCTCCTCTCCATCTGATCCTCCTTCCCATCATTCTCCTCAATCTCTTGGCTCTCCATGCCGTCTGACTGTGCGGACTGATGTCCGTCGCTTTCCCGGTGATCATGTTGTTCGCTCTCGTTCTTCTCCTATTGAGACGCTAGAGTTTGTTGCCCAGTACATTGCTGCTGGGACACCTGTCTCTTTGAGTCAGAAGCGAAAACCTGGCTCCTCTCCTTCCTCCTCCCCGGCAGGTAAGAAGGCTTTGCTTTCTTCTTCACCCCCTATCTCTGATTCTATCGTTCCTTCCCCTCCCGCTTCGGTGGTGGAGCCCCCTGTTCCTACTGTGGAGGTTTCTTTATTCCCCCCCCCCCCGGTTCCGTCTCGGTTGCTGCCCTTGCTGAGATGCGCTCCCTTCTTTCTGCCCCTTCTCCTCCTACTCTCCTTGCCCGCCCCTCTCGGTTGTCTACTCCTCCTCCGGACCCTGCTCATCCCCCTCTGGTCTGTCCTCCCACTCCTTTCCCTCCTTCTTTACTCATTTACCCATGCCCCTTAACCCTGACTTCACTGACCCTGATCCAGACCCCCGTGTTTCTTTAACGTGCTATGTTCCTTTTTTACCTTTATTTCTTCTTTGTTCTCTATTGCTATCCTTTTTCTTTTTGTCGATGTCTATTCTTCAGTGGAACATCCGTGGATATTACGCCAATTTCCTTGACCTCCAACTTCTAGTTTCACAGTTTTTGCCCCTTTGTGTCTGTCTCCAGGAGCCGATAGATGCTTGGTGCTCGTCCTGGTCACTTCCGTGGCTATTCTTTTCTCTCCCTCCCCCCTCCCCCCTCGGCCGTTGCTGGGGCCCATAACTCTTCTGCTCTGATGTTCCCTTCGTCCCCTTACTTTTTTCGTTGCCTCTCCAATGTTCTGCTGCCGGTGTCTTTGTGCGTAAATGGTACATTTACGCACAGAGGAAGAGGAATGTAAAGAGAGGAGCGTGCGCCTATCAGCTCCCCAAGAAGCATGTTACAAGATCTTAAGTAAGTTAAGGGCCTTAGAGCATTCAACTCGGAGGTAAGAGATATGGGGTGATCAAGATAAACGAGTGTCAAAGATTAGCCCCAAAAGCTTAGCAGAATATTTGTACAAAAGGGGAAGACCATAAAGTGACAGATTTGGACAAAGAACGACCTGCTTCCGAGTAAAAGTCATAGCACAAGTTTTAAGTATAGAGAACTTGAAGCCACGATTGGTGGCCCAAGACGACAACGCATCAATCACAATTTGAAGCAGTCGCTGAAGGAAAGGTGAATCATCACCTCGACAGCAGAGGGTAAGTTCGTCGACATAGAGAGCTGAGAAGATGCCAGAAGGAAGGGAGGAAAGAAGACCATTGAGGGCAACCAGGAAAATAGTAGTGCTCAGAACACTACCTTGGAGTACACCTTGGTGTTGCTGAAAAGAGGCAGAGAGAGTGGTATCAAGTGGTACTGTAAAGGAACGATGAGAGAGGAAACTTTGGAGGAAGAGAGGGAGATTACCATGAAGGCCAAAAGAACAAAGTTGGGACAGAATATAGTATCTGCACGTGGTATCGTACGCCTTTTCCAGGTCAAAAAGGACAGCAACAACGGAGGTCTTCGCAGCAAAAGCAGTACGAATATAGGCCTCCAAGTTCACCAAGACATCAGTCATGCTGCGGCATTTGCAAAAACCAAATTGAGAAGGGAAGAGGTGGTGATAGTGTTCCAAGAACCACATCAGACAGACATTGACCATATGTTCAAAGAGTTTGCAGACACAACTCGTGAGGGCAATGGGGCGGAAGTTCTTAGGGGATGTCCCTAGAGACCCCGGTTCCCAAATATGGAGAACAACCGCATCGAGCCAGTCCTGAGGGACTGACAACAACTCCCAGAGATGGTTATACAGAATCGGTAAATACTGAGCTGCACATGGACGGAGATGGTGAAGCATCTCATAATGAATGTCATCTGAGCTCGCTGGTTGAACCACAGAAGGCCAAAGCAGACTAAAGTTCAGAGAAAGAGAAGGGATCATTATAAGGAAATCGGAGATGAGTGCAAAAATCTAAGGGATGAAATTCAAGAATGGGCTTAGGAAGGAAGGAAGGAAGGATTGAGGAAGATGAGAACTGGAGCTAACAGTCAAAAAGTGGGAACCCAGTTCGGTCGTGATCGTCACTGGATCCGCCACAAGAGTACCATGAAGGTGAAGGACTGGTGGAACATTTGGAACAAACTTACCAGCTATCTTGCGGATTTTCTTCCAGATCTGCGGCAAAGAAGTATCGGATGTAATGGTGGAGACATAAGATTTCCAACTCTCACGTTTAGCTGTACAGATGGTCCTACGGGCCACCGCACTCGCCTTCCGAAACAAAATAAAAGAATCAGCCGTCTGCCAGCGTCAGTGTTTCTTCCAGGCTGCACGCTTACAGCGGACAGCCCGATCACAGTCTGCATTCCACCAGGGAACGCACTTCCACATTCCCTGGAAGGTAGAGCGAGGAATAGAGAAGAGAGCAGCGTCAAATATGGTTTCATGAAAAAGGGAGGAGGGCTCGAAGGAGACAGAGCGGAGAGGTCAGAAAGAGTAGCATGGAGGGTGAATAGATTCCAGTCAGCCTTGGCAAACTGTCATCTAGGGAAGGAGAGGGGAGGGTGAAGAGAGAAAAAGGTGAAAAGGATAGGGAAATGGTCATTGTTATGGAGGGATCAAGAACCCGCCATGTGAAATTTAAGTAAAGACAAGACGAGCAGAGAGAAAGATCAAGACAGGAGAGGGTGTGAGTATTCACCTAGTTGCTCTTGCAGGGGTTGAGCTCTGCTCTTTTGACCCACCTCTCAGCTGTCAATCAATCAACTGTAACTACTAATTCCCCCCCCCCCACCCACACACACACACCCACACCCACCCAGGAAGAAGCTCCGTAACAGCTGTCTAACTCCCAGGTACCTATTTACTGCTAAGTAACAGGGGCATCAGGGGTGAAAGAAACTTCCCCATTTGTTCCTGCCTGGTCCGGGAATCGAACCCGGGCCACAGAATTACGAGTCCTGCGCACTGTCCGCTCAGCTACCAAACCCCTAGTGCAGGAGTCCACATGAGTGGGTTCACCAGAATTCAGAAGACAGAGAAGAAGTGAGGACAAATGGTTCGAGAAGGCGCCTCGGGTGTTTGTCAGGACATCACCCCAGAGGGTATGCCAACAGTTGAAATCACCCAAAAGGAGCACCGGCTCTGGTTAGGAGTCCAACAGGTGCTTAAGATCAGGAAGAGAACATTTGGGGGGAGATAAATGGAACAAACTGTATACCATTTACTCACAAAGATACGAGCCGCAGAACATTGGATAGGCAACGGAAAAAGTAGTTGGACGAAGGGAATATCAATATGAATTAAGAGAGCAGTAGAGTTATGGGCCTCAGCAAAAGTTTGGGGGATGGGTGGAAGGGTAAAAAGGAATAACCATGAAAGTAACAAGGACGAGCACCAAGCATCGGCTCCTGGAGACATGCACAAAGCGGTGAACACTGTTATCAGAAGTTGGAGTTCATGGAAGTTGGCCTAAAATCCATGAATATTCCATTGAAGGACAGACATTGTCAAAAGGAGAGAGAACAGCAACAGAGAACAATGAAGAGACAAAGGCAAAGAAGAACACAGTATACTAATTAAGATCAGGATCAGTGAAATCATGGGTAAATTTAGCAATGACGATGGAGTCAAGGGAGTGGGAGGACGGACCAGAGGCGGACGGACAGGATCCGGAGCTGGAGGAGCTAATGGAGAGGGGAGGTCAAGGGAATCAGGGGGAGGGGGGGGGGCAGAAACAGGGTAGTGCACCTCAGCAAGGGTAGCAACCGAGAGAGAATCGAGGGCTAAAGGAACCTACCATAGAAGGGTCAGGGGAGCTCGACACTGAAATGAGAGGGGATGCATTGATAGTCGGAAAAGTCGGAGTCCGAGGATGGGGAAGAAAGCGATGCCTTCTTACCTGCCTGGGAGAAAGAAGGAGAGGAGCCAGGCTTACGTTTCTGACTGAAAGAGGCAGTTGTGCCAGCAGCAACGTACTGGGCGATAGTCTCCATAGTCTCAACAGAAGAAGGAGAATGGGAGCGATCAGCATGAAGAATCCTGGGATGATGATGGACAACAGCCTGAACAGACAGGTGACGTGGAGGGCCAACAGATAGGTGGGAGGGTTGGGAAGGATCGGGGAAAGACAGGAAAGAAGACACAGGAGACACTGCAGACTGGAAAGGAAGGAGGGAAATACCAGATGAGGACCCCATGGTTCAGAACGTAAAGGAGCAGGGGAGGAGGCGGTGGGCATGTCCGGGTCCAAGGCCTGGAAACAGTTGTGAGGCTGAGAAAGGAGGGGAAGGGCGAGGAGAGGTGGCACACAACACATGAGCATAAGATGTGCTAATGAAAAGGGAGAGACGGCAGACTTGGCATCTCTCCTCAGGAAAAGACAAACGATCACGGTGCTTAAAATTGAGAAAGGCTTCCTCAAATTTGTAGTGTAAATAGTATGGTGGGCGTTACCATAATTGAGGCAGTGAGCCAGGGAAGAAGAGCACTCTTTCTTAGAGTGACCCGAGTCCCAACACATGGAACATAGACACTGCACTTGTGCATTTGAGAGCACCATGCCCAAATTTCCAGCACTTATTGCAAAGTCTAGGAGAAGGAATGTACTCCTGAATATCTGGCACCAGCAAGGATTATAGAAGGCAGAAGGGTCCTACTATCAAAAGTGATCTTCACAACTTGAAGAGACTGATGACGACGACCACGAGAGGGTCGTGTGAACGAATCAACCTGGAGGACAGAATGACCTTGGGCTTCAAGGATATGTTTAATATCCTCATGGCAGTCTTTCAGGTCCATAACACCAGTTGCAACATTGTGCAGGAGGTTAACAGTGACAATACTGGCATTTAACCGAGCATTTTTGGAGACCTTAACAGGGGTCTGTCCAATGTTAGACAATGCGGCTGAGCTGGCAGCTGCATCCAGAGGAGGAGCAGCAACAACACATGTACCAAAATGGGTGGGATTAAAAGTAACAGAGGCATTCACCTTATCAATGAGGTGTTTATGGAGGAAGAAATCAGGAAGTGTAGAATCCAGATGGTTGAGATCAAACTATTTAGTCCATGCAGCAGGATCAAACAAGGCGTGGAACGTAATAGCACTGGAAGGAATTGTGCGAGTGCGCATGTGGAGGGTCCACGCCAAGCACCCCCAGTGAGGGGGGGGGGAGGTAAAAGGCACAATTGTCACAATGAGAGAAGGAGCCACTCAAGGTGATGAGGTGGTCACCACTGGGAGGCTTGGGGCTCAACCCTACCAATGAGGAGGGAGGGGAGTGGAGGAGGATAGTCTGGAGGGGTCAAAGGAGTAGCTTGGTCTGGGCCCAATGTAGCAGGGGCTACAGAGCCCGATCTTCCAATGCAGTCCTACTCAAGGGCCTGGTTGCCCACCCCACGAGCCTGGAAAATTATAAGAGGATCATTCAGCAGCATAGAAACAAGTAGGTAATAATTTCATTCATGAATAAGCCACCATACCCATCTGGTTATCTTGAGATGATTTCAGGGTTTTTTAGTGTCCCCGCGGCCTGGTCCTCGACCAGGCCTCCACCCCCAGGAAGCAGCCCGTGACAGCTGACTAACACCCAGGTACCTATTTTACTGTTAGGTAACAGGGGCATAGGGTGAAAGAAACTCTGCCCATTGTTTCTCACTGGCGCCTGGGATCGAACCCAGGACCACAGGATCACAAGTCCAGCGTGCTGTCCGCTCGGCCGACCGGCTCCCCTATCGTGACCATGGAGTCACAATTAGGATAGAACACCCAACAAGACAATAACAAGGACACACGATGCAGCCCCCCCAGGGGTGCATCGTGTGTATACGCCCCACAATCGCCACCTTTAGAACTGTCAGTCTGTCGAGATCGGGTTCAGCAACGAAAGCAAAGATTGACAATAAAAGCTGCCTCCTCGCTTGAAACAAACCCAGCTCGAAGAGAAGCTAGACCTGAGACAAAGTGGTCATCCAAAAAGGAGGAGCAAGGAATCCAGGGGGTCAGATGGGACAAGTCCAGAATGAACCAAAGATCGATCTGCACAGTCCCATTTTGGCACTAGAAACAAGCGACAAACCCACTTAAGGGATAAAGTCATCTCAATCACGCCCAAGTGCACCCACTCCAGGATGACCTGACGAAACGAAGGGGAAGAAGCCAGCCCCGATCCTCTGAGACGAGAAGGAGCAGACCAACGCCACCACAGGCTGGAGGACACAACCTGAAACGTCTATGAATCGTGGAACAAAGGGTGAGTAAACAGAGCCAAACTTCCCCCCCTCCCCCCCCAGCCCCCTGTCAATGGGGCAACCAGCGAAAAGACCAGCGCCCCTTCTGAGAAGTCGACTTACGTGCAGAGTGAACACCGCACCGACGACGGCTCCGGAGGAAGCAGCGGCACAGCTGAATCAAGAGAGAGAGAGAGCGAGGATAGCCTGCTGACACCCAAGATGAAAGGCAACAAACAGAGACACCGCCTCCTGGAGGATAGACGCATAGTTTCAGCAACGCCGACGACGCCCTAGCAACCAAGGCCAACACCACCAGACAACAGCTCGACATTCAGTGCCTCCCCATCCTCTACAAGCCTGTCCGAGGACAGATTGAGAAGGGAAAAGAAGCGCAGGACTAAGGTCAGAAGCGAGCATGAAGAGCCTCTGCAACCAAGGCAGCCAAAAGGGAAGGGACCTGGATGTGCAACTGGAGCAAGCCAACCTCACAAGGAGGCACAGGGGCAGAAAGGCACGCACTGAGGTGCTCAAAAGCACCCCCTCCCCCTAGGCAAACCTGCAAATACTTTACTGCAGTAAGCTCCCGCCAATGAAGCATGCGAGTACAACAGAACCTATGCCATGCCCAAGCGAAAAGAAAGGGCTGTCTGCAAGCCAGGAAGACACCGGAACCTCATAACGCACGCAATACGGGGAAGAACTGAACTCAAGAGACTGGGTCTATCACAGAGGCAAAGCCTGCGTCTCGCAGGAGGTATGCACCAAGGGCCTCCCGAACCTCCGCAGGGAAAATACGAGAGGTGGAAAACCTCTGGAAGATGAAGTCACGGAACTCAAAGGAACCCAGAAACGAACCCGGGGAAGAGCTGAATCCATATCAAACTCAAACAGGGAAGGGGGATACGAAAACCCCGAACCTTGCAACAGCAAACCCCGCCCCGAAGGCACCAAAAACTGGGGATCAGACGGGGCCCAGTGCCCCAGGCAGAATCCTCCCCAGCCCTGGAAGCCTCAAAACCAGGCTCCGGGACAGAGCTGACTTCCATGCCCTCCACCCTTGAAGAAAAAACAGAGTCCAGGGGAAAGACATCAAAGAAGGGAGGGTCTGCTGGTAAGACCCAGAAGCCTCAGTGGAAGGATAAGGCTCAAAGGCCTCTGTCCCCACATCGAATGGAACAGCCCCAAGAGCCGCCCGAGTCTCATCCCCAACTAAACCCTGCCCTGACTTCGAAACCCTCATATGTTTGGGAGCCGGCAGCAGGGCGAACCACACCAACAGGGGAAGGACTCGGGGGTGTGGACTGAACCAAGGTCGAAGAGACCAATGCCCCCAAGTCTGGGTTCCTAAAACCAAAACGGGGCATTCGAGCAGGCAATCAACCTAGCGCGTTGCAACAACTAAAGCATATAACCCAAAAGCTGCTTGACCCCTAACATCTCCCAAAGATGAATGGGTACATTAGATAATGATCGGGGAACAAGTCTCGCATGATTCTGGGTCGAAGGTGTCATCGACCCAACCAGCAGCATGAAGGAGACAAAACAGATCGTCAACACGCAGGGGACGGTGTCCCTACGGGAAGCAAAGGCAGTGGCAGGCAGTGCTGCAAAGCCAGTGGAATCCCATTTATATACTGGGCAAACTGACCCCTGTGAAGGGAGCAACCTCGGGGGCCGAGTGGAGAACTACTAAACGAAACCTAGGCATACCTAATGGGAAGCCAGGCAGCCCTCCACCAGGCAGGAAAAAACTAAAAAGAATGAAAAGAAACCCCGAAAGTGCTCCACAACAACTGGAGGCCAGAGAGAGTCATGGCCACTGCTTGTATGCGAGCTGAGCAACACCGTGCGCTCCAACAAGTTATAAACAGCCCTCCACCCAGGGCCACACAAAAGCACCAAGACCACCACCTAACCCCAAGGGCAAGGCCAATGTCAAGTGACAGCAACCCCTACTAGAGTGAAAACCCGAAAGCGCCAGGGAAGATAACCCCGAGATCCAAGGGATGTACTTACAGGGTGCCTAGTGAAGATCACCCTAAATGCATGCAGCATTAAGTACTGGTACTCCTGGCCAATGCCCCAATGCACAGCAGGTACAACCACTAGAGGCAAAATCCTGACATAAAATGGCATCCAGAGTAGACGTCAGCCCCAACCGGCTTCAATCGACAAACTGGCAGTCTAGTGGCCGGCTCGGTGGAGCGGGGAAATGAGTGGCACGTCTGGTTGATGGTAATTTGCTTGTTACTTTGTTTTTCTCGGGAGGAGATCTTGGGCTCTGTTCAGTCTTAGGTTGCACTTTTCCTCCAGTTGGGGTTAGTTTTGGGGCATCTACTCTTCTGGCTGCCTAATCCTGGTTGAAGGCAGACATGAATATACTCTCAAAGAGTGGAGCTTTCATAGACCATTGCGCCCTTGCTTCTCTGAGGGAACCAGGTTCTGGCTTGTGGTTCCCGGTAGGCATAGAACTCTATATGACTGAAGCTCCAGACTAATATAGCTAATACTAGTCTGACAGTGCCAGGAAGCCAACAGGGCTCCCCTCAGAAAATATGTTACCCAAAATAAATAAAAGGTAAAATTGCTTAAAAGTTTGACTGTAGTGCAAAGTGTCACATATTTCACATCCCACCTGGTCATAATTAACCTGGATAAACAAGTGTACACTGCATTTAAAATAAGATATAATATAGAGCTGTCTCAATACCATAACTTTCACATTATTATATAAAATTTATTAATTTATTAGATACAATAATTACTTTTAGAATTAGATGGGATATTATGATGTGTACTCACCTAGTTGTTCTTGCGGGGGTTGAGCTTTGGCTCTTTGATCCCGCCTCTCAACTGTATATCAACTGGTGTAAAGATTCTGGAGCCTATTGGGCTCAATCAAATCTACATTTGAAACTGTGCATGGGGTTAGCCTTCACCACAACACTGACTAATGCATTCCATTTGTTAACTACCCTGACACTAAAAAAATTCTTTCTAACATATCTGTGGCACATTTGGGTACTAAGTTTCCACCTGTGTCCCCTTGTCCATGCTCCACTTATGCTAAATAGTTTGTCTTTGTCCACCCTGTCAATTCCCCTGATAATTTTGTAGGTGGTGATCATATCTCCCCTTACCCTTCTGTCTTCCAGGGATGCAAGGTTCCTGTACCCTTTCCTCGACAAGTTTCGCAATTCAAGTGACCTTCACGACTTCCGCCTACCACTCAGTTCTGGGATGAGTCTGGTGGCATACCTCTGAATCTTGTCTAACTTTGTCTTGTTTAACTAGGCATGGACTCCAGGCTGGAGCTGCATACTCCAGGATTTATCTGACAAAGGTGATATACAAGGTCTTGAATGATTCCTTACATATGTTTCTAAAGGCAGTTCTTATGTTGGGCAATCTAACATATGCTGTTGATGATATCCTTTTGATGTGGGGTGTCTGGGGACAGGTTCGGTGTGATATCATATTATCATTTATCAATTCTGATTGAAATTACCTACTTAAAATTATCTGCTAGATTAAGGACCTGCCCGAAACGCTGTGCGTACTAGTGGCTTTACAAGAATGTAAATGCTGTACTATCCAATGTATTCTCACAAACCCAATGTACCTTCTTGTATATATATATATAAATAAATAAATAAATAAATATCAACCACAGATCTTTCTCTTTAATTGACTCTTGCACAATTTCACCTCCCAGATGGTACCTTGTGTTCAGCCTCCTGCTCCCTCTCCCTAATTTCATTACTTTATACTTTCCTGAGTTAAACTTTAGTAGCCATTTTCTAGACCATTCCTCCAGGTCGTCCTGTAATCTCTGTCTATCTTCATCTGTCTTAATTCTTCTCATAACTTTTGCATCATCAGCAAACATTGAGAAGAATGAGTCTATACTCTCTGGAAGATCATTTACATATCAGAAATAGAATGGGTCCAAGTACAGAGCCTGTAGGACTCCGCTGGTGACATCTCGCCACTCTGATGTCTCCCTCCCCTCACAGTTACTCGCTGTTCCCTATTGCTTAGATACTCCCTTATCCACTGGAGCACCTTATCTTTTACTCCTGCCTATTGCTCCAACTTTTGTAACACCTTTTATATATTCACCTAGTTGTGCTTGCAGGGGTTGAGCTCTGCTCTTTCGGCCCGCCTCTCAACTGTCAATGTTTTATGGGGAAAAGTGTGTGTGTGATACAGAGGCTGACTACTGTCAGGGAAGACTTGCTTGCCTTTCATTCATTACATATATAAATTCACATCTAACAATTTAATCTACTATTTGTAAATGATGAAAAGAAAATACAGAAGAATTACACAGTTTATTAATGCAAAAACATTTAATGCTTCTCAACTGACCACATAACCTAACTAATTCTTCAGTGAAACTTTACCAGAATTTTTGGCCTGTGCAGTACTAATTTCATTTTAAGTATGGGATTTCTAGGAATATACACATTGCTGAATATCTATCAATAAGTGACAGATAACAGGTAACTTGACTGAAAATTTAATTGAAAACCTGTAGTGGTTTCAAAAATATGATTTACATTATAATTTATGTTTGGAAAATACAAGGAGGACTGGTTCTAAATCTGCAAGCAGAAATAGCACCACATGAGACCAGAAGGGATGCTAAGATGCGCAAAATAGCCCCACTGAAAAGCAGAGATGCAATAGGCATGCTGAGAGTGAACTCAATCAACATCAAAGGCCCAAGATTTCTCAACACTTTTCCTCTATGCATATGGGCATAATTGACTGATCTCTAGCAGTAATTTATGATTTATGTAATGTGATGTGATTTATAAATCCCCTGTGAATTACCAAAGCAGATTTTAAGCTGCCTTTAAAACTCTAAAAGTGTGCTATGGATTCTGTTTGTGAATTTTTATGTGTGTTCTTAGAGTAGACAGCTGTGAAAAGTCTTTCTCACAAACAGAACAACAATATGGTTTCTCACCTGTGTGAATTCTCATGTGTGTTACTAGATTACATTTTATTGAAAAATCTTTAAAACACACAGAACACTGATAGGGCTTGTCTCCTGTGTGAGTTTTCGTATGTCTTGCAATATCATTTTGTGAAAATTCTTTTAGACACACTGAACACTGATAAGGTTTCTCCCCTGTATGAGTTCTTATATGTCTCACTAGATTATGTTTTTCTGAAAACTTTTTTAAACACACAGAACATTGGTATGGTTTCTCTCCCGTATGAGTTTTCACATGTTTTCCAAGAGCAGGCTTTGTTGCAAAGTCTTTTAGACACATTGAACATCGATATGGCTTCTCTTTTGTATGAGTTCTCATGTGTGTGGCAAGGCTATTTTGTTGTGAAAAATGTCTTTGACACACTGAGCACTGATATGGTTTCTCTCCAGAATGAACTCTAAAATGCTTTTCTAAGTCGTATTTGTTATAAAAGTCTTTTAGACACACCGAGCACTGATATGGTTTCTCTCCTGTATGAGTTCTCATGTGCATTTCTAAATTTTTTTTAATTGAAAAGACTTTTAAACACATTGAACAATTAAAAGGTTTCTCTCCTGTATGAGTTCTCATGTGAATCATTAGATTATTTTTTTGTGAAAATTCTTTCAGACACACTGAACATTGAAATGGCTTCTCTCCTGTATGAGTTCTTGTGTGGGTTGCTAGAGTAAGTTTCTGTGAGAAGACTTTTTGGCATACAGAACACTGATATGGCTTTTCACCTGTATGAGTTCTCATATGTATTTTTAAACTATATTTATGTTTAAAGTCTTTTAGACACTCCAAACACTGATGTGGCTTCTCTCCAGTATGAACTTTCATGTGTCTCATTAAATTGTTTCTCTGTGAAAAGTCTTTCAAACATACTGAACATTTATATGGTTTCTCTCCTGTGTGAGTTCTCATGTGTGTTATTAGAATAAGTTTATGTGAAAAAGCATTTTGACACAGTGAACACTTGTATGGTCTCTCACCTGTATGAGTTTTCATGTGAATTCCAAGACTATATTTATGTGAAAATTTTTTAAGACACTCCAAACATGAATAGGGTTTCTTTTTTGTGTGAGTTCTCATGTGTCTTACTAGATTATTTTTTTGTGAAAAGGCTTTTAAACATTCTGAACACTGATATGGTTTGTCTTCTGAATGAACTCTCATTTGCTTTGCTTCACTAGATTTTTCTAAGTGAGCATTAATGTGGTCGGTAGTGAAAGATGAAGGTGTCTGGGAGGTAGTTCCAGAAGCCATAACTATGTAGTTATGTATAATCTACCAATTGTTTTGTTTAACTTATACCAAAAGTTTATTTTTTTATAGGAAATATTTGTTAATGCTTTCTTTCAGAACTGTTTTGAAACATCAATAGTAAGTGACATTTTTACTATGTGAATAGTTTTGCATATTCTAGGAAGATTTTGTTTGAGTTTTATCCTAAGTCAAGTCTCACAAAAAATACACTTAAAAACTTTAATTATTTCTGAATGCGTGTGGGATGTGATTTACACAACTTTAATTCCCAAAATAATAAATAATAATAATAATAATAATAATAATAATAATAATAATAATAATAATAATTTATTTGCAAGTAGGTACAATGGGTTGTGAGATTACATAAGAAAGGTATTTTTACATTCATGCAAATCCATTAACACGCATAGCATTTCGGGCAGATCTATTCTAAAGGAATACACACACTGAATGCTAGCTTTAATTATTTTTTCAATGTACACTGCCATGTGCGTTATCAAAGTAAAATGTGATTAGATAAATATTCTAACCACAGAACACCAAAATAATTTCACTACACTAAATATACAATGCTGTATGTTTATCAAGTACAGTACTGATATAGTTCATTAATAACAGTCAAAAAGAAAAGTGTTTACATGATCATCATTACCCTACACTGCACAATAATATGCTAAGACTCCTATATTTACAAATGTGCATATATGTCTAAGTGTAGTTAGATGATACAGGAATTTTGATTAACAGTGACATGAAGGGACAAAGTAAAGAGAGACATGTGATCCTCTCATCACAACAATTAAGATTCCTTCACAATACACAGTAACTGAACTTGCAATGTTATATTCGTGATACAGCAGTTATCTACTTCTATACAATAGTTTTTCAAAGATTTTACTTAAAGTACAGTAACAATTAAATATTTTTCTCACACAATATTCCATGCTAAAAACGTAAATGAAATTCAATAAATATTAATTAAATATTCTCATTTCACTTGGAATCTACATCAGCTTCAATTAACTTAAAAGTGTTAGTAACACACAAGGATTACTTCAGATGAATGGTGCACATGAATATGTGTCAAAAGATTGATAAGGGTGTCTCTGGAGTGTGCTGTAGTAATCAGCTCAGCTTCAAGATCCTAAGCGATGAAGCAGTAAATGCAGTATTTTTTACACTGCTGTTTTCTATGATACTCAGTAATGACACACAAATATATATCGTGTTTCTGCCACTTACATGACATTCACGGCACCTGATGTTGGCACAGCAAATTTAATCCTCCTGGTGTATGGATGAGCTGCAAAAGAAAACAATGAGGGATTAACAAATTAAATTAAACATTAACCCCTAAGTTGCTCTGGGCTATTTGGCCTTCAATGCCCACCAGCACACGCAAAAAAAAAAAAAAAAAAAAAAGTCTTATAAAAGTGTTCATTTGGGTTCCCTGATCATGGGAAAAATAATAACAAAATCATAGGTCGCATATTTTGGCCGCAATAGGACGAGGAAGTCTAGTAAAAAACCAGTGTTGAATGTAATGAAACACCATTTTCTGGGTGAGTCCTGGAGGCTTCCTGAAGCTATCTAGGCTGATATGGATATCCCTAACTTTGTCATCAGTCGATGTGGATGGAGTTCTAGGCCTACCGGGGACCACAAGCCAGAACCTGGCCCCCTCAGAGAAGCACAAGGAGCAATGGACCATAGAATACACACGTGATTTTGGAGCATTCTATATCTGCCATCGACTGGGACATGCACCCAGAAAGGTAAGCACCACAAAATAAACCCCTATTCTGGTTAACAAAATGCAAAAAGACAAACGAGTGGACAAAACTCCTCAATTGAAAACGAGCAAAGAAGAATGACGTCACATGAGCCGTGCTGCAGGTCTGTGCAGCTCTCCCCTCCCCGGGAGGGGAAAGGGGGAGCCCCAGACCGCTGCGCCGGCAATCCACCCTGCAGTTCCAAGGCTGGATATCAAAATACACGTAAACCGCCGACCGGAGGGAGGGAGGGAGGGTTGTCAGAGAACTTCCGGGACTTGCCCAGAAAATGGTGTTTCATTACATTCAACGCTTGTTTTCTGCGAGAAGCCCCTACGGCTCCCCAGAGCTACTTCACCAAAGACAAAATAAAGAAGGGTACTTGCCCGGAAGGCGGTCGGTGCTCCACACTTCAACTTGAAGTCGAGACACGCTGCAGCCGTTGACCCAAAGCGACAAAGGCTTTGTCGGCATGGGGATAGACCGCAGGCTGGCTAGACTTAACCCTTAAACTGCGCATGGCGTATATATACGCCCTGAGTAACATGTCCCATGGTGCGCATGGCGTATATATACGCCATAGGGTGCCAGGCCTCATTCAAATGGCCCGCGGCTACACGGGGTTCACAGTAGCTTCCTCAGGGCTCTTGTAAACAGATGCCATTTTAAAAAAAAATCGTGGGCAATATTCTCAGGTGTGAGAGGCACAGTACTGTTGGAGCAACCAAGGCCGGCGCACGCAGCATGAGCGAACAGCATTGATGTTCAGCTTGTGACCACAGCATCGCCGAAAAATGTCAGAATAAATATATAATTGTTATTATTTAGCGATGACAATATTACAGATGACCCATGACTGTGATATAAATAACCAGGGTTGTGATAATAGCAGGATTGTTGTAATAATTAGCGCTGTGGGAGGAGTGATGCTGAGAGATGGAGGGAGACAGCATCGTTTACTGACTGTGTGGCTACCTGTTATTGTCTGCATTGACCATACCAGGTCAGTGGTTCTCTATGGTGAACACAAATGTAGATACTTATATATAATGTGTGTATTAGTGTAATAACAGCAAAAGGATTATGCTGGGAGGAGCCATATGGGTGACGGAGGTGACGTCGTCTGCACGATTTGTCTAGCTGTTTAGAGGGTGGCCACTATGCTCTTTGGGCGCACTACAAGCTTAGGTGTACAGTTACGGTGCATAAAACATGTAGATATTTATATATAATATGTGTATATAGGGTAATAACACTGCAAAAGGTATTGTTGGGGGAGAAAGTTTAGTGCGTGTGACCTTGAAAGAGTGAGGGAGCCGCCATCTGTGTATAGCGACGACTCTTAGTGCCTGAACTAACTATATCAGCTTAGCTGTACAGTTGTGGTGAACAAAATATATACATACTTATATATCACGTCTATATAGTGTAATAACACCACAAACGGTATTGTTGGGGGAGAAAGTTTAGTGCGTGTGACCTTGAAAGAGTGAGGGAGCCGCCAGCCGCCATCTGTGTATAGCGACGACTCTTAGTGCCTGAACTAACTATACCAGCTTAGCTATACAGTTGTGGTGAACAAAATATATACATACTTATATATAACGTCTGTATATAGTGTAATAACACCACAAATGGTATTGTTGGGGGAGAAAGTTTAGTGCGTGTGTTGAGGGAGTGGCAGCGAGTGGCTGGCTGGTGTGTGGCGGTAACTCTTCGTTGCTTTTCGACTCTCAATACCCACTTAGTGGTTCGTTATGGTGACCAAAACATGCAGATACTTATATATAACCTGTGTATAGAGTGTAATAGCAGCAAAACTATTTGTTTATTGTTTTATAAACATAATAATTGAATCACTAATATGCACATCATACTTTTGAGTATAGCCATTATTCACCACTTTTATTATATAAATATATTACAATACACACTATTGAATAATATTACTGCAAAAAAACTAAGAAAAAATCAATCGGAAACATTGAAACAATTAGGTAATAATATCTTTGTGGCAACTCCCATCTGTCAGCGCGGGTGACGCTGACCGGGTCTGACGACCGCTCTGTCAACGCCCACTTTTTGCCAGACTTCCTCGGTCAATTGCGCCCAAAATATGTCACCTACGATTTTTTTTTATTTTTTCCGTGCTCAGGGGACACAAATTAACACTTTCGCGCTATCTGGACGCGCCGGCGCGTTCGGTTTCGTCTAACGTAAACGCATAGTGGACATAAAGTTATGTCAACTTTTAAAATATTTGTATAAAATTCAATTTTAATCCGATTTCATTGGGGTTTGTTTCAAACGACGCGCCATGAAGTTCTTTTTCTCACCACTAGGCCGCCTGGCGCGTCGGCCTACCCGGTCACGTGACGGGCCCATTGTTTTCGTGTCACGTGTCGTGAGTCGATCACGCTCCCCTCACGCGCCAAACTCGAGCATTTTTACCCGTTTCCGTGTGGATTATACCCAATTACTTCATCAAAAATGGATCAAGGTCAAGGCCCAAGCACTTCTACGCCCAAGGAAGCCTCCAAGTCATCGAGAGTGGACAAAATAACCCAAATTTTTAAGAAGTGGAGCGGAGTGAAGCTCACACCAACGAAAATTCCAGGCCTTGTGGAGGATTTATCAGAAGCTGAAGGTGATGTAGAGGTATTGGAGGAAGATTTTGGAATCCACAACGATTATAGCGTACCTAGAGCTAGAGGGAATGATACGGCAACGAGTGATGAGGAAAGGTGTGAACCACTTCGATCAAATGGTTAAATATTACCATTTTACCAGGAAAACTCACAAGTGGACCAAAAAGATTACCTTTTATTTCCTGCAAATGGCATTGCATAATGCCTATGTTTTGTACAAATACAACACAACTGATCGAAAAAAGCTAACGCCCTACAGTTCCACGAAGTGGCAATCTGGGCCCTATTGCACTGGGACACAGAGGAGTGGCCTAAAACAACATCATCATCTCAACACTTGCGGCACGCTCCAGACATAAATGATGACACAGCTCCTGCCAATGCTGACGCCATGCCAACTCCCGGACCATCTGGTGTGAGGCGGCCTTTGTTCACTACACCACCTCAAGATGAAGCAGACAACAAATCTGAACCCGAGATGTCTGCCACACTGCCAGTTGACGAAACTGTTTTGTCAGATGAATCTGACTCTCCTGCAACTCCTGTTACACCTCCAGCGAGAGGATCTGGCCGCCCTATTGTTGATTCAGAAAATCGCATGAACTACAAACTGAAACATGAAATTTACAGACTGCCCAAACGTCTCAAGTGTCATGCATGCGCACGGTCCGGTAAAAGGAAGGACACGAACTATGGATGCAAGACCTGTGGTGTTGCACTCTGTGTTGTTCCCTGCTACACCAATTACCACCGGAAACAGGTGTATTGGGTGGTGAAGAAGTAACCACCCGCAACAGCTTCACTCCACCTACAAACCATCTGTTGAGCAACTTCAGGAATGAAGAACCTGAAGAAGGTGGAGTGAAGAACAAATGCTCAACTTACTGTTCCACAACCAGCCTTCCCTTGGTAAGTACACCTATTTGGTCCAAGTTTGTGTAGTATAATTAAGCTCATAGAACATTCTATTGCGAAAACATTGCCACAAAAATGAATGACATACATACAATAATAATATCAGAACAGTGAAATAAGTATAAACTTTCAAAGCAACGTTTCGCACATGTGTCGTCCGGTCACCGTTACCGGGTAACAGTGCGCCCACTTCCCACACTCTTGCGGGTGGGCCGGGACCATTATTCTACGATTATATTCATATCACCGTGTTGGGAATTTTATTGGGAGTCCATTGATACCAAAATTAAGGCTGTAGGACAATTGTAGAGGTGATAATAATCCCAAGAGTAAAAACATTTTGTTGCTGTTGAGCGCTCACGGCGACTCATCTTCATACTTATTTATTTCATGCTGGTATCTCTATAGCTTTCGTGACTTTTTTTACTGATGTTCTTCTAGAGAATTTTATTGCGAACACGTTGATACCAAAATGAAATACGTAGCATGAAAACTAAGGTCAGAAAAGTAAAAAGAGTATACACATTTTTGTTTTTATGCTTAAGCCATAAAAACGCCGCGCGCACATACGGTTGGCTGAGTGACCTTCGCCGAGAGCGCGAAAGTGTTAACATGTTCAGAAGACGACAAAAATTTTTTGAAATTTTTTTTTTCTTGCGCCCAGGGGTGTAAATGTCCCAAGGACCCCTGAGCAGTGTAAGGGTTAATAACCCTGCGGACATCCTGAGAGACCTGTACCCGCGAACAGGGAAGAGAAACCGGATCAACCCAAAGCGCAACCCCGGCCACAGAAGCCATGGCGCGCAAATAACGGCAGAGGGCCACAACCAGGCACAACACATGATGCACCCCCGGCCCGACCAACCAAGCATCAACAAACCAAGGACCCCTTTTGGGTTGCAGAAATGCAGGGAGCAGAAAATGAAGCTCCCCAACCCGATCCCCAGAGGCCAATGGCAACAGGAAAAGAGCCTTCGAAAAACAATCCTGAACTGAAGGGGCCACAACAAACCGAGGAGAAGAGAGAAAGGAAAGCACTCTATCCAACGACTAGGACGGCTCAGGAGTTGCATGAGCAGGCCGGAGGTGAAACAACGCATGAGACAGCTTGCGAAACCGTGCAGAAGTAACATTCATACCGAAAGTAAGCTGAAGCGCATCCACCAGCGCTGCACGATACGAGGCGACAGTATTCGGCATAAGATGACGGTCCTGGAACAACCAAGAGAAAAAGGACAACACCACCCGAACCGAAATTGAAGTACCTGTACAACAATGAAGAGACAAAAAAGAACCGGAAGAACCGGAAGAACCGCCAGGAAACTTCATACTGCTGCCGAGACAAAGCCAACAGGTGGGACACCATCAATGAAGCCACCTGATCACCATACAGATGGTGATAAACCCAAGTCAAAAACACCAAACGCGAAGACTCGAGAAGAAGAGCAAACTAGTTTCGTAACGAACCGAGCCAATCTTCTGAAAGAGGCAGAGCCACGGAAAAACCACTTGGTTTGGACACCGGGCAAGCAGTGCCTGAAACCACGGCTGGGCCAGCCACCACGGGGCCAAGAGGACTACTCGCCCCTGGTAAGTCTCCAAGTGAGCCAGGACCTGGAGCAACAGCTAAACCGGGGGGAAGAGGTATAGGAACCCGGACCTTGACCAGTCCTGCCGGAAGGGCAGGAGTCTGGGCAGACTTTACTCTCTCAATCCAAGTAAAGAGATGACAAGCAGAGAGAAAGATCAAGACAGGAAAGGAGGCAAGTCCGAGAGTCCAAATGAGTGGGCTCACCAGAATTCAGAAGAGACAGGGAAGAAGAGAGGATGAACGGTTCAAGAAGGCAACCTCGGGTGTTAAGTCAGAACATCACCCCAAAGGATATGTCGACAATTGAAATCACCCAGCAGGAGCACAGGCTGTGTCAAGGAGTCCAGTAGGTGCTTAATAAGATCAGGAAGAGAAAGCAGAACATTCGGGGGAAGATAAATGGAACAAACCGTGTACCATATCCCCACAAAGATATGGGCAGCAGAACAGTATAGAGGCGACGGAAAAAGTAAGGGAACATCAGAGCGAATGAAGAGAGCAGAAGAGTTAGGAGATCCAGCAACAGCCGGGGGGAGGGGGGGGAAGGAATAGCCAAAGAAGGGACCAAAACGAGCACCAAGCATCGGCTCCTGGAGATAGACACAAAGGGGCGAAAACCGTGAAATCAGAAGGTGGAGTTCAAGGAAATTGGCGTAAAATCCACGAATGTTCCACTGAAGAATGTCACGATATATCGTATCGTGTTATTTCATTGCATAAAGGCACGATTATTTAAGTCATACGTTCATTATTACAGGAAGAACGAGGTTAACAACCATGGAGGTCGTTAACGGTCAGCACGGTATGGCTCGTCCGGTGGCGGGAATTTCTGTTAGCCAATCAGAACCACCGGGCGAGGTAACGTGTGCTGGCCGGAGCATGTGGAGAGACAGACATCTACTCCCCTCCATTGAGTCAACAGGCTGTCGTCGCGTTTGGATGTGTGACCAACAGACCCAACTGTTAGTGTGCTCCACCCTCACGAAGGAAGAGGACCTCGAGGCATGGTCGACGTTCTTGAAAGTTATGGAAGATAACAGCTTTGAGATTTAGAGGTCGGCGTGGAGGTAACGCGCTGATTTTCCGAACAGTAGTCCTAATTACGGACATGTGGATGAATTTATAAGTGGAAAGAACAATCGGATAAGAGACGACCATTTCATGGTCGCAGTGTCTCTCTCTCTCTCTATATATAACTGTACTTGTGTACAATGCACACATATATATATATACATGTAATATATTGTATATAAGGTGATTAGAGATATATCCAAATATATCCATGATGAAGTTTTATACCATCTTATTTTCTTGTCCTTTGTCAGACCTCAGCACAAAGTGTGTCGCACCTGACAATAGGTCCGGCTGAGGCTGACACCTGTTCAGATTCATGTACTATGCTTCGTTGTGGTACAACGAAGCATAGGATAAACATTCAGAATAAACCTAAATTAAATGTGTTGGGTTGTCGATAGTTCGATCCCAACACATATGGGGGCATGTCCGGGATTGTTTTGAGCAAGACACACTGTGTACACTTGCAGCACTCATTGCTAGTCATCTAGGTATCCAGCCAGGTAAAGTTTCATCATGGATCGTGTACAAGAATTTATAACAAAAGAGGACCCATTGATTTTGGAGAGCTGTACGAAAGAACAGCTGAAGAAAATCGCCGAACACTATGAGATAGAATTAGTGTCGACTAAAGTGGTCTATATGAGACAAGAACTTGGAAATAAAGTAAGGTCTCGACGCGAAGATGTAGGAGCGGTAGGATTAGATGTGAGTGCAAAGGAAAGTGGGGAACAAGATAATGAGGAAGTGTCTTCTAATTCGTCTCGTAGGAGTGGAAGTTTAGAATATGAATTGGAACGTTTGAAACTGGAAGCTCAAATTAAGAGGGAAGTGAGAGAGTTTCAGTTAGAGAAACTGAAATTGGAGCAAGAGAAAGTGCGACTTGAAAGTGAGCAAAAAACGCGTGTAGAATTAGAAAAGGAGAAAACGAAGCAAATGGAAATCGAAGCAAATAAATTTGTGGCTGCTCAGAGGCGAGAGCGAGAGGTACACTCGGAGAGCACACCTATACCTGCAGCATATGATCACAAGGCACATGAAAAGGAGGTTCCGCAATTTTGTCCAGAAGAGTCCGAGTCTTTTTTTGAGCATTTTGAAAAAGTTGCTACACTAAAGCAGTGGCCAGAGGAGGATTGGGCCCAATTAGTGCAAATAAGATTGACTGGGGCAGCGAGAGAGGCCTATACTCAGCTCTCTCTTGAAGATTGTAAAATTTACTGGACTGTGAAAAACAGCGTATTAAGGTCATTTCTACTGACACCTGAAGCTTACCGGAAGCGGTTCAGAGAAATGGTAAAGACACAAAGGAGCACATATGCTGAAACAGCCAGATATTTGGAACGTAGATTCCAAAGGTGGATGGGTTCCGAAAAGGTAGAATCTTTCGAAGACTTGAAACAATTGATGTTAATGGAAAAATTCTTGTAGATGGTGACTCCAGACACCAGGTTTAAGGTGCAAGAAGCAGGAATAAAAACACTCTTAGAAGCAGCGGACAAAGCAGATGTAATTACGGAAGCTTACAGAAGTCTCCAGGAATATGAAGAAAAAGGGCACGCAAAGTTGCAGGGTAGTAAAAGACGGTATACGTGGAACAGTAGAGATGGTCGTGGATATACTGGCAAGCCGATAGTCCGACAAAGTCAGGGGTATGTGGAATTTTCTCCGCCGGGAGGTGACGAATTCGAGGGTCAGGCTAGCGCACCCTCGGGTCAGGGAGGAAATACAACGTCTAGATATCGAGGTACAGGACAGTGGAGACGTGGCGAATCCTATTATAATGGACAACGTGGTCCGAGAGGACGAGGATTCTCTTCTCAGGTAATATGCTACACATGTAACAAGCCTGGACACTTAAGTAGAGAGTGTAGGCAAGGCAGAAGAGTGGTGTCCCTCACAGTAAGTAAATACAGAAGTCCTTATATAAATTTAAAGGAGGAATTGCCCCAGGAGAAGATGTCCATTACGAAAGGATATAACCCTTTCATTAGCAAAGGTATGGTGAGCATTGGGGGTCAGCCTGATCAACAAGTCACAATATTACGTGACACAGGAGCGAATCAGAGCTTAATACTGAAAAGCTTGATTCCTGAGTAGAGATCTTGTATAAATGGACAAATAATTAAGGTACGGGGTATAAATTCAGAGATGCATATACCTGTGTGTACAGTAAAGCTAACCTCTGATTACTTTACAGATGAAATGATGTTAGGGGTGTGCTCGGACATACCCATTCCTGGAGTACATGTCATCTTGGGCAACGATTTGTGCGGCTCAAGTGTGTTGCCAGAGGTACGGCGCAATGATGTACCAAACGGACATCAAAACAATTTGCAAGATGAAGAATGTAATAACATAACGCTCGCCAGTATTCTGGATGATCCCTCGGAAGATGATCAAATAGAAGTATATCCAGCCTGCGTCGTAACCCGAGCGCAGAGTGCTCGACTAAGAGATGTGCCAGAGAGGATGGACGTATCTTCTGCAATGGAGGAGGAAGAGGTGGATTTTGGACTAAAAGACTTGTTCGAGGAACGTGCCGCACCAAGTACAGTGAGAGTGGAAGTAAGACCACAATTACCATCCCACATAAAGGTAAGCAAACCAGAGTTTATAGCTGCCCAGAAATTAGAATTTGAAGAATATATAAAGGAAGCTAAGGGAGGAAATGCTTGTATCACGTCACCCACTTACTATTACCTGGACGACGGGGTTTTGATGCGAAAATGGCGATCAGACCACGCGCCAGCTGACAAAGACTGGGTTGAAAAGGATCAAGTGATGGTACCTAAAGGTTATAGGAACTCTGTATTGGAAGTTGCCCATGCATTAGAAATGGCGGGACATCTCGGTGTCCATAAGACACTTAGGAAAATAAAAGACCATTTTTATTGGCCAGGTATGACTGCAGACGTAAAAAGGTATTGCAGAACTTGTTTACCCTGTCAGAGAGCGGGAAAACCTGCTCCAGCGCTTCTTAGAGCCCAACTAAAGCCAATTCCAGCGTTTGGGGAACCTTTTGAAAGGATAATAGTGGATTGCGTAGGTCCCCTACCAAGAACAAGAAAAGGGAACGAATACTTATTTACCATCATGTGCTCAGCGACTCGTTTTCCCGAGGCATTTCCCGTGCGAAAGATAACCTCCAGAATATTGCTTGACAGGTTACAGCAATATTTTTCGTGGGTAGGAATGCCGAAGGTTTTGCAATCCGATTTAGGCAGTGTTTTTCAATCAAAGCTGTTCCGTAAGACAATGAAGGATTGGGATGTGAAACAGATTAGGTCATCTCCCTATCATCCCCAATCTCAAGGGGCCATCGAACGTTTTCATGGCACTATGAAGAGCCTTTTGCGAATTTATTGTGCTGAGCAAGGGGCACAGTGGGACGAGGCCATGCCCCAATAATGTTTGCTATCAGGGATTCGGTAGTTGAGTCCTTAGGCATGACACCGTTTCAATTAGTATATGGGCATACGGTGAGAAGTCCTATAGTTATGTTGAAGGATCGGTTAACATCTGAAGATTCAAGAGATAATCTGGAATCGTATGTTCAAAAGTTTAAATGCAGATTGTTCAGGGCGCGAAAGCTGGCGAAGGAAAATTTGAAAATATCCCAAGCGACCATGGCAAGATATTACAACAAAGGTACCAAAAAGAGAAGTTTTAATGCAGGTGATAAGGTATTGGTCTATCTACCTGTAAAAGGGACGGTAAATGATTCAAAATTTTGTGGACCTTATATGGTCAAGAAGAAACTTGGTGATTTAACGTACGTAATACACATGCCTGACAGACCGAGAAAATCCCAGATATGTCACGTAAACTTAATGAAAAGGTATTGGGATAGAGATGAGGATGGGCAACTAGACACTGCTGTAATGTGCGCAGTTTCCAATGAGTTTACGGAATTAAACCATAAGAGGCTAGAAAGAGCAGATGGAGCCCGAATTTCTAATTCTCAGTGGTTACGAGAGATGAATGCACACTTGACATACTTAGATGATCAAAGGAGGCAGGACATAGAAGAGATTCTCATGAAATACCTATCACTATTCTCTGACGTACCGCGACGACACCGCGAAATTACGCACGAGGTAAATGTAGGAGGAGCTCGACCAATAAAGCAACATCCGTATAGAATAAATCCTGAAAAGAGAGAAATTATGCGACGTGAGGTAAAATATCTATTGGATAACAATCTGGCAGAATTGAGCGACAGTGATTGGAGCTCACCTTGTCTACTGGTGAAAAAGCCAGATGGCACACATAGGTTGTGCATGGATTACAGAAAGGTGAATTCGGTCACTATTGCAGACTCTTACCCAATTCCTCGAATTGAGGATTGTATTGACCAAATAGGACACGCCCAGTTCGTATCTAAAATTTACCTTTTGAAAGGGTACTATCAGATACCCCTCTCAGAGAGTGCCAAGAGAATCTCTGCCTTCGTGACACCTGACGGTCTTTATCAATATAAAGTACTACCATTCGGTATGAAAAATAGTGGAAGTTGTTTCCAGAGAGCCATGAATAAAATCCTACAAGGAATGGTAGTTTGTACAGTTTATATTGATGACATCATAGTGTATTCACACTCGTGGGAAGAACACCTTCATCAACTAAAAGAGTTGTTTGATAAATTGGAAGAGGTAAATTTGACTATTAATCTCCCAAAAAGTGAATTTGGCAAAGCAAAATTGCAATATCTTGGATACATCGTAGGACAAGGGGAGGTTGCCCCTGTCAGACAAAAAGTTGAATCCATAGATAAGTACCCTGTGCCTAGAGGGAGAAGAGATTTGCTCAGGTACCTAGGCATGGTGGGGTACTATAGAAAATTCTGCAGAAATTTTGCAACCATTGCAGCACCATTAACAGGACTTTTAGCGAAACATAAGAAGTGGCAGTGGGACGAAGCCTGTCAAGAATCGTTTAATAAAACGAAATCATTGCTAACAGAAGCCCCTGTATTGGTTTCACCAGATTTTCAGAAGCCATTTTCCCTCTTTGTCGATGCAAGCGATATAGGTGCGGGCGCTGTTTTGACTCAGGACCAAAATGGAACTTGTAAACCAGTGTCCTATTTCTCTAGGAAATTTTTACCTAACCAAAGAGCATATAGTACCATTGAAAAGGAAACCTTAGCCTTAGTGATGGCGCTACAGCATTTTGAGGTATACGTGGGAGCGGGCATAGGACCTGTTACGATCTTCACAGATCATAACCCGCTCGTATTTTTAAATAAAATGAAGAATACCAACCAACGCCTAACCAGGTGGGCTCTAATATTACAAGACTATAACTTAAATACAGTGGTACCTCGGAATACGATTGTCCCTGTATGCGAGGTTTTCGGAAGGCGAGCAGTATTTACTCCAAAAATTTGTCTCAGAAGGCGAGGGTTACTTCGGGACGCGAGTTTGTTGATACGCGTACAGGCCGACCTAGCGCGTGGTGGTTCGGCGATCGTCGCCCCTCCGCCCCTCAGTTTACCATTGTCTCGCGCTCAGTGACTACCCCCACATCAATTCTTCTCGCGGATTTTCAGTGTTTTGTTGGATTTTTGGTGATTTGTCTATACAATTTGTTATTATATATCTCACCATGGGTCCCAAGAAAGCCAGTGGTAAGGATAAAGGCCAGAAAGCTCATGTGAGGATGACAATAGAGGAGAAACAAGAGATCATTCGGAAGCATGAGAACGGTACACGTGTTGTTGAACTTTGTAGGCAGTACAACAAAGCCACATCAACAATATGCACTATACTTAAGAAGAAAAATAAGATTATGGGTGCTAAAGTGGCAAAAGGAGTAAGAACATTAACGGCACAAAGACCACAAATACTTGAAGAAGTGGAAAAGTTGTTATTAATTTGGATACACGACAAGGAGTTGAGGGGTGATAGTGTTTCGGAGGCCATTATTTGTGAGAAAGCCAGGGTGTTGCACGAAGACCTTCTAAAGAATACCCCTGCAACGAGTGATGCAGATAAGAAAGAGTTTAAGGCAAGCAGGGGCTGGTTTGAAAAATTTAGAAAGAGAAGTGGTATCCATAGTGTTACAAGGCATGGGGTTATGTGATGTGATTATGGAAGGGGACTCCCCTTCCAAACAGTAACTCCTCTCCTCCTCCCCCCTCCTCACCATCTTCCATACGCCTACAGCACTCAACAGCAAGGTAAGTAATAACTGGAACATAGTTTTGTAGGTTTATTTAGATGAATTAGGTAAATTAGGTATAAAAATTTAGTTTGATGTGGGGTTTTTGGGGTAGTCAGGAACGGATTAATTCATTTCCCTTTATTTCTTATGGGGAAATTAACTTCGGAATGCGAGTTTTCGGAAGGCGAGGCGTCTCCAGGAACGGATTAAACTCGTATTCTGAGGTATGCCTGTATAGTACACATTAAAGGAAAGGAAAACGTAATGGCTGACGCATTATCCCGTAGTATGGTATAAAGAAAACAGTAGACAGTGTGAAATAAAACGTTTTAGAAAAGAAAATAGTGAAGTGATGATGGACGGTAGACTTCAGGAAAGTACTTTTACATCAGCCACACCGTCCAAAGTGGTGTGTTCAGAAAATGTACATATGTATTTTTTGTATAAACTTAAAGATAATTTGTTGTTAAAACAGATTTTGTGTGCAGTCGGAGGCAAAGGAGATCCTGTACGCCAAAGATCAGTGGTCAGTAGGTACGGCAACATGTCTACAAAATGATAAGGTATGTCTGATAAGACATGTCATTACTAGAATGAGTCGAATCTTTGTAGGATAGACGAAAAAGGAATAATGCTACATTCGGTAGAGAAAATTAGTTTGTATGCTCCGGAATAACACTCTTTTAAGGGGGGAGGAGTGTCACGATATATCGTATCGTGTTATTTCATCGCATAAAGGCACGATTATTTAAGTCATATGTTCATTATTACAGGAAGAACGAGGTTAACAACCATGGAGGTCGTTAACGGTCAGCACGGTATGGCTCGTCCGGTGGCGGGAATTTCTGTTAGCCAATCAGAACCACCGGGCGAGGTAACGTGTGCTGGCCGGAGCATGTGGAGAGACAGACATCTACTCCCCTCCATTGAGTCAACAGGCTGTCGTCACGTTTGGATGTGTGACCAACGGACCCAACTGTTAGTGTGCTCCACCCTCACGAAGGAAGAGGACCTCGAGGCATGGTCGACGTTCTTGAAAGTTATGGAAGATAACAGCTTTGAGATTTAGAGGTCGGCGTGGAGGTAACGTGCTGATTTTCCGAACAGTAGTCCTAATTACGGACATGTGGATGAATTTATAAGTGGAAAGAACAATCGGATAAGAGACGACCATTTCATGGTCGCAGTGTCTCTCTCTCTCTATATATATATATAACTGTACTTGTGTACAATGCACACATATATATATGACAATGTCAGACCACGGAGGAAAATGAAACAGGAATTTCCTTAAGTACTTTCGTATATTAAATACATCTTCAGAAGGAATGATTCCTTCTGAAGATGTATTTAATATACGAAAGTACTTAAGGAAATTCCTGTTTCATTTTCCTCCGTGATCTGACATTGTCACATTCTTAATTACGTGTTTATTTTCGTGATTTACACACACATATATATATATACATGTAATATATTGTATATAAGGTGATTAGAGATATATCCAAATATATCCATGATGAAGTTTTATACCATCTTATTTTCTTGTCCTTTGTCAGACCTCAGCACAAAGTGTGTCGCACCTGACAATAGGTCCGGCTGAGGCTGACACCTGTTCAGATTCATGTACCCCGTTGTGGTACAACGAAGCATAGGATAAACATAGGTCGATAGTTCGATCCCAACAAGAATGAACATCGACAAGAAGAGAAAGAACAGCAACAGAGAACAAGGAAGAAACAAAGGTGAAAAAGAAACACAGCGCATTAAAGAAGCTCAGGATCAGGGTCAGCAAAGTCAGGGTTAGGGGGCATGGGTAAACTGAATAAAGGAGGAGGGAAGGGAGCTAGAGGACCAACCAGGGGTGGACGAACAGGGTCCGGAGGAGGAGGAGAAGGAGGGGGGGACAAACGAGGGTCAAGGACAGCAGTATGAGGGGCAGAAACCAGGGAGTGCACCTCAGCAAGGGCAGCAACCGAGAGGGAAGCAGGGGCCAAAGAAACCTCCATAGCAGGAACAGGGGGGGCACGACCACCAAAACAGGAGGGGATGGAGCGAGAGAGTCAGAGGTAGGGGGCAAGGAAGAAAGCGAAGCCTTCTTTTCCGCCGTTGAGGCGGAAGGAGAGGAGCCAGGCTTTTGTTTCTAACTCGAAGAGACAGGCGTCCCAGCAACAATGTAATGGGCAACAGATTCAAGTGTCTGAACAGGAGAAGCAGAACGAGAGCAAACACGATGGCCGTTGGGAGAGCGATGGACATCAGCCCGCACTGACAGGCGGCATGGAGAGCTAATAGATAAAGGAGAAAGATGGGAAGGAGCATCTCATAAGAGGGAGATGAGGAAGACGACACAGGAGACATGACAGACTGGGCAGAAAGAAGAGGATCCCCCAGACAGAGAACCATGAGGGGGTCCCTTCGGGACAGAACTCAAAGGAACAGAGGAGGCGGCGGTGGGCAAGTTCGGGTTTAAGGGCCTGGAACCGGTTGTGAGACTGAGGAAGGTGGGAAGGACGAGGAGAGGAAGAGCACAACATGCAAGTATAAGAGACACTATCGTAAGATGGGAGATGGCGAACCTGGCGCCTGGCCTCAGGAAAAAACAAACGTTCCCGGTGCTTCAAGTTGAGGACGGCTGCCTCAAGCATGTATACACGCGCGGGAGTAGGTAGGGTGGGCCTCACTGCAATTGAGGCAGTGAGCCTGGGGAGAAGTACACTCCGACTTAGAGTGGCCTTCGCCAACACACAAGGGACAGAGACAGTCAGTACCGGAGCATTTGAGGGCACCATGCCCAAGTCTCCAGCACTTATTACAGAGCCGAGGAGAGGGAATGTACTCCTGAATGGAGCACCTGGCACCAGCAAGAATGACAGAGGGCGGAAGGGTCCTACCATCAAAGGTAATCTTCACAACCCGAAGGGGCTGACGGCGACGACCATGAGAAGGACGAGTAAACGTGTCTACCTGAAGGACAGAATGGCCCTGGACTTCGAGAATATGCTGAATATGGGGTGGGAGGAGAACAGTGCCAACACTGGCATTCAACCGAGCGTTCTTGGAGACCCGAACAGGGGTCTCGCAAAGGCAGGATAAGGTGGCCAAGCGGGTGGCAGCATCCTGAGAAGGCGCATCAATGACACGTGTACCGAGACGGGTGGGGTTGAAGGTAACAGAGGCATCTACGGAATCAACAAGGTGCCTATGGAGGGAGAAATCATCAGGAGGTGAAGAATTCAGAGGGAGGAGATCAAAGTATTTGGCCCACGAAGCAGGACCAAACAAGGCTTGGTACGCATCAGTACGGGAAGGGATCGTGAGAGTGTCGCTGCGGCGTGGACGGCATTAAGAACCCCCAGAGAGGGGTTAAAAAGAGCAGTAGTCACAATGAGAGATGGAGAGAAGCCAGGGGACAAGGTGGTCACCACTGGGGGCTTGTGGCTCGACCCAACCACAGAGGAGGGAGGGGAGCCGAGGGGAGTAGTCAGGAGGGTCAAAGGAGGAGCAAGGTCGGGGGCCCAATGCAGCGGGGCTACAGAGTTCGGTCTTCCAACACAGTCCGACTCAAGGGCTTAGTCGCCCACCCCACAAGCCTGAGAAGGTATAAGAGGAACAGATTGCAACATAGAGACGAGAGATAAGACGTTCATTCACGAATGTGCCCCCACACCGACCATGGAGCCACAATTAGAGGCATGACATCCAACATGAGACATGTTGCCGATCTAGCCGGGGGGCCCCCCCCTAGGGGTGCGTCATGAGTATACGCTCCACAAACGCCACCTTAAGAACCGTCAGTCCGTCGAGATCGGGTTCAGTGACGAAAGGAGGATTGACAATAAAAGGGTCCCCTCATTCGAGACATCGGGTACTACAGTTCTACGGGTGCAGGAGTATGCCTCCTCAAACACCCAGGCGTCAAAACAAAAGGCCAAAAGAATGATCAAAACAGGCACAAGGTCAGCGGGAAACGACAATTAGAAAGGAGATGAGGGGGGAGAAAAACGAAACAAAAGGAAAAGTTGTCCAGCACAGTTAGTGAGGACAGCAGCAGGAGTATAAGGCCACAAAAGGAGAGGACAGTGCCATGGAGCATCACACTCCGGCAGCCGCCCACCAAGCCCCCTCACGGCAATAACAGGCCGGACAGGGAGGGGGTTTGTAGAAAAAAATATTCCTTTCTTCATTTCTATCCCCATTTAGACGTTTCGCTTCAATGAGGTTCATTTTCAGCTTTTCTCTGTCCTTTTTTGAGAGGTCTTGTCTTATTGACCATAGTTTGCCATTCTCGTCACATTGCAATTTTCTGGTATTCTGAAGCACTTTTGTCATATACTTCACTCCATTAAACGTCACCCTTACGGGGCGGTTCTTGTCTTTCTCATATTTTCCTACCCTCCTAAAATCACTGACATGCTCCTCTGAATTTAGGCCTTCTCCTAATCCTACTATTTTTTCTATGATTTTCATCTCTTCTGCTGCTCGGTCCACCCCCTAGATGAAATTTCCTTCTCTAAACATCCAAAAATTATTATGGACTTACTTCTACCTATAGTGTTTTGTACTAGTTTACTGTTGGTTAACGGCTCTTTCCTAATTGCTTGTCTAAGATCCGCTTCTTGTTTGTCATTTCTGGTTTTGACTTCCAAACACACTTCCTTGATTGTCTCTTTCTCTTTCACAACTTGTGCATACGTCTCTTTTATTTCTTCTTTATACTTTTCAAGTTCTTTATTAGTCTCCTCTATTTGAGTTGCCAATAAAGTTTCTCGTTGTATCTCCTTGCCTAACTCCATGTTAGCCCTTAAGGTCCCCTGGAGTTGTTTACCATATGATTCTATTTTCTTGTTAATTTCTTCATATTCCCTACTTTTCACTTTCCATGCCTCATTATCCTTTACTAGTTCCTTGATGTGTTTCTCCTCTATCCTTACCTTATTAGTCAAGCTGGTAATTTCCTTACCTTGCTGGAAAATACTTCCTTTTAAATTACAAAACTCAAACTTGAGACCTTCATTTTCTTGTTCTAACTTAATTACCTTTTCTTCATAATTCCTTAATATGTCCTCAATAATCACTAACCTGCCAAGAAAACGATCTTTCATTACATCTTGTTGTGAGATACCTGCAAAACATTTCTTTGTTGGGATGCTGTCCTCCTCTGTGGTGGCGACCATCTTTGTAGACATTCTGCTGTTTTGAAAAGCAAGGTAAGGTAATTATCAAAAGAAGGCACCAAACCGGGAAGCCTATGTAGCACCATCAAAGTGCGAAATAATCAAAGGGCACTAAATATGCGCTAAAGGATATGCACAACTGTAAGAGGGACAATGCAATTTGAACAGGCAGCAGACTAGGACCTCATCGAGCTATAACGCTCTCCCACAAAGAGCTCTGCGACCCCGGCCACACTCAGCTCTCTGCCCTGCTCCAAGCTCCGTCTCAACGTCTACGACACTGCTGTATCCAGGACTGCTAAATATGAAACTCACTAAACACTGTGAATCTAATCTACCCAACAACGTAACATAAACGTACGTTAGGCACGACAGAGGCAAGAGGAAGAATGTTGTAAGGACGCGCAAGATAGAGAAGGAGCAGGGCGGCGCTCCATTAAGTGACCGTGAGTTAAGCGAGTATGGCTAATTAGCAACCTGGCTAGAGCAGTTTCTCACCGCCGGTTACAATGGCAGGAGGAAGGCTACAGGGAAACACTACATTTGAGAGTACGCAGCTTGTTACCAATGACAGAAGACCAACAACCCTGCCAACAGGCAAGGATGGAGGAATGAATAACAGGATAAAAGTTGGAATAAAGAATATCTTTACGAGAGATGGAACAAGAACGGATAGCTTCTCTAGCGGCAGCATCCGCACACTCATTTAAAGAAACACCAATATGGATGGAAACCCAGCAAAACTCTACTGATTTAAATTTACTAGAAATAGGAAACAACCAATGTTGAATCTCGATGACCACCAGATGGACATTTTGTTTATTGTTTTTCATAAAACAATAAACAAATAGTTTTGCTGTTATTACACTATATACACAGGTTATACAGTATATAAGTATCTGCATGTTTTGCTCACCATAACGAACCAACCATATTGTGAGTCAAAATGCAACGAGGAGTGACCGCCACACACCAGCCAGCCACTCACTGCCACTCCCTCCCTCAACAACACCTCACTCACCCTCATTCTCCTCCCACAATACTGTTTTTGCATTTATTCACTATACACAGATATTATATATAAGTATTTACATGTTTTGTTCACCATTACTGTACATCTAAGTGTGTATGGTGAGTAAAGACAATAAGACGTAGCTACTCACACAGTCAGCTGGTGACGGCCGCCCTCAAGGCCAGACGCAGTAATATTTCTCCTCCAATAATAATGTTTGTGGTGTTGTTATGCTATATACACACATTATATATAAATATCTACCTGTTTTATTCACCATACCTGTACAAATAAGCTGGTATGGAGCCCAAAGTCCATAGTGGCCACCAGTAAACAACATGACAAGTCGTTCAGACGACGCACCTCCCTCACCAAAATGGCGGCTCCCAACCTACTCCTATTGCTGTTATTACACTTTATACACACGTTATATATATGTATCTACATTTGTGTTCACCATAGCGAACCACTAAGCTGGTATGGTGAGTGCAGTCCATAAAAGGTGGTCACACACAGTCAGAAGACGACGCCACCACCCTCCCTCCCACAGCATTAATCCTCCCTCTATGGAGCACAGCGCTAAATATCACCACAATCCAGCTATTATCAGAATCCTGGTCAGCTTTTTCACAGTCAGGGGTCTTCTGTAATACTATCATCGCTAAATAATAGCATGAACATATATATATTTTGACATTTTAGGCGATGCAGTGGTCACAAGTTGAACAGCAGTGCTGTGTGCTCATGCTGCATGCGTCAGCCTTGGTGGCTCGCTCACTACTGAGGCTCTCACACCCAGGAATGTTGGCCACGATTTTTTTCTAGGTGGCGTCTGTCAACTATCGGTCGTGGCTGCACTATAGCTGCCCCTATCCCACCCGGGGCATTTAAATTAAGGTGTAGACACTAAAACAGCTACAGTATTAATGAATTGCACGGTTTCGGTTTTGTTACTGAAATCATCTATACAGGGATACCTCGGTTTAAGAGTTTAGTCCGTTCCTGGAGACGGCTCGTATGTATTCCGAAAACTCATAATCCGAAGCTAATTTTCCCATAAGAAATAATGGGAAATGAAGAATTAATCCATTCCTGACATCCCAAAAACCTCACTTCAAACTAAATTTTATACCTAATTCATCTAAATAAACCTACAAAACTATGTTCAAGTTATTACTTACCCTTGCTGATGAATGCTGTAGGCGTATGGAAGATGGTGAGGAGGGGGAAGGAGGAGAGGTGTTACTGTTTGGAAGGGGAGTCCCCTTCCATTATAACATCAGGCAGTAAAGATTTTTATGGTGAGCACTCTCTGGCACAATTGCCTGCATACCACTAGGTCCTGGTTGTAGTTCACTGCTTGATTTTTTCACAACAAATCTGTCGATGGAAGATTGTTTTCCCCTTCTTCGCAAGATGTCTCTGTAGTGAGGCATCACATTGTCATTGAAAAGATTAATGCAACGCCCTACTACAGCTTTCTCTGGGTGAGTCATTTCAATAAAAGTTTGCATTTCTTCCCACACCTGACACCACTTCTTAATGTCTGCAGAAGGAACATTCTGTACTGCCTCATCCTCCTCCACTGGAGAAACATCCTCAGCTGGGTCTTCTTGCTGTTCCTTGTGAAGGGCTTGGAGTTCTTCTGTGGTTAGTTCTTCGTTGTGTTCTTCCACCATCTCCTCCACATCAGCACCATCCAATTCCAAGCCCATTTGCCGGCCCAGAGTAACAATTTCCTCAACAATAGGTACTTCATTTACAGGCTCAAACCCCTCAAAGTCTAGTTCTCTCACACATTCAGGCCACAATTTTCTCCAGCAAGAGCTCAGGGTTCTTTGAGTCACTTCTTGCCAGGCTTTGTCAACGAGTTTTAAAGCACTACAAATGTTAAAATGGTCTTTCCAGAACTCTTTGAGGGTGAGTTTTGTGGCTTCAGTCACTTCAAAACATTTCCGGAAAAGTGCCCTTTCATAAAGTTTCTTAAAATTTGCTACGATTTTCTGGTTCATAGGCTGAATTAGAGGAGTGGTGTTAAGAGGAAGGAACTTTACTGTGAGAAATTTACTGTATCTGTGCAACAATTCATCTTCCAAGCCTGGAGGATGAGCAGGAGCATTATCGAGGAAAAGCAGGGCCTTGAGTGGCAAATGTTTCTCCTGCAGATATTTTTCTATGGCAGGGCACACCACTGCATTCACCCACTCCAAAAAAAAAAAATCCTAGTCACCCATGCCTTATTATTAGCCCTCCACATCACACACATTTGGTTTTTCTGCACTTTATACTGTTTGAAAACCCTTGGACTTTCAGAATGATGCACAAGCAAGCGTTTAATTTTCAAATCGCCACTCGCAATTGAACACATTACAAACGTAAACCTATCTTTCATAGGCTTGTGTCTGGGCAATGATTTTTCCTCCTTCGTAATGTATGTCCTCTTAGGCAATCTTTTCCAGAACAGTCCTGTTTCACCACAATTAAAATCTTGTTGTGGTAGGTATCCCTCAGCCTCTGCAAACTCTTTAAATTCTTCAATAAATCTTTCAGCCGCTGGTTTGTCTGAGCTGGCAGCCTCCCCATGCCTCGCAACACTATGGATACCACTTCTTTTTCTAAATTTTTCAAACCATCCCCTGCTTGCCTTAAAGTCTATCGTATCTGTACTCGTTCCAGGCGTTTTCTTTACAAGGTCTTCGTGCAATACCCTGGCTTTCTCACAAATGATGGCCAATGAAACACTATCACCCACTAACTCCTTGTTGTGTATCCAAATTAATAACAACTTTTCCACATCCTCAAGTATTTGTGGTCTTTGTTTTGTGATTGTTCTTATGCCTTTTGCCACTTTAGCATTTAAAATGTCCTTTTTCTTACTAAGTATATTGCATATCGTTGACATGGCTTTGTTGTACTGCTTACAAAGTTCAACAACACGTGTGCCATTTTCATGCTTCCAAATGATCTCTTGTTTTTCCTCTATTGTTATCCTTACATGCACTTTCTAGCCTTGATCCTTACCACTGGCTTTCTTGGGACCCATGGTGGGATATATAATAACAACTTTTATGGTCAAATGGCCAAAAATCCAACAAAACACTGAAAATCCTGGTGAAGAATTCAGGCGGGATAGTCACTGGGCGCGAGGCACTGGTAAACTGAGCGGCGATCGCCATGCCACCACGCGCTAGGTCAGCCTGTACGCGTATCAACACCCTCGTCTTCCGAGGCAAATTTTCCGAGCAAATCCTGCTCGTATTCCAAAAAACTCGTATACGGGGACACTCGTATTCCAAGGTACCACTATATATGTATTGCGCAGTTTAAGGGTTAAATCTTGCGCAGAACTCTAAAACTTTATATGCAGTGATGCGCACTTTTGTGTCAGTTACTCAACACTTCATATGAAGTGTTGCGCAGTTTAAGGGTTAACCACTGCACTGCGCCACCAGAGATAACATGGGGTATGGCGGTGCACCGCCCAACCCAGAAGCAATGTTAGGATATTGTAAGATTCGAAATGCATGTGTGGTAGGTTGAGTATGAGATGGACGCCAAAGTGGATGGGTGTAGATGTCTAGAGTGGGTGTGGATGTCTAGAGTGGGTGTGGGTGTGGAGAGTGGGTGTGGAGAGTAGGTGTGGGTGTCTGGATTGGGGAGTGGATGTCTGGATTGGGGAGTGGGTGTCTGGAGTGGGAGCAGATGTCATTAGTGGGTGCGGATATCTGGAATGCGGATGTTTCCAGTGAGCGGTAGCCATCTTGAAAAAAAAATGCCAGTCGGTATCAAAATATGGGAGCCGGTCGGCCGAGCGGACAGCACGCTGGACTTGTGATCCTGTGGTCCTGGGTTCGATCCCAGGCGCCGGCGAGAAACAATGGGCAGAGTTTCTTTCACCCTATGCCCCTGATACCTAGCAGTAAAATAGGTACCTGGGTGTTAGTCAGCTGTCACGGGCTGCTTCCTGGGGGTGGAGGCCTGGTCAAGAACTGGGCCGCGGGGACACTAAAAAGCCCCGAAATTATCTCAAGATAACCTCAAGATATATGCCCCACGGTCGCGGATTAGCTCAGTTTTGAGTAAGCAACCATGGCTGGTGCACACGCCTCTGATTCCCAATTCCCTGTTGGATGCAGTGTCAAAAGATCGCTCTCTGATGATGAAATTCAGACCTCATAGTTTAAAGGGTAATGATATTGATGAAGCAAGGCATGATAAAGACCTAACTCAAGTGTCAGATACAAGTGATACAGCATGGGATGAGGACGACACAGGGAACGTATCCAATACAGGGTGAGCACCAGGCATGCTGCGGCCTCCCAGGCCATCGCCCTCACCATTATCACAACCTGTCATCTCCAATTTTTTAAGAAAGTGATACAGTGGAACCTAGGTTCTTGTATGCCCCTGTTTTCGTATTTTTCGGCACTCGTACACAATTTCTCCCAAAAATTTGATTTGGTACTCGTTGTTTGCCTCAGTGCTCAGTATTCATTTATACACGTCCAGGTCCACTAAACGCGTGGCATCGTGGCAAGGCGTGCCTCAGTTTACAGCGTTCTGCTGAGGTGAGGACTGCCTTTGAATTCTTTGTGTAGATTTCCATTGTTTTGGGGCCTTTTTCAGTTTCCGAACATAAAAGTAATTATCGTACTGTATATCATGCCATGGGTCCCAAGAAAGTCAGTGGTAAAGTTCAACCTAAGAGAACAACTGTGAGGATGACCATAGAACAAAATAAGAGATCATTTGTAAATCTGAAAATGGTATACGGCCTGTTAAACTTGCTAGATTGTATAGCAAAAGTACGTCAACGATATGCTTTGTAATTGCTAAGAAAAAGGAAATTATGATTGCTAAAGTGGCGAAAGGTGTAATAACAGTCACGAAACAAAAAAAACACAAACACTTGAGGTTATTATTAATTTGGATAAACAACAAGCAGTTAGCAGGTGACAGCGTTTCACAGGCCATCATTTGTGAAAAAGCAAGGATGTTGCATGAAGATCTTATAATGTTTATCCCTGGAACGAGTGATGCAGACACGAAAGACTTTAGGGCAGGCAGGGGGATGGTTTGAGGAATTTATAAAAGAGAAGTGGCATTCATAGTGTAGTGAGGCATGGTGAGGGTGCCAGCTCAAACAAACCAGCGGCTGAAAGATTTGTTCGCGATTTTGAAGATTTTGTAGATAGTGAGGAATTCATACCACAACAAGTGTTTAATTGTGATGAGACAGGGCTATTCTGGAAAAAATTGCCAAAGAAGACATACTCCCAAGACGAGACGTCGTTGCTCAGATAGAAGCCTATGAAAGATAGGTTTACTCTTGTGCTGTGTGGTAATGTGAGTGGTGATTTGAAAATTAAACCCTTGCTTGTGTATCATTTCGAAAATCCAAGGGTTTTTCAAAAAATATAATGTGCAGTAAAACAAACTGTATGTCATGTGGAGGGCTAATAGTAAGGCATGGGTGACAAGGAAATATTTTACAGAGTGGGTGAATAAGTGGTTTGCCCTGCCATCAACAAATATCTGCAGGAGAAAAGTTTGCCACTTATGGCCCTGCTTCTCCTCGACACTGCTCCTGCCCATCCTCCAGGCTTGGAGGATGCATTGTTGAAGGAATTTAGTTTTGTTACAATAAAGTTCCTTCCTCCCAAGACCAAAATCATTTCCAATTTTAAGAAACTTTATGGCAGAGCACTTTTCCGGAAATGTGTCAAAGTGACTGATGCCACAAACCTCACCCTCAAAGAGTTCTGGAAAAAACATTTTCACATTCTGAGTGCTTTAAACCTCATAGACAAATCCTGGGAAGAAGTGACTCTAGAAGTGTGGCCTGAATGTGTTCCAGAATGAGACTTTGAGGGGTTTGAGCCTGAACTTGAAGTGTCTCTTGTTGAGGAAATTGTTTCTCTGGGCTGGCAATTGGGCTTGGAGATAGATGGTGCTGATGTAGAGGAGTTGGTGGAGGAACACAGTGAAGAACTGACCACCGACAAATTCCTAGCCCTTCAAAAGGAGCAGCAACAAGAGGCAGCTGAGGAAGTTTCTTCAGAGGAGGAGGAGGAGGAGGCAGTAGAGGATGTTCCTTCCTCAACACTTAAGAAATGGTGCACAGTATGGGAAGAAATGCAAAGTTTTGTTGAAAAGGCTCATCCAAATAAAGCTGTAGCAAGCTGTTGTGTTAACCTTTTTAACCACTTAACTGCGCCAGTCGAGTATTCTCGGTTGGTGGGAAACTGCGCCAACCGAGAAAACTCTAATTTTTTTGTACCCATTCAAAACGCGAGCGTGGTTGGTTGTATACGAGATGGATGCCTGAGGCCATCAGTGAGCGGCGGCCATTTTGAAAAAAAAAATCCCAGAATACCCCAGGCCCAAGGGTAGCCTCAGTTTTGATCGAGCAACCATTGCCGACGCACGCGCCTCCAGCTCCCAGTCGCCTGTGGGACGTGCTGTTGCAAAACCTCTTTCTCCAGGGAAGATAAACCAGCTTATTGTTTGAAGATGAAGTGGAATATTATACTGATGACCCAAGAGTCGATAGAGACATAACACAAGGGGTCCAGTGGAAGTGAAACAGATACAGATGAAGACAATATAGTGAGTTCAAGGTGAGCTGCACACACAGGTCATCACAGGTCATCACCCTTGCCAGTATTAGTAGTATAGTGGAGTCAATTGTGGCGGTGCTACAAGGAGAACGGCTGAATTTGTGTAGGAGGACTGTGATATTTTTGTACCACACAAACCTCAGTTTGATGATAGTGATGTGGGGGGTTGCACCCATGTTCCCGTACACAGGTGAAGACATGATGGAAATGGAATATTTTCGTGCATATTTTGATGAGCAGTTCATGCAACATCTTGTTGCCAAAGCCAACAGATATGCAGGGCAACTTATTGAAGGAGGAATATTACAGGCATACAGGATTATTGGAACAAAAAAGCTACTGTTCCATCACCTTTGTTCAACAAATACATGTCACGAGACTGGTTCCTGCTACTACTACGGTGCCTACACTTTGAAAACCTGTAAAATTTTGATAGAAATGATCGACTTTGGAGTGTGAGAAAAGTGTTCAATGATCTCAGAGGGAAATTTCGTGATTACTTTGTACCTGGACAGAATGTTGTCATTGATGAATCCCTAATTCTTTTCAAGGGACGTCTTCTCTTCAAACAGTACATCCCATCAAAACGGCACCGTTTTGGCCTCAAATTTGTTGTACTGTGAGACTGTGACACCAGAATGGTGATCGATATACAGTATTATATTCTGGTACAGACGTAGACATATCCTCAGAGGATCCTCTCGCGTTTTCTGGCAGTGTAGTGAAGACGCTAATGGAACCACTGCTGAACAAAGGGCACATTCTGTACACTGACAATTATTATACGAGCCCCTTGCTAACAAAGTTCTTGCTTGAACATAACACGGGAGTGTGTGGCACTGTAAAGACAAATAGGAAAGAAATGCCAGTTTTTGAAAATAATATTGGTGTAGGTGATTGTGAACTTAGAAAATGTGACAAAATATTAGCAGTGCATTGGAAAGACAAACGTGAAGTCAATATGTTGACAACAATTCACACTGGTGAAATGCTTGACAGTGGCAAAGTGAGGTATCGAGGTGATGGATCATTGTTCAAGCCAGATTGTATCATTGACTACAATATAAATATGAGACTTGTAGATAAATGTGACATGATGGTTGGTGCCGTCGAGTGTGTCCGCAGAACTGTAAAGTGGACAAAGAAATTCTTCTTTCATCTTGTGGATGTAACAGTACTCAACTGTTTCAACATGTTTTTGATGAAAACGGGCAAAAAACCATCAATTCGGTAGTGTTTAGTCAAGCTCTGCTGTCACAATTACTCGTCAAGTATGGCCAGGAAGATAGCGTAAGGACAGTTTATCATGCCCCAACCGGAGCGCATTTGGTTTCCAACAGACTGGCTGGTAAAGAGGCTTTTGCAATTCACAAGCCTGCCTACCTACCACCTACAGGAACTAAGGCCAAAGGCATACGTGAGTGCATTGTTTGCAAGCACTCAGAACGAAAACCAAGGAAGCGAAAATCTGTTTGTACCATAGTCGAGTGCAAAGTCCTGGTGTCTCATGGACTGCTGCTTTGAATATCACTCGCTTGCTAAGTACTAATACAGTGTGTTACTTTGTAAATAGTGTGTGAAACTGTATATAATGTATTATTAGTGAATGTAGAACAAGTAATATTGCAACAATAAACCTTTATTGAGGACACTTTAGTGACACATGTATCACAGTTCCATGGAACATTATGGACGTTATACTTTATATACATTGTCAGGACACATATATATATCTGATACGATACGAAAAAAAATTAGAAAGCATTGAAAATACATAGAAATAATATTTGTAAATATAACTGTGGCAACTGGCAGGTGTTGAATGGCCCGCGCGACAGTGTCTGGAGGAGTTACGCATGAGCGACCAGCCCTTGATGACGTCACACCTTGTCCACATCCTCACGGCCAAAGTAACTGGAATTTGACATTAATTTTTATATACATGTGTTCAGGGAAGGAAATTCATTATTTTAAAAAGAAAAAATAATTTGGAGGAACACTTGATTTCATGCGCACCGGGGGAATTTCACAATAAACTCGGCGCAGCACGGTGGTTAATGACAATGTGATGTCTCACTTGAGATAAGTGATTCAACATAGGGAAAAACAAGTGTCCTTAGACAGGTTTTTACTGAGAAAAACAAGCAGTGAGCCACAACCAGGTCCTAGTGGTATGCAGGCAAAACGTAAGAGAGAGAGAGTACGCCAGAAATGTCATCACTGCCTGATGTTATAATGGAAGGGGACTCCCCTTCCAAATAGTAACACCTCTCCTCCTCCTTCCCCCCTCCCTCCTCATCGTCTTCCATATGCCAACAAGAGTCATCCATGAAGGTAAGGCACTATGAGTAGTTTTCTGTATAAAATAGATTTTTTAGGTAATATATTGGGGGTGTGGAACGGATTAATTCAATTTACATTATTTCTTATGGGAAAATTTGTCTCAGTACAGGCATACCTCAGAATAAGAGTTTAATCCGTTCCTGGAGACGCCTCGCCTTCCGAAAACTCGCATTCCGAAGTTAATTTCCCCATAAGAAATAAAGGGAAATGAATTAATCCGTTCCTGACTACCCCAAAAACCCCACATCAAACTAAATTTTTATACCTAATTTACCTAATTCATCTAAATAAACCTACAAAACTGTGTTCCAGTTATTACTTACCTTACTGTCGAGTGCTGTAGGCGTATGGAAGATGGTGAGGAGGGGGGAGGAGGAGAGGAGTTACTGTTTGGAAGGGGAGTCCCCTTCCATAATCACATCACATAACCCCATGCCTTGTAACACTATGGATACCACTTCTCTTTCTAAATTTTTCAAACCAGCCCCTGCTTGCCTTAAACTCTTTCTTATCTGCATCACTCGTTGCAGGGGTATTCTTTAGAAGGTCTTCGTGCAACACCCTGGCTTTCTCACAAATAATGGCCTCCGAAACACTATCACCCCTCAACTCCTTGTCGTGTATCCAAATTAATAACAACTTTTCCACTTCTTCAAGTATTTGTGCCGTTAATGTTCTTACTCCTTTTGCCACTTTAGCACCCATAATCTTATTTTTCTTCTTAAGTATAGTGCATATTGTTGATGTGGCTTTGTTGTACTGCCTACAAAGTTCAACAACACGTGTACCGTTCTCATGCTTCCGAATGATCTCTTGTTTCTCCTCTATTGTCATCCTCACAGGAGCTTTCTGGCCTTTATCCTTACCACTGGCTTTCTTGGGACCCATGGTGAGATATATAATAACAAATTGTATAGACAAATCACCAAAAATCCAACAAAACACTGAAAATCCGCGAGAAGAATTGATGTGGGGGTAGTCACTGAGCGCCAGACAATAATAAACTGAGGGGCGGCGGGGCGGAGGGGCGACGAACGCGCTAGGTCGGCTGTACGCGTATCAACAAACTCGCGTCCAAACTCGCCTCCCGAAGTAACCCTCGCCTTCTGAGACAAATTTTTGGAGTAAATACACCTCGCCTTCCGAAAACCTCGCATACAGGGACAATCGCATTCCGAGGTACCACTGTATTCATATTTTTCGGAATTCGTACCATCTCTGGGAATGGATTAACTACGAAAACTGAGGTACCCCTGTACTATAGATGAATCATATACTGGGATGAGTGATGCTGCTTGTGATACAAGTAGCACAGATGAACAGTGTTAGCGGCTTCCATGGTGGTGTTACTGTGCCAATGGTGGTGGTGCCAGTACAAGGAGCACGGGTGAATTCACACTGGAGGACTGTGATAATTTTGTACCAAACAACCCACAATTTGATGATTCTGATGTTTGTGTTGCACCCACTTTCCTGTATACAGGAGATGATAAGAGTGAAAGTGAATATTTTATGGCTTAATTTGATGAACCATTCATGCAACATCTTGTTGATGAAACCAACAGGTATGCATTGCAACTGCAGCTTATTGCAGGTGGCTTATTACCTTGTTCATGTACAACATGATGGAAGAACACCACTGTGGCTGAATTATATGGGTTCTTAGCTCTGAGTCTGCTTATGAAACATTCCATGAAACATGTAATACAGGATTATTGGAACATGCTTAGCCTAGTTCCAAGCCCAGTGTTCAACAAGTACTTGTCATGAGACAGGTTTCTGACATTTCTTCAATGCCTACACTTTGAAAATGGTATGGACGTCTGGAATGGGTGTGGATGTCTGGAGTGGGTGTGGATGTCTGGAGTGGGTGTGGATGTCTGGAGTGGGTGTGGATGTCTGGAGTGGGTGTGGATGTCTGGAGAAGGTGTAGATGTCTGGAGTGGGTGTGGATGTCTGGAATGGGTGTGGATGTCTGGAGTGGGTGTGGATGTCTGGAGTGGGTGTGGATGTCTGGAGTGGGTGTGGATGTCTGGAGTGGGTGTGGATGTCTGGAGTGGGTGTGGATGTCTGGAGTGGGTGTGGATGTCTGGAGTGGGTGTGGATGTCTGGAGTGGGTGTGGATGTCTGGAGTGGGTGTGGATGTCTGGAGTGGGTGTGGATGTCTGGAGTGGGTGTGGATGTCTGGAGTGGGTGTGGGTGTCTGGAGCGGGTGTGGGTGTCTGGAGTGGGTGTGGGTGTCTGGAGTGGGTGTGGGTGTCTGGAGTGGGTGTGGGTGTCTGGAGTGGGTGTGGGTGTCTGGAGTGGGTGTGGGTGTCTGGAGTGGGTGTGGGTGTCTGGAGTGGGTGTGGGTGTTTGGAGTGGGTGTGGGTGTCTGGAGTGGGTGTGGGTGTCTGGAGTGGGTGTGGGTGTCTGGAGTGAGTGTAGGTGTCTGGAGTGGGTGTGGAAGTCTGGAGTGGGGAGTAGGTGTCTGGAGTGGGTGTGGGAGTTTGGAGTGGGTGTCAGTAGTGGGTGTGGGTGTAGGTGTCTGGAGTGGGTGTGGAAGTCTGGAGTGGGGAGTGGGTGTCTGGAGTGGGAGTGGGTGTCTGGAGTGGGTGTGGGTGTCTGGAGTGGGTGTGGGAGTTTGGAATGGGTGTCAGTAGTGGGTGTGGATGTGGGTGTCTGGATTGGGGAGTGGGTGTCTGGAGTGGGTAGTGTTGTGTGGGCACTGTCATGTGCATGCCTGCATATTGGTGTCAGGTCCACATTAAGCTAAGAGATGAACAGGACTAGCATACATTAACCCTAGCTGGGGACGGGTCATGGGTGGGGGGGTGGGGGGTCATTAGTTATGGGTAGTGGGAGAGTTGGAAGTGGCGCAGGAGTTGCTTAATCATATTTTTTATTTTTTATTTATATATGAATGAGTTCTTGCATTCTTGTACAGCCACTAGCACACATAGCATTTCGAGCAGATCCTTAACCCTTGTGTTGCTAAGGGTTAATTAGCCTTTGTCACCCACAGGTGCATACAAAAAAAAAAATTCTTCCTAACTTGTTAAGTTGTGTTCCCTGACCACGAGAAAAAATAAATAATTGTACTTACTGACGACGTAATTGAGCCGACAATATGGGCGATGAGGTCACAACCTGCATGTTTGCTCAAGCAAGGTGCATCACGGAGGCATCGCACGCGGTCTTCAAGCAGCCACAGTTGCCACGGATTTATTTCTGCATCATTATTTACAGTGTCTGGGCGTATTTTATCACTAATATTATTCACTAATTGTGTTGCATATAATGTTACATCATGGTCAATGGTAATAAATGTTGCATACATCGAGTATACACATGCGCACACAAATGTTTTTCTTTATGCCAATATAATATGTATTCACATTGTTCATTATTATATTTACACACATGCATGCACTATATACAGTTTTTTGCACAATTATTGCACATTTAGAAGTTTTGGAGAGAGTGGTAGTTGTTGAAGCAGTCGACAGCACACAAAGGGACTGCACACGCTTCACACCATGTTTGCACAAGTTTACGTTTCTGATCTCTCATTTTTGTTGTTTTACAAACTAAGCAATCACGTTGGCCTATTGCACGCTTTCCAGCTGGTGGCAAATGTTTTAGTCTGTGTGCTTGAAAGGCCTCCATGTGAGCGAGCCTGGGTATAGCAGCATGCTGCAACACTGGGTTCATGATGGGTCTTTGTATGCCAGGAACATCTTTGCCAAAATTTTCTAATAACTGTGTCGCAAGTGTAAAAGCAAACGAACGGAAACTTGGTTTACGTCCAGTTTTCACCAGATACATATTGTAGCAGTTCAGCATGCTCATGTCAACAAGATGAAAAAACACTTTTTTTGTCCACTTCAATGTTTTCCACGCACACTCGATAGTGCCCACCATCATGTCAGATTTATCAACCAAATGCATGTTGATATTATAGTCAAGAACCCAATCTGGCTTATATACTGGATCTTGTGTTACTCGGTTCACCTTGCCACTGTTCACCATCGTACCATCATGAACGGTTGTCATGAAGTTCACTTATCTTTTGTCTTTCCACCTAACTGAAGAGTAGGTGGAAATTCATCACATTTTCTTAGCTCGCAGTCACCAACTTCAAGTTTATTTTCAAACACTGGCATTTCCCTTCTTCTTGGCTTTACTGTGCCAACCAATCCAGTTCTATTTTCAATCAAAAGCCTAGCTAGTAAGGGACTTGTATAGCAGTTATCCGTGTACAAAATGTGGCCCTTGTTCATCCATGGTGCCATTCAGTGACTTCACCACACTACCTGAGAAACCATGTTGGTCATTTCTGGGAATGTCAACATCGCTAGCAGAATACAGAATCATGTGTAACACGTAACCTGTTTCACAGTCACAAAGAACAAAGAATTTCAATCCAAATCTGTTGCATTTGGAGGGAATATACTGCTTGAATGCAACACGTCCTTTGAAAAGCACAAGGGATTCATCAATCACTAGCTTCTGTGCTGGTACGTAGAAATCTCTGAACTTTCCAATCACTTCATTCATATAGCGCCTGACTCTCCAAAGTCTATCACCCTCTGTCTGGTCCTCATTACTTGCAAAATGTAGACACCTGAGGAGTATCTGAAACCTGTCTCGGGACATATACTTCCCAAAGAAAGGTGTTGGAATAGTCTGGTCTTTGCTCCAATAATCAGTGATAGCGTGTTTAACACAATGCTTCACCACACATTTTTCAACATACATATTGCTAAAAATACAGTGGCACCTCGACTTAGGATTGCCCCAACTTACAATAATTTCGAGTTACAATGTAAATTTGATCGAAAAATGCGACTCGACATATGATGGTGTCATCGCCTAACGATATTTGTTGCTACACATTTCGGTCGACCGAGCGCATAGTTCCCGGTCACGCGGGCCGACCTGCCTCAGTTTACTACAGCTGCCCGCTTAGTGACGATCACGCCTAAGAAATTCCTTTTTTGTGGTGATTTTTTGCATTTTGAACATAAAAGTAATTATTATACATCACGCCCTGAGTCCCAATAAAGTCAGTAGTAAGGTTCAACATATGAAAACCCATGTAAGGATGACCATAGGGCAAAAACAAGAGATCATTCGTAAATGTGAAGATGGTGTGCAGGTTGTTGAACTAGCTAGGCAGTACAACAAATCTCAGTCAAGGATATCCATCATACTGGCCAAGAAAAAGGATATTATGAGTGCTAAAGTAGCAAAAGGCGTATCAATAATCACGAAACATAGAACACAAACACTTGAGGATGTTGAGTAGTTATTATTATTTTGGATACACAGCAAGGAGTTAGCGGGTGATAGAGTTTCAGAGGCCATCATTTGTGAAAAAGCAAGGAAATTACATGAAGACCTTTTAAAGGAAACCCTTGGAATGAGTGATGCAAATGCGAAAGAGTTTAAGGCGAACAGGGGATGGTTTGAGAAATTTAGGAAAAGAAGTGGCATTCATAGTGTTGAGAGTATTGTGTGTTGCAAGCTGGTTAGGTTATCTTGAGTTGATTTCGGGGCTTTAGTGTCCCCGCGGCCCGGTCCTCGACCAGGTCTCCACCCCCAGGAAGCAGCCCGTGACAGCTGACTAACTCCCTGGTACCTGTTTACTGCTAGGTAACAGGGGCATAGGGTAAAAGAAACTCTGCCCATCGTTTCTCGCCGGCGCCTGGGATCGAACCCGGGACCACAGGATCACATGTCCAGTGTGCTGTCCACTCGGCCGACCGGCCTCCTTGGTGGTGGAGGAACACAGCGAAGATCTGACCACCGAAGAACTTCACAGGGAACAGCAACAAGAGACAGCTGAGGAAATTTCTTCAGGGGAGGAGGAGACAGTACAGAATGTCCCTTCCTCATTAATTAAGAAAATGTGTGCAGCATGGGAAGAATTGCAAACTTTTGCTGAAACGACTCACCCAAATCACGGTGCAGTAGGCCATTGCCTTAACCTTTTTAATGACATTGTGATGCCTCACTTCAGACAAAAATTAAAACATGGAAAAACAAAAATCTCTGGAATGGTGTTTAGCGAAACAAACAAGCAATAACTCACAACCAGGTCCTAGTGGTATGCAGGCAAAACATAAGAGAGAATGTACCCCAGAAAAGTCATCACTGCCTGATGTTATAATGGAAGGGGACTCTCCTTCCAAACAGTAACACCTCTCCTCCTCCCCCTCCTCACCATCTACCATATGCATCAAGAGTCCTCCATAAAGGTAAGATAAACATATGTACTATATTGTAGTTAGAATAAAACATTGTATTCAGTATAAAATGTATTTGTAAGTTAATATTTTAGAGGGTGGGGAACGGATTAATTCAATTCCCTTTATTTCTTATGGGAAAAATCGCTTCGACTTACAATATTTCGACTTACGATCCATCTCTGGGAACAAATTACCATCGTAAGTCGAGGCCCCACTGTACATACATCTCACCTACAGTTGTGTTTTTCCAACGCTGCAATCGTGTATTCAGAGGTACCTCGGTTTAAGAGTTTAATCCCTTCCTGGAGACAGCTCGTAATCCAAAAACTCGTAAACCGAAGCTAATTTCCCCATAAGAAACAATGGGAAATGAATTAATTCGTTCCTGACTACCCAAAAACCTCACTTCAAACTAAATTTTATACCTAATTCATTTAAATTTACACTACAAAAGTATGTTCAAGTTATTACTTACCCTTGCTGATGAATGCTGTAGGCATATGGAAGATGGTGATGAGGGGGGAGGAGGAGAGGTGTTACTGTTTGGAAGGGGAGTCCCCTTCCATTATAACATCAGGCAGTGAGGACCTCTCTGGTGTGTACTCTCTGGCATGTTTTGTCTGCATACCACTAGGTCCTGGTTGTGGCTCACTGCTCGATTTTCTCACAACAAAGCGGTCCATTGATGATTGTTTTTTCCTTCTTCGCAAGATGTCTCTGTAGTGAGGCATCACAATGTCATTGAAAAGAACAATGAAACGGCCTACTACAGTTTTCTCAAGGCGAGTCGTTTCAATAAAAGTTTGCATTTCTTCCCACATCTGACACCACTTCTTAATGGTTGTGGAAGGGACATTCGCTGCTACCTCATCCTCCTCCACAGGAGAAACATCCTCAAGCTGTGTCTTCTTGCCGTTCCTTGTGAAGGGCTTGGAGTTCTTCGGTGCTCAGTTCTTCGTTGTGTTCTTCCACCAACTCCTCTACATCAGCACCATCCAATTCCAAGCCCATTTGCCGGCCCAGAGTAACAATTTCCTCAACAATAGGCACATTATTTACAGGTTCAAACCGCTCAAAGTCTAGTTCTGTCACACATTCAGGCCACAATTTTCTCCAGCCAGAGATCAGGGTTCTTTGAGTCACTTCTTGCCAGGCTTTATCAACAAGTTTTAAAGCACTACAAATGTTAAAATGGTCTTTCCGAACTCTTTGAGGGTGAGTTTTGTGGCTTCAGTCACTTCAAAACATTCCCGGAAAAGTGCCCTTTCATAAAGTTTCTTAAAATTCGCTATGATTTTCTGGTCCATAGGCTGAATTAGAGGAGTGGTGTTAGGAGGAAGTAAGTTTACTGTGAGAAATTTACTGTATCTGTGCAACATTCCATCTTCCAGGCCTGGAGGATGAGCAGGAGCATTGTCGAGGAAAAGCAGGGCCTTGAGTGGCAAATGTTTCTCCTGCAGATATTTTTCTATGGCAGGGCACACCACTGCATTCACCCACTCCAAAAAAAAAATCCTAGTCACCCATGCCTTATTATTAGCCCTCCACATCACACACATTTGTTTTTTCTGCACTTTATACTGTTTGAAAACCCTTAGATTTTCAGAATGATACACGAGCAAGGGTTTAATTTTCAAATCGCCCTTCATTTGAACACAGCACAAGCTATGTTCAAACCTATCTTTCATAGGCTTGTGTCCGGGCAATGATTTTTCCTCCTTGGTAATGTATGTCCTCTTAGGCAATCTTTTCCAGAACAGTCCTGTTTCATCACAATTAAACACTTGTTGTGGTAGGTATCCCTCAGCCTCTGCAAACTCTTTAACCCTCAAACCGCGCATATCATATATAAATGATATCAGTTACAAAACCGAAACCGCGCACATCATTTATATATGATTTCGTGTCTAGCGATATAATTTAAACTCCCCGCCTGGGATAGGGGCAGCTATAGTACAGCCACGACCGATAGTTGCCAGATGCCACCTAGAAAAAAAATACAGGCCAACATTCTTGGGTGTGAGAGCGTCAGTATTGAGCAAGCCACCAAGGCTGGCGCACGCAGCACGAGCTCACAGCACCGCTGTTCAGCTTGTGACCACAGCATCGCCTACAAATACCATAATATATATGATACTGCTATTATTTAGCAGTGAGAGTATTACTGAAGCCCCCTGACTGTGATAAAACTGACCAGGATTCTGATAATAGCAGGATTGTGGTGATATTTAGCGCTGTGCTCCGTGGAGGGAGGCATAAGGCTGTGCGAGGGAGGGTTGTGGCGTCGTCTTCTGACTGTGTGTGGCCACCATTTATTGACTGCACTCACCATACCAGCTTAGTGGTTCGATATCGTGAAGACAAATGTAGATACTTATATATAACGTGTGTATAGAGGGTATAAACAGCAAGAGGAGTAGGTTGGGAGCCGCCATTTTGGTGAGGGCGGTGGCGTTGTCTGCACGACTTATCATGTTGTTTACTGGTGACCACAATAGTCTTTGGGCACCATACCAGCTTATTTGTTCAGGTATGGCGAATAAAACAGGTAGATACTTATATATAATATGTGTATATAGCGTAATAACACCACAAACAGTATTGTTGAAGGACAAATATTAGTGCGTCTGGCCTTGAGGGCGGCCGCCGATCAGCTGACTGTGTGAGTAGCTACGTCTTTGTGGCCTTTACTCACCATACAAGCTTAGATGTACAGTTATGGTGAACAAAACATGTAAATACGTATATATAACGTCTGTGTATAGTGAATAAATACAGAAAGAGTATTGTAGGAGGTGAATGAGGGTGAGTGAGGTGGTGTTGAGGGAGGGAGTGGCAGTGAGTGGCTCGCTGGTGTTTGGCGGTCACTCCTCGTTGCTTTTTGACTCACAAGACCAACTTAGTAGTTCGTTATGGTGTACAAAACATGCAAATACTTATATATAACCTGTGTATATAGTGTAACAACAGCAAAACTATTTGTTTATTGTTTTATGAACATAATAATTGAATCACTAATATGCACACCATAATTTTGAGTACAGCGATGGTTCACACATTTTATAATATAAATATACCACAATTCACTGTATGGAATAATATTACTGCAAAAAAACTAAGAAAAAATCAATCAGAGACATTGAAATAATTAGGTAATAATATATTTGTGGCAACTGCCATCTGACAGCTCGGGCGGAGTAGACCTCATCTGGCGAAGGCTCTGCCAACGCCCCTTTTTTTCCACACTTCCCTACCCTATTGCGGCTAAAATATGCCACCTACGATTTTTTTGTTATTTTTTCCGTGATCAGGGAACAAGAATGAACACTTCTATAAGACGAAAGAATTTTTTGGAATTTTTTTTTTTTGTTGCGCCTGTGGGTGTGAATTCCATTTGGGCCCCTAGCGGTTTGAGGGTTAAATTCTTCAATAAATCTTCTTTTTCTAAATTTCTCAAACCATCCCCTGCTTACCTTAAACTCTTTCATATCTGCATCACTCGTTCCAGGCGTTTTCTTTACAAGGTCTTCGTGCAATACCATGGCTTTCTCACAAATGATGGGCTCTGAAACTCTATCACCCTTTAACTCCTTGTTGTGTATCCAAATTAATAACTTTTCCACAGCCTCAAGTATTTGTGGTCTTTGTTTCGTGATTGTTCTTACGCCTATTGCCACTTTAGCACTCATAATGTCCTTTTTCTTGGCAAGTATAATGCTTATCGTTTACGTAGATTTGTTGTACTGCCTACATTGTTCAACAACACATGCACCATTTTCATGCCTCCGAATGATCTCTTGTTTTTCCTCTATTGTCATCCTCATATGCGATTTCTTGCCTTGATCCTTACCACTGGCTTTCTTGGAACGCATGGTGAGATATATAATACCAACTTTTATGGTCAAATGGCCAAAAATAAAAAATAAAACTGTAAATCCTGGTGAAGAATTCAGGCGGGATAGTCACTGGGCACGAGGCACTGGTAAACTGAGGGGCAATCGCCGTGCCACCACGCTAGGTCGGCCTGTACGCGTATCAACACCCTCGTATTCTAATGTAAATTTTCCGAGCAAATCCTGCTCGTAATCCAAAAAACTCGTAAACAGGGACACTCGTAATCCGAGGTACCATTGTATTCTGTGATCTCTTTTCCAATGAGATGAGCCTCATGAAAGTTCGTTTGGTGTACAATATATTCCATCAGCGGCTCATCATAAAATGCTGTAAAATATTCCATTTCACACATGTCCTCACCATTATCCGGGAAAAGGTCTGTAATCCTAACGTCTTTATTGTCAAAGGCAGGAATTAGAGGAATAAAATCGTCACCATCACTCCACACAAGTACACCTGGTGTCCAGCGAGATGCAACAGCAGCACGACGGTGAGGAAGCGATGCACACCGTGGACCAGGAGCTGAAGCCCGTCTATGTAAAGTACGGCCGCTACGTGCACGTGGGGTGAAAGCACGTGAACATGAGAGTCTTGGTTCCTCATGTTGTTCCATGTGGTGGTGCTTGGCTGGGCGAGACACTACTGACGTGACAAATTCTCGCCCAGTAACACCACTCATACTAGCAACAGGCACGGTAACACTATGCTCTGAATCCACGCCACTAAATCCAGAAAATGAGTCACCTTCCTCTGACTCGTCGCCCAAAATATTCTCATACTCTAAATAAGCACAGGAACTGTGTGGTTGTGGGTGGACTGGGGTAGACACTGGGCGGGGTGGCATGGGTGAGTATGTAGGCCTCGCCATGGGAGGAGGCTGTATCTAATTTTCACTGTCTGTGCTACTATCATTGGTCAATTGTGTATAGTCCTTATCATTGTCAGTCATCAAAATCACTTTCTTCACCATCAGAAAATAATTCACTAGTTATTTGCTCTTAGGTAAGTGATTGCGTGGTGTGTGTCCTGGAGGCGTTCGGCCGTGCGCTTGCCAGGGTGACCGCTGGGTAACTGAGGCCTCCCACGCAATGGTAGCATAAGCTGGATTTTTTTACAAACTGGCGGCTGTTTACTATAGCCTCTGGGCAGCGTATGGGGGCCCCCCTAGCCCACTGGCCGTTCAAATCTTGCGCGGTACTCCAACACATCATATGACGTGATGCTCAATTTATTGCGAGTTACTCAACACATCTTTAGAGATGTTATCTTGAGATGATTTTGGGGCTTTAGTGTCCCCGCGGCCCGGTCCTCGACCAGGCCTCCACCCCCAGCAAGCAGCCCGTGATAGCTGACTAACACCCAGGTACCTATTTTACTGCTAGGTTACAGGGGCATAGGGTGAAAGAAACTCTGCCCATTGTTTCTCGCCGGCACCTGGGATCGAACTCAGGACCACAGGATCACAAGTCCAGTGTGCTGTCCGCTCAGCCGACTGACTCCCACATCATATGACATGTTGCGCAGTTTAACCCTTAACATGCTCGGGGTTTAATATCCTGTCATCCCCACAGGCGCATGTCATTTTGAAAAAAAAAAAAAATTATTTTTTCTTTCTAATCTGTTAATTTGTGTTCACTGATCACGGGAAAAATAATAAAAAAATCGTAAGTGGCATATATTGCCCGCTATAGGGCGGGGAAGTCTGGCAAATTATAGGCGCTGACTCAGCGTGCGTCCCAGGCGGTCTGTTGCTCGCAAGCTGTCAGGACGGAGTTGCCACAAAGAGATAATTACCGAATTATTTCAATGTCTCTGATTGATTTTTCATACTATTTTTGCTGTAATATTATTCCATAGTGTGTAGTTTGATATATTTATATAATAAAATGAGTGAATCATTGCTGTACTCAAAAATATGGTGTGCATATTGTTGATTCAATTATGTTCATCAATCAGTGAACAAATACTTTGTCGGTTATTACATTAAAAGCACAGGTTATATATAAGTACCTGCATGTTTTGTTCACTATAACGAACCACTAAGTAGCTATTATGAGTCAAAAAGTAACAAGGAGTGACCGCCGTTTACCAGCCAGCCACTCCCGCCCTCCCTCCAGTCATCTGACTCACCCACATTCTCCTCCCACAATAATGTTTTTGCAATAATTCACTATATACAGACGTTATATATAAGTATCTACATGTTTTGTTCACCATAACTGTACATCTAAGCTTGTATGGTGAATAAAGGCACAAAGATGTGGCTACTCACACAGTCAGCTGATCGGCGGCCGCGCTCAAGGCCAGACGCACTAATATTTCTCCTCCAACAATACTGTGTGGTGTTATTACACTATATACACACATTATATATAAATATCTACCCGTTTTATTCACCATACTTGTACAAATAAACTGGTATGGTGCCCAAAGACCATCGTGGTAACCAGTAAACAACACCGTCATCTGCATGGTGGCGTCGTGCAGACGATGCCACCGCCCTCACCAAAATGGCGGCTCCAAACCTTCTCTTGCTGTTTATACCCTCTATACACACGTTATATATAAGTATCTACATTTGTGTTCACCATAGCGAACCACTAAGCTGGTATGCTGAGTGCAGTCAATAAAAGGTGGCCACACACAGTCAAAAGACATCGCCACCACCCTCCCTCCCACAGCATTACTCCTCCTTCCATGGCGCACAGCACTAAATATCACCACAATCCTGCTATTATCAGAACCCTGGTCAGTTTTATCACAGTCAGGGGTCTTCTGTAATAATATCATCGCTACATAATAGCATGAACAAGTATAATTTGGCATTTTTAGGCGATGCTGTGGTCACAAGCTGAACAGCAGTGCTGTTAGCTCATGCTGCGTGCGTCAGGCTTGGTTGCTCACTCAATACTGAGGCCAATAACACCCGGGAGTTTGGCCCACAATTTTTTTTTTAAATGGCGTCTGTTTACAAGAGCCCTGATGAAGGTGTGGTGAACCCCGTGTATCCGCGGGCTGTTTAAATATTGTGTAGTACTCCAACACATCATATGACGTGATGCGCAGTTGACTGGAACAACGTCCAGCACGTCATATGACGTGATGCGCACTTTAAGGGTTAAGGGTTAACCCTTGTGTTGCTATTTCTGTAATGGCTATAATGTAATGGCTATTTCTGTAATGGCTAACCCTTGTAATGGCTATTTTGCCATTATCACCCACAGGCGCATAAAAAAAAAAATTCTTCTAAACCTGTCTAAACCTAATCTAAACCTGTCTAAATCTAATCTAAAATCTAAACCTTCTGGCAAAAAACAGGCGCTGATTCAGCGTGTGTCCGAGGCGGTCTGCTCAGCCCAAGCTGTCAGGCAGGAGTGGCCACAAAGAGATAATTACCTAATTATTTCAATATCTCTGATTGATTTTTCTTCAGTTTTTTGCTGTAATATTATTCAATAGTGTGTAGTGTGATATATTTATATAATAAAATGTGTGAATCATCGCTGTACTCAAAATTATGGTGTGCATATTATTGATTCAATTATTGTTTTCATAAAACAATAAACAAATACTTTGTCGGTTATTACACTATATACACAGGTTATATATACGTATCTGCAAGTTTTGTTCACCATAACGAAGCACTAAGTTGATATTGCAAGTCAAAAAGCAGCGAGGTGTGGCCACCACATCTGCCAGTCAGCCACTCGTCGCCACACCCTCCCTCCCTCAATGACTCCTCACTTGCCCACATCTTCCTCCCACCATACTGTTCTTGCTTTTATTCACTATATACAGACATTATATATAAGTATCTACATGTTCTGTTCACCATAACTGTTCATTTAAGCTGGTATAGTGCCCAAAGAGCATAGTGGCCACCCCTACCCAGCATGATAAATCATGCAGATGTCGCCACCTCCCTCACCAAAATGGATTCTTCCCACACTCCTTTTGCTGTTATTACACTATATATACACGTTACATATAAGTATTTACATTTGTGTTCACCATAACAAACCACTAAGTTGGTATGCTGAGTGCCACTGAGAGCCACTGGCTCTCTCTCGCTCCCTCCCTCACCTCACCTGACTTGCCACCATTCTCCTCCCAACATACTGTTTTTGCTTTTATTCATTATATACAGACGTTATATATAAGTATCTACATGTTCTGTTCACCATAACTGTTCATCAAAGCTGGTATAGTGCCCAAACAGCATAGTGGCCACCCCTACCCAGCATGATCAATCATGCAGATGTTACCACCTCCCTCACCAAAATGGCTTCTCCCCACACTCCTTTTGCTATTATTACACTACTGTATATATACACGTTATATACAAGTATCTACATTTGTGTTCACCATAATAAACCACTAAGTTGGTATGCTGAGTAGCAGTGGCCTCCCTCCCAGGGAGGGAGGGAGGCCACTGCTACTGGCCACTAGTAGGCAGCTGCCTACTAGTGCCAATGCAGTGCCACCTTGAGGACCCATATTTCAGACCAATTATATTAGGTTAGTATGTTTTAGTGTTATATTTTGATATTACATCATAAATAATTGTAAATATAAAACTGCTGGACATTTTTTTTTTAATATTTTTTTTTTAATAATAATTTTTCTTTTGTTATCAGGCGATCATCATGGAGCTTCCACACCTTACTGAAGGCATGCTTATCTACAAGGGTGCCAATTTTGAATTAAATTGGTCGACATCAACCACAGCCACAGGTGGCTGAACTTTGACCTTTATTTTCTACAGGTAAGTAACTAGCAACTACATGGTTGAATAACTATTTCATTTATTATTCAATTTACATGAAACTTGCACATTATATGTAGAGTTTATGCCTCTAAAACCCCAACTTAAGCTTTTTTCATAAGTTCATTTATTGATTTTATAAATATTTATAAACTTCATTTTGTTGCATAATTTTCGGGGGGGAGCCCCGTCGGCTCCCCGGAGCTTTACTGGCTGATATGCTAATGTCAGACTTTGGCATCAGTCATGTGTATGGAGTTCTAGGGCCTACCGGGGACCACGGCCAGAACCTGGCCCCCTCAGAGAGGCAAGGGGAGCAATGGCATATAGAAACCCCCGTGTGGTAGGAAGCATTCTATGTCTGCCATCGAACGGGTCAAGCATCCAGAAAGGTAAGCATTCCAAAACAAACCCCTATTCTGGTAAAAATTGCTACCTAAAGCCGAACTAGTGGATAGAACTCTTCAACAGAAAACAAGCAAACTAGTATGACGTCACACGTCACTGCGCCGCTGTCTGCGCATCTCCCCCGTCCCCTGGCGGGGGAAGGGGGAGCCCCAGACCTCCCACGCCGGCTATCCACCCATCAGTTCTTCGGCTGATGCTATAGGCACCGGTTATGTGCTCCGGCTCCAGTGGTTGTTTCAGCACTGTACCTAGAGTGTGGTGTCTGTTTTCTAGGTGGTGCATGAGCCAGGAGTGATTCTCCAGTACTCGGGCTGCATGCGCCTAGGGTTCCCTTCCCTAGGTGCCCTGTAAGTACTGCCCTTGGGGCTTGAGGCCGCCTTCCACAAATTCCTTGGGTCCTGCCCCTGCTTGGCCGTTTACTGCTTGGTTTTCGGCAGCTCTTTGTGTGCTCGGGTGTTCTGTCTCCCTTGTTCGCCTAGAGTAAGGGGCAGTTTTTGCACTGGTGGGGCGCAGGGTACTGTGCAGCTTGTCTTTACCAATCATAGCGGCCGGCTCTGTTCCGCTTGGGTACGCTGTCCTCTTGCGGGGTTTTCTTTTTCTTTTTGTTTATCTACCTGGTGGGGGGGGGGGTCTGCCTTCGTTCTTGCCCCTTGTGTCCCTTGTGTTCTGAGTATTTTCTGGTGGTACCCCCTGCTAGGTCCCCGTGCGTGTACACGTCCCGGGGGTTCAGCTCTTAGAAAGTTGTTTGGTAGCTTTGGGTGCCGGTTAGCAGTACCCTGCCTGGGATTACCTGAGCACGAGTCCTCTTATAGTAAACGCTCGGGACCCTAGGAAACCCCTGGGGGCGCGCGGGTCCGATGGATGTGACCCCAGAGTCCCCCCTCGCTTCCAGCGAGTTTGAGGGTTGCTCTCACCCTTTGTCTCTGGGTGACTCTCTGTTTTGCCTCCGTCTGCTGCCTGTGGGGTCGGTGACACCTTCGACCCCGGAGTCCTGCGAATTTGGTTGCTCATTGTGGCTCGGTTACCCAGTTGTGCTGACAAAGCGGGTGCGGGCAGCAGGGGCGTTGCACTTGAGCCTTGGTGGTGCAACGTTCTCGTGGTTTCCTCCCCGGGAGCCCCTGGGCTGCCCCGTTGTAGTTCGTTTTGGGACTTGGGGGGTGTTGATTGCTTCGGTTCCATCCACGCCCCCTTGTCTTTCCCCTGGATCACCCTTCCTGCCTGCATCCGGTTCCTTACCGTCTGTAGGTTCGGAGCGGGGTTTTTGATGGTGTTGAGACTCGGGCAGTCTCGGGGAATTCCCCTTCCGGGGTAGTGACGGGGGCATTTGAGCCTGTTCCTCCAGCCGTGTTGTATGAGTCTGCCAGTGGGCTCCCTTCCTTAGTGTTTTCACGGCTGCCCCGGTTTTCTGGTACAGCCGGGGCTTTGGGGGAACGGCTCGGCCCCGGAGCCTGTCATGTAGGTTCCCGGGGCTGGGGAGGGGCTGACTTCGGGGGCCTTGGCCCCGTTGGACCCCGTGGGGGTTTTTATCCCTCTCTAGGCGGGGCTTGTGGTTACGCGGAGTGGGGTCTTTCCTCCCCACTCGCCGTACGTGCTGTTGGGTGTCGGCCCCTCCCCGGGCTCGGTTCCTTGGCCTTTGAGTTGGTTGGTTCCGTCCTGTGGGTGGATGTTTCCTCCCACCCTTTTTTGGGACGGTGTTTTCGTCATGTTTCCCCGTTCGATGGGGTTCTACGTGACTTCTGATCTCGGGTGCGCCTGCGCCTTTGTGTGCCTTCGAGGCTAGTGTTGGCTTCTGTGTTCTCGAAGGTTCAGGAAGGTTTTCCACTACTTCCCGCATTATTGGAACGTCTGTCGGCTCCTCGTCCTTGTCGCCGTTTTGGGCTACTTGTGGCCCGGTTGGGCTACTTGTCGCCCTGTTGGGCTACTTGTCGCCCTGTTGGGCTACTTGTCGCCCTGTTGGGCTACTTGTCGCCCTGTTGGGCTACTTGTCGCCTGGTTGGGCTCTTTACTTCTTTGGCCGGTTTTATTGTTCCTGCTTCCTCTTTTGGCTACTTTTCTGGTGCAGTAGTCCTGGTTGGCGCCTTCCCGCAGTGAGGGTTGTGCGGTTCGGCCAGCGTGTCATGCGCATGCGCCCTGGAGTTTGTTTTGGTCTGAGCGGTGTTTCAGTGCTGGTGTTTTGCGCCCTTTTTGCTACGGTTCATGCCACCGTTCGCCAGATGAGTTTCTGCAGTCTGGCGTCTTTTGGCCGGGCGCTGGATGCGGTGTTGTTTATATACCTGTCTTTATTTAGGTATATTTTTGTACGACTGAGACCACACACCAGTGACTGTCCCTTTTTTCAACCCTTCCTGTCCCCCTCATGTGCATGTCCAACCCATGCTGGAGTCATTCAGGGGACCCACCTTTTTTCATGTTGTGAGGTGTGGGGGTTGTAGGGTTGGTTCTGTACTCACCTGGTAAGGCTCCTGGCTGTGCTTGCAGGGTTTGAGTTCTGGCTCTTGGGTCCCGCCTATCTGGTAGAACTTGCGGGATAGTACCAGTGAAGTGCAGTGGTGCTATTGGCACAATTGGGGAACACTGTATTACCATCAGAGGTCTGTGCTTGTTACACGACCTACTTGCGAGCATAAGCCTTCTTGCTGGTTCGTCCGTGGACTTCCAGGGCACACTAGCCTGTTTTTGTATAGCAGTTCCGGCTCATCCTGGTTGTGGGGGTATGTGGGCCGGCGGGCCGCTCCTAGCAGCTGCCTGGTGGGCCACCCTCTGGCCGGTCTAGCCTGGCCTTGGGCCGGGCTTGGGGTGTAACAGAGCTCCCAGTACCCCATCCAGCAGGTATCGAGTGGGGTTTCTCCGCCGTCGGTCGCCTGGTGCAGGTTTCTGGGCCTGCTGGGTTTTGCCGTGTCTCCGTTGGCCCTGTCTGGGGTCTGCCTGCTCCGTTTCTCTGCCTTTGCAGAAGGGAGTTGCTATTTACATGTTGCATGTTGCGGTGGTGCCTGTTGCTGCTGCTGCACGTGTGCATTGGTACCGTGTTTCACGGTGGCGTGTCCTTGTTCCTGTGTCCGGTAGTGGTGTGGCACTTTGCTGCTGTTTTCTGTCCCTGCCTGTTTGTCCACCCCTGGTTGTTTTCCTGGGGTTTTTGTGCTTCTGCTCTTTCTTCCTGCCTCCTCTGCAGCAGGGGTGTTCTGCGTGTGTTCTTGGGCGTTTTTCAGCCTGTATCCTGTGATGTGCTTCTTTGTCTCGGTCTATTGCAGTTGTTCGTACCCCTTGGTTCTGGTACTGTTCTGGCGGCGACCCTTCCGCCTTCTTTGGTTTCCTAGCTTGCCCTGCCGGTTGGTTTTTTTGGGGGGGTCTTGCGATGTCTCGCATCGGACCCGTCGTTTCTGAACTCCTGGCGGGCTTGCATGCTTTGGGAGTTTTTCTGTTCGGCAGACGTTCCATCTCCTTGTGCCGCCTGGTTTCGGTGGTCGCGCCCGAGATCTTCCCGCAGCTCCGCCTTTTTCCTGGGCTCGGAGGGGCCTTGTCGGGGCTGCTTATATTCTGCCTCGCAGTCTCGCCTCAGGTTGGTGGTCGGGTGGCTTCGTGGTAGGGGTCCCACCTGCGTGCTTCTCTTGGCAGTCCTTCCTTTTCTTGTCCCTTCTTAGGTGGTTACTCTTGTTAGCTTGGTTTACTCTCGGCTTGGTTTTCTGGTGGGGGTTGGGGGCCGTCGTCTTGCCACATACTGTCGCCTCTTTTCGGGCGGTCTGGCGGAGCTGCTTCAGCTTGCTTTCGGTCTCGGTGTTGCTTCTGCACCGTTAGTAAGCTGTCTTGTGCGTCATTTCACCTCCGGCCTGTTCGTGCGCCGCTTGCACCATCCTGGTCTCTGGTCAGCGTGCTCTGTCTTCTCCTCGGTTGGTAGTACCCCTTCGGTTCGGTGTGTTTTTTCGTCGGCTCTTTCCTTTTGGCCTTTGCCTCTGGGGGTCGAGTCGCTGAGTTTTCTTGCTCCTTCGGTTTTAGCGTTTTGGTTGTTCGGTGGCAGCAGTCTCCATCTTTTCTGGAGTGGGGTGGGGCTGCTGATTCTGGAGGGGTCCAGGGTTAGTTGGTGCTTCATTGGTCAGGCCGGGGGTGTGTCGTGTTTTGTGTTCAGTGGCGGCCCTCCGCTGTGGTTTGGGCGTTTGGGTCCGGAGCGCGTTCTGCGTTGATCCGGTTCTGTTCTTCCCGGTTCTCGGGTGATGGTGTCCCGGGTGGTCAGCCATGTTCTTGCGGCTAAGCTGCCTGTGTTCTTCCCTCATGCCTGTGGCGTTCGTGGCTTCGCTGCTCTCGCTGCCATCTGGGCGACGTGGCCTTGCGGTCTTTCGGGCATGGATTTTTGGTGTTCGTGCGGGGAGTATTGTGTCCAAACAGTATAGTGGCCACCATGCACTGCATGACAAATCACACAGCAGACAGCAGACGACGCCACGATTACGACGTCACCTCCCTCACCAAACGATTACGACGTCACCTCCCTCACCAAAACAGCTCCTCACAACATACTCCTGGTGCATATATGTGGAATTACACTATTCCACACACACTGTATATACCCATGAACATGTGTGTTCCCCATAGCGAACCACGATGCTAGTATGGTGAGCAAAACAAAAGTTACTGCCCCACAGTGAGGCTACCTCAATTCTCTTCCTTCCTCCCTCCCTCACCAAAATTTCTCCTTCCTACGCACAACGCTCATTATAACCACAATCCTGGTCACTAATACCTGTAAATGAATAATTGACCACAAGTTTATTTTGAAAAGGAACCTAAAAAGTCGTTTGAAGATTCCTAGATGGACGAAATAATGCTGTGGTGCTGTGGCTAACGCTGTGAACATCGTGAACAGCATTGAATCACTGATATTTGAACATTATACCCAGTCATTATCACACTCAGGCTCTTCAATAATACTATCATGGCTAAATAAAACAGATTATATATATATTTTGACAATATTAGGCAATGCTGCGGTCACACGCTGAACAGCAGTGCTATGCGCTCATGCTGCGAGCGCCAGCCTTGGTTGCTCACTCACTACTGAGGCTCTGACACCCGGCAATGTGGACCATGATTTTTTTTTAAGATGGCGTCTGTTTACAAGAGCCCTGAGGAAGCTGATGTGAACCCCATGTAGCCGCGGGAGTTTTGAATGGAACGTGAAAAATAAAAACACCCGGGGGCGCGTTGCACACCCTAAGCCTGGGCCTGCAGGCGCGTTGCGCAGTTAAAGGGTTAAAGGCATTATAGTAAAGGAGGCATTAGGAGGCAAAATAAAGGAGACATTAGATTGGATTATTAATTAATAATCCAATCTAATGCCTCCTTTATTAAGTAAATTTTCAAGAACTACACATTTGAAGACCAACAGCAAGATAATGTATGTGTACTCACCTAGTTGTGCTTGTGGGGGTTGAGCTCTGGCTCTTTGGTCCCACCTCTCAACCGCCAACCAACAGGTGTACAGGTTCCTGAGCCTATTGGGTTCTATCATATCTACACTTAAAACTGTTTATGGAGTCAGCCTCCACCACATCACTTCCTAATGCATTCCATTTGTCAACCACTCTGACACTAAAAAAGTTCTTTCTATTATCTCTGTGGCTCATTTGGGCACTCGGTTTCCACCTGTGTCCCCTAGTGCGTGTGCCCCTTGTGTTAAATAGCCTGTCCTTTATCAACCCTGTCGATTCCCTTGAGAATCTTGAATGTGGTGATCATGCCCGCCCTAACTCTTCTGTCTTCCAACGAAGTGAGGTTTAATTCCTGTAGTCTCTCCTCATAGCTCATACCTCTCAGCTCAGGTACGAGTCTGGTGGCAAACCTTTGAACCTTCTCCAGTTTAGTCTTATGCTTGACTAGATATGGACTCCATGCTGGAGTCACATACTCCAGGATTGGTTTGACATATGTGGTATATAATGTTCTGAAAGATTCCTTACACAGGTTTCTAAAGGCCGTTCTTATTTTAGCCAACCTGGCATATGCTGCTGATGTTATCCTCTTGATATGAGCTTCAGGGGACAGGTCTGGCGTGATATCAACCCCCAGGTCTTTCTCTCTCTCTGTCTCTTGAAGTATTTCATCTCCCAAATACCTTGTATCTGGTCTCCTGCTTCCTACCCCTACCTTCATTACATTACATTTGCTTGGGTTAAACTCTAACAACCATTTGTTCGACCATTCCTGCAGCTTGTCCAGGACTTCTTGAAGCCTCAAGCTGTCCTTCTCCTGTCTTAATCCTTCTCATAATTTTGGTGTCGACAGCAAACATTGAGAGGAATGAGTCTATACCCTCTGGGAGATCATTTACGTATATCAGAAACAGGATAGGTCCGAGTACAGAGCCCCGTGGGACTCCACTGGTGACTTCATGCCATTCTGAGGTCTCACCCCTCACTGTAACTCTCTGCTTCCTATTGCTTAGGTACTCCCTTATCCACTGGAGCACCCTACCAGTTACTCCTGCCTGTTTCTCCAGCTTATGCAACAATCTTTTATGGGGTACTGTGTCAAAGGCTTTCTGAAAGCCAAAAAAATGCAGTCCGCCCATCCTTCTCTTTCTTGCTTAATCTTTGTCACCTGATCGTAGAAGTCTATCAAGCCTGTAAGGCAAGATTTACCCTTCCTGAACCCACGTTGATGGGTTGTCACAAAGTCTCTTCTCTCCAGATGTGTTACTAGGTTTTTTCTCACAATCTTCTCCATCACCTTCCATGGTATACAAGTTAAGGACACTGGCCTGTAGTTCAGTGCCTCTTGTCTGTCAGCCTTTTTGTATATTGGTACTACATTAGCAGTCTTCCATATTTCTGGTAGGTCTCCCGTTTCCAGTGACCTACTATACACTATGGAGAGTGGCAAGCAAAGTGCTCCTGCACACTCTTTCAATACCCATGGTGAGATTTCGTCTGGCCCAACCGCTTTTCTCATGTCCAGCTCCAATAGGCGCTTCTTGACCTCATCTCTTGTAATTTTGAATCTTTCCAAGGTCACCTGGTTTGCTGCCACCTCTCCTAGCGCCGTGCCTTCTCCCTGTTCTATTGTAAAGACCTCCTGGAACCTTTTGTTGAGTTCTTCACACACCTCTTTGTCATTCTCTGTGTACCTGTCCTCGCCCATCCTAAGTTTCATCACCTGTTCCTTCACTGTTGTCTTCCTCCTGATGTGACTGTGTAGCAGCTTTGGTTCGGTCTTGGCTTTATTAGCTATATCATTTTCATACCTTTTCTCAGCTGCTCTTCTCACACTAACAAACTCATTCCTGGTTCTCTGGTATCTCTCTCTACTTTCTGGTGTTCTGTTATTACAGAAGTTCCTCCATGCCCTTTTGTTCAGCTCCTTTGCTTTCATACATTCCCTATTAAACCATGGATTCTTCTTTTGCTTCTCTGTTTTTCCCTGTCGGGCTGGGACAAACCTACTTACAGCCTCCTGACACTTTTGGGTGACATAGTCCATCATGTCTTGTATGGACTTGGTTCTGAGTTCTGTGTCCGAATGTATATCCCTTAGGAATTTATTTATCTCCTCATAGTTTCCCTTTCGGTACGCTAGCCCTTTGTTTCCCAGTTCTTTTTTGGGGGTGATAATTCCTAGCTCAACAAGGTACTCAAAGCTCAATACACTATGATCACTCATTCCCAAGGGGGCTTCCAACTTAACACTTTCTGCGGATGAGGACTCCTCCCGGCGTCCTGTTTCGCCTACCCGCTCCCACTAGGTGGACATAAACTTATGTCCTCTTTTAAAATATTTGTATAAAATTTAATTTTTATCCGATTTACTTTGGGTTTGTTTCAAACTGCGCGCCATGAGGCTCTCTTTCTCACCAATAGGCTGCATGGTACAATAAGTTCATGAAAGGTTCACAAACATAACAAAAGTAAAAACATTTCGTGTGTGTTTGACTCTCACTGATATGTTCCAGCGTTGTTTTATATTTGGCACTCTTCTATCTTACGCTTTGTTGATCTTTTTTACCCATGGGCTCATATAACATTCTATTGCGAACACATTGACACAAAAATTAATGACGTACATAGAATAATATTGTCATGAGAGTGAAATAAGTATAAACTTTCAAAGCGCCGTGCGTCGTCCCGTCACCGATACCGGGTAACAATTTCACTTCTTCCCACACTCTTGCGGGCGGGCCGCAATCATTATTCTATGCTTATATTCATATCACCGTGTTGGGAATTTCATTGCGAGTCCATTGATACCAAAATTAACGCTGTAGGACAAGTGTGGAGGTGATAACAATCCCAAGAGTAAAAACATTTTGTTGCTGTTGGGCGCTCACGGCGAGTCATCTTCGTAGTTATTTATTTGGTGCTGGTATCCCTATACGTTTCGTGACTTTTTTTACTGATGTTCTTCTAGAGAATTTTATTGCGAACACGTTGGTACCAAAATGAAATACATAGCTCGAGAACTAAGGTCAGGAGAGTAAAAAGAGTATACACATTTTTGTTTTTACGCTTACGCGGCAAAATGCCGAGAGCACATACCGCTTTTTTTTTTACATTCGCCGGGAGGCTGAAAGTGTTAACTTCCCTTATATCCGACTCATTTAGGGTAAATATCAGATCAAGCAAGGCTGGTTCATCCCCTCATCTCATTTTTGTCGGTTATCTTGAGGTTAACTTGAGATGATTTCGGGGCTTTTAGTGTCCCCGCAGCCCGGTCCTCGACCAGGCCTCCACCCCCTAGGAAGCAGCCCGTGACAGCTGACTAACAACCAGGTACCTATTTTACTGCTAGGTAACAGGGGCATAGGGTGAAAGAAACACTGCCCATTGTTTCTCGCCGGGGCCCGGGATCGAACCAGGGACCACAGGATCACAAGTCCAGTGTGCTGTCCGCTCAGCTGACCGGCTCCTTGATGTGTTGAATTAGAAAGTTTCTTGTTGCCACATCCAGCAGCTTAGCTCTCCATGTGTCTGGTCCTCCATGTGGGTCTCTGTGTAATTACCTACATGTAATTACCTAAGTGTAGTTACAGGATGAGAGCTACGCTCGTGGTGTCCCGTCTTCCCAGCATTCTTTGTCATATAACGCTTTGAAACTACTGACGGTCTTGGCCTCCTCCACCACCTCACCTGATGTAGATGTAGATATGATAGAGCCCAGTAGGCTCAGGAATCTGTACACCAGTTGATTGACAGTTGAGAGGCGGGACCAAAGAGCCAAAGCTCAACCCCCGCAAGCACAATTAGGTAAGTACAATTAGGTAAGTACCTAACTTGTTCCAACCGTCTACCACTCTGTTTGCAAAAGTTTATTTTCTTATATTTCTTTGGCAACTGTGTTTAGCTAGTTTAAATCTATGACCTCTTGTTCTTAAAGTTCCAGGTCTCAGGAAATCTTCCCTATCGATTTTATCAATTACTGTTACTATTTTGTATGTAGTGATCATATCGACCTCGACTCGAACGGTCGAGTTGAGGTCGAGGGAGGGGGTAGACGTACCGTGCGCGCTCCGTTAAAATCGTGACATTAACAGGGATTCGTAGGACTATTGCCAGGGATTACTGATTACAGTCATAACAAAGTGCATAGTGACCCGCTGGAAAATTGAAAATAGTCATTAACAATAGAACTTTGTGTTAAATAGAGAATAAACGGGAGACCACGTGTGAGCCAGTGAACGAGGCTTTGTGTACATGCGTGTATTAGGAAAAAAAATAGTGAATGGTGATTCGTGGAACAGTGATGTGTCACGGGTATCACAACAACATATAAGTTGGAAGTGAATATTATAAATATAGAACACTAGAAATATAGAATAGTGGCAAGAGGCGGCATCAGTGGTTATAAATCGGGTAACTGGAAACTGGTGACATCAACCTGGGCCACAAGAGGTCACCTGTACTGACCGGGGGACCAGCCTCGCTACCTGCCATAAAGTTTGAACAAAATAACACACATAATATTACAAATATATGATATACATATAATATTATAATATTAAACATATAAATATATATACATATATATTGTTACAAATATACAATATACATATAATATTATAAATATATAGATATATACAACAAAACAAGGCAATATGGGAGTAAATAAACAAATCTGTGGCCACTGTAACAACTTCTTAAAGACGAAGGTAACGGGAATTGAATGTTATATCTGTAAGACTAGATTCCATTCAGCTTGTACAGGAGTGAGTAACACTACGGCACTGAGAGCTGGCCACTTGCTCTGGGTGTGTAAAAATGACCTGCCAGCTTGGAATATCCTAAAAAACCTTCTAGATAACATGACGCATGAACGGAAAACATCATTCATTGGAAGCCTACCAGCCATCCAGAAGGAGTGGGAAAGGAACAACAATTCTAATATACAAGGGGCGGAGGCTATAGTCAGGGATGAAACTGAGGCTGAAACTCAGGAAGTTGTAAACTCTGACTCAGTAGGCCAGGATGTAGATGACAGTAAACTAGAAAGTGTACCAGACAGCACTGGCAGCTCGATAGGTACAGACACCACGACGGTTCTCGATAGAACAATTCAGAACAGAAGGACAGACTTATGCAAATTTTATGCAAAGGGCATATGCAGACATAGATATGCTGGTAATAAGAAAGGATTAGAATGCAGTTACCAACATCCCAAAAAATGTTTAAATATGCTTAGGAAAGGTGAGTGTCGATTTGGATCAATATGTAGGTTTTTCCATCCTGACATGTGCCAAACCTCACTGGAGGACAGAAAATGCAATGACCTTAGCTGCCCACACTTTCACGTGAAAGGCACGGAACGCTACATAAAGAGTGGCTAGCAGGATAATGAATTTGGAGGAAACTCTATAAATTTTTTATACCAGACCGGCAGAGAATTCAAAAGGAGCAGCATGGAGAGTGTATGGAACTGGATGCCAGATCCACTTGCATTCCAGAATTACAGATACAATTACCCACCGAAAGGGAACTACAACTACGACAGAAAACTGCCCTACAACAATCAGTACTGGTCAGAACAAACTCATTATGTCCACGATTAATGGACGTGCCGAAAAAGTCTCCCATTCAAACTATCACTAATAGAGTAACCTCATTCATCTTTGCCAACATACAAGGACTGAAAACAAGAACAACAAAGTGCAGTTAATAAATGGACTCCTCACGGAGTCAAATGCAGTATTTGGAGCTTTCACAGAAACCCATGCAGGGGAATTGTTGGACAGTGAGATCTGGATTCCAGAATATAACCTATACAGGTGTGATAGGAAAATTAGGTCACATGGAGGAGTGGGTCTGTATATTAGGGAAGACCTTGTATGCTCGGAGCTCCTAAACGTTACAAATGAGGTGGTAGAGGTACTGGGATTAAAAATAGAGAAAATAAATTTAGTGATTATACTAATATACAAACCGCCAGATGCAACGGCTGAGGAATTCACAGAACAGATAAGCAAAATAGAGAATAGCCTTGATAATTTGGAGAACCCGATTCCTGATATTATCTTCCTAGGTGACTTCAACTTGCCTAGTCTCAGGTGGAACATAGCAAACAATAATATTATACCAGGAAATCTATCAGGACCTAACCAACCACAGATTAGAGAACTACTTAGATTCTGTGACAAATTTTCACTAAATCAGCAGATATCGGAGCCAACGAGAAATGAAAATATTCTAGATCTGGTCTTTACGAACAATGAAGACATTATCAGAGACATTACGATATCAGATACCACATACTCAGATCACAAACTCATTGAAGTGCAAACGACCATCAATACTCAGAATAGACCTAAAACGTTGATAAAGCGAGAGGGGCTATTCAGTAAATTCAATTTTAATAATAAAAGGATAGACTGGGAGATAATAAACAAGGAACTTACAAACATTCCATGGGGAACTGTTCTAAATAATACAAGTCCTACAGAAGGAATAGAAAAACTGACTTCAGAAGCGTATCAAGTCTGTCTGAAACATGTTCCTTTGAGGAAAGCCAGAAAGAGATCTAACGTAGAAAGAAAACGCAGACGACACTATAAACGCAGGAAAAAAATAACGGAACTGCTTATGCAGACACGAATTTCCCGTCAAAGAAGGAATAATTTAAATAGGGAGATTGAAGAAATCGAGCAGAAATTGAAACACTCATATGAAACTGAAGAAAGGCAGTTAGAACAGAAAGCAATTCAGGAAATAAAGAAAAATCCAAAATATTTCTTCTCATATGCGAAATCAAAAGCAAAAACCACTGCCAGTATTGGACCTATTCGTACAAGTGAAGGTTCATACACGGAGGATGACAAAGAAATTAGTGAAATCCTAAAAAAGCAGTATGAGGACATGTTTAGCACTCCAATAAACAACATGAGGGTGGAAGATCCAGACAATTTCTTTATGCGGGATATTCAAACCCCTGTAAATATAACTGATATAAACACGTGCGCACTAAATTTTGAAAAAGAAATTGAAAACATGCCCATGCACTCGGCCCCAGGTCCAGACTCATGGAATTCAATATTTATAAAGAAATGCAAAGTGCCGGTAGCACAGGCACTCAGTATAGTGTGGAGGAAGAGCTTGGACACGGGGGAGATACCAGATGCACTTAAAGTAGCAGACATAGCCCCTCTACACAAGGGAGGGAGCAAAGCATTGGCAAAAAATTATAGACCAGTTGCACTAACATCGCACATCATAAAAGTATTTGAGAGAGTGATTAGGAGTCAGGTCACCAATTTCATGGAGACCAATGACCTTCACAACCCAGGCCAATATGGATTTCGAGCGGGAAGATCGTGCCTCTCACAGCTACTTGAGCACTACGACAAAGTCACTGAGGCATTAGAAGAGAAACAGAATGCTGATGTGATATACACGGACTTCGCAAAGGCTTTCGATAAATGTGACCATGGCGTGATAGCACACAAAATGAAGTCAATGGGAATAACCGGTAAAGTAGGACGCTGGATACTCAGTTTTCTGTCAAACAGGACTCAGCGAGTAACTGTCAACCATATAAAATCTAGTCCAAGTGCAGTGAAAAGCTCTGTACCTCAGGGTACAGTCCTTGCACCGCTGCTTTTCCTTATTCTCATATCAGATATGGACAAAAATACAAGTCACAGCTTCGTATCATCCTTTGCAGATGACACAAAAATCAGTATGAAAATTACCTCGGCTGAGGACATTGAAAAACTTCAAGCTGATATTAATAAAGTTTTCGACTGGGCATCAGAAAATAACATGATGTTTAACAGTGATAAATTCCAGGTACTCAGGTACGGTAAAAATGAGGACCTTAAACATAATACAGAGTACAAAACACAATCAAATGTACCCATAGTAGGAAAACAGCATGTAAAGGATTTGGGAATAATAATGTCTGACGACCTAACGTTTAAGGAGCATAACCAAGCAAATATTGCGACAGCCAGAAAAATGATAGGATGGATTACGAGAACTTTCAAATCCAGGGATCCCATCACAATGGTTGTACTCTTCAAGTCACTTGTGTTGTCCCGTCTTGAGTACTGCTCAGTACTCACTTCCCCCTTCAGAGCAGGAGAGATTGCTGAAATAGAGGGAATACAGAGAACATATACGGCACGCATAGACGCAATAAAGCACCTAAATTATTGGGATCGTCTCAAAGCCCTCCAAATGTACTCACTAGAAAGAAGACGAGAGAGATATCAAATAATATACACCTGGAAGATACTGGAGGGCCAAGTACCAAATCTACACAGTAAAATAACAATGTACTGGAGTGAACGACATGGAAGAAAATGCAGAAAAGAACCAATGAAGAGCAGAGGAGCCATAGGCACAATCAGAGAACACTGTATAAACATCAGAGGTCCGCGGTTGTTCAACGTCCTCCCAGCAAGCATAAGAAATATTGCCGGAACAACCGTGGACATTTTCAAGAGGAAACTAGATTTATTCCTCCAAGGAGTGCCGGACCAACCGGGCTGTGGTGGGTATGTGGGCCTGCGGGCCGCTCCAAGCAACAGCCTGGTGGACCAAACTCTCACAAGTCGAGCCTGGCCTCGGGCCGGGCTTGGGGAGTAGAAGAACTCCCAGAACCCCATCAACCAGGTATCAACCAACCTCTTTTTCTTCTGTCTTCTAGTTTTGGCATATTTAATGCCTCTAACCTCTCCTCGTAGCTCTTGCCTTTCAGTTCTGGGAGCCACTTAGTAGCATGTCTTTGCACCTTTTCCAGTTTGTTGATGTGCTTCTTAACCCTCAAACCGCTAGGGGCCCAAATGGAATTCACACCCACAGGCGCAACAAAAAAAAAAAAAATCCAAAAAATTCTTTCGTCTTATAGAAGTGTTCATTTTTGTTCCCTGATCACGGGAAAAATAACAAAAAAAACGTAGGTGGCATATTTTAGCCGCAATAGGGTAGGGAAGTGTGGCAAAATAGGGGCGTTGGCAGAGCCTTCGCCAGACGAGGTCTACTCCGCCCGAGCTGTCAGACGGCAGTTGCCACAAACATATTATTACCTAATTATTTCAATGTCTCTGATTGATTTTTTCTTAGTTTTTTTGCAGTAATATTATTCCATACAGTGAATTGTGGTATATTTATATTATAAAATGTGTGAACCATCGCTGTAATCAAAATTATGGTGTGCATATTAGTGATTCAATTATTATGTTCATAAAACAATAAACAAATAGTTTTGCTGTTGTTACACTATATACACAGGTTATATATAAGTATTTGCATGTTTTGTACACCATAACGCACTACTAAGTTGGTCTTGTGAGTCAAAAAGCAACGAGGAGTGACCGCCAAACACCAGCGAGCCACTCACTGCCACTCCCTCCCTCAACACCACCTCACTCACCCTCATTCACCTCCCACAATACTCTTTCTGTATTTATTCACTATACATTGACGTTATATATACGTATTTACATGTTTTGTTCACCATAACTGTACATCTAAGCTTGTATGGTGAGTAAAGGCCATAAGACGTAGCTACTCACACAGTCAGCTGATCGGCGGCCGCCCTCAAGGCCAGACGCACTAATATTTGTCCTTCAACAATATTGTTTGTGGTGTTATTACGCTATATACACACATTATATATAAGTATCTACCTGTTTTATTCACCATACCTGAACAAATAAGCAGGTATGGTGCCCAATGACCATAGTGGCCATCAGTAAACAACATGCCAAGTCATGGCAGTCACTCCTCCCTCACCAAAATGGTGGCTCCCAACCTACTCCTCTCGCTGTTATCTCACACTATACACACGTTATATATAAGTATCTACATTTGTGTTCACCATATCGAACCACTAAGCTGGTATGGTGAGTGCAGTCAATAAATGGTGGCCACACACAGTCAGAAAACGACACCACAACCCTCCCTCCCACAGCCTTACTCCTTCCTCTATGGAGCACAGCGCTAAATATCACCACAATCCTGCTATTATCAGAATCCTGGTCAGTTTTATCACAGTCAGGGGGCTTCAGTAATACTATCACTGCTAAATAATAGCAGTATCATTTATATTATGGTATTTGTAGGCGATGCTGTGGTCACAAGCTGAACAGCAGTGCTGTGAGCTCGTGCTGCGTGTGCCAGCCTTGGTGGCTTGCTCAATACTGACGCTGTAACAACCAAGAATGTTGGCCTGTATCTTTTTTCTAGGTGGCATCTGGCAACTATCGGTCGTGGCTGTACTATAGCTGCCCCTATCCCAGGCGGGGCGTTTAAATTATAGCGCTAGACACGAAATCATATATAAATGATGTGCGCGGTTTCGGTTTTGTCATTGATATCATTTATATATGATATGCGCGGTTTGAAGGTTAAGATATGGGCATCATACAACCGCTGCATATTCTAGCTTTGGCCTAACAAAAGTCGTGAACAATTTCTTTAGCATATCGCCATCCATGTATTTAAAAGCAATTCTGAAGTTAGAAAGCGTGGCATAGGCTCCTCACACAATATTCTTTATGTGGTCCTCAGGTGATAGTTTTCTATCTAGAACCACCCCTAGATCTCTTTCTTTATCAGAATTCTTTAACCTTCAAATTGCGCATCGCATCATATGATGCTTTGACCGACTTGCAGAAAATTGCGCATCACATCATATGATGCTTTGGAGTACTACGCAAGATTTAAACGGCCCGCGGATACACGGGGTTCACCACACCTTCATCAGAGCTCTTGTAAACAGACGCCATTTAAAAAAAAAATCGTGGGCCAAATTTCTGGGTGTTAGGAGCCTCAGTATTGAGTGAGCTACCAAGCCTGATGCACGCAGCATGAGCTCACAGCACTGCTGTTCAGCTTCTGACCACAGCATCGCCTAAAAATGCCATAATATACTTGTTCATGCTATTATGTAGCGATGATATTATTACAGAAGACCCCTGACTGTGATAAAACTGACCAGGGTTCTGATAATAGCAGGATTGTGGTGATATTTAGCGCTGTGCTCCATGGAGGGAGTAGTAAGGCTGTGAAAGGGAGGGTTGTGGCGTCGTCTTCTGACTGTGTGTGGCCACCTTTTATTGACTGCACTCACTATACCAGCTTAGTGGTTCGCTATGGTGAACACAAATGTAGATACTTATATATAACGTGTGTATAGAAGGTATAAACAGCAAGAGGAGTAGGTTGGGAGACGCCATTTTCGTGAGGGGTTGCCGGCGTCTGCACGATTTATCATGTTCTTTACTGGTGACCACGATGGTCTTTGGGGACCATACCAGTTTACTTGTACAAGTATGGTGAATAAAACAGGTAGATATTTATATATAATGTGTGCATATAGCGTAATAACACCACAAACAGTATTGTTGGAGGAGAAATATTAGTGCGTCTGGCCTTCAGGGCGGCAGCCAGCTGACTGTGTGAGGTCCTACGTCTTTGTACCTTTACTCACCATACAAGCTTAGATGTACAGTTATGGTGAACAAAACATGTAAATACTTATATATAACGTCTGTATATAAAAGCAAAAACAGTATAGTGGGAGGAGAATGGTGGCAAGTCAGGTGAGGTGAGGTAGGGAGGGAGTGGCAGCCAGTGGCGGGCTGCCACTGGCTGCCACTGCCACTCAGCATACCAACTTAGTGGTTTGTTATGGTGAACACGAATGTAGATACATATATATAGCGTCTGTATATAGTGAATAAAAGCAAAAACAGTATTGTGGGAGGAGAATGTGGGTGAGTCAGGTGACTTGAGGGAGGGAGGAAGTAGCAGCCAGTGGCAGGCTGCCACTGCCACTCAGCATACCAACTTAGTGGTTCGTTATGGTGAACACGAATGTAGATACTTATATATAACGTCTGTATATAGTGAATAAAAGGAATAAGAATATGGTGGGAGGAGAATGTGGGCGAGTGAGGTGTTGAGGTGGGAGGAGAATGTGGGCGAGTGAGGTGTTGAGGACGGAGGGGGGGGGGGGGGGAGTGAGTGGCTGGCTGGTACACGGCGGTCACTCCTCGTTACTTTTTGACTCATAATAGCAGTTTAGTGGTTCGTTATGGTGAACAAAACATGCAGATACTTATATATAACCTGTGTATGTAGTGTAATAACCGACAAAGTATTTGTTCGCTGTTTGATGAACATAATTGAATCAACAATATGCACACCATATTTTTTAGTACAGCGATGATTCACTCATTTTATTATATAAATATATCACACTACACACTATTGAATAATATTACAGCAAAAAAACTACGAAAAATCAATCAGAGACATTGAAATAATTAGGTAATTATCTCTTTGTGGCAACTCTGGCCTGACAGCTGGCAAGCAACAGACCGCCTGGGACAGAAGATGAGTCAGCGTCTGTTTTTTGCCAGACTTCCCCGCCCTATAGCGGGCAATATATGCCACTTACAATTTTTTTTTTATTTTCCCATGATCAGTGAACACAAATTAACAGGTTAGGAAGAAAAAAGATTTTTTTTTTTTTGTATGCGCCTGTGGGTGTCAAATCGTATATAGCCATGCGCCATTTAAGATTTAAAGATTTCTCACATAATATATAGGTAGTGTGGGGTTGTTACGACCCTGGGTTCTCCAGTGGAAACCAGAGGTCAAAATTGAGCTATTAAACTTTCTGGTAGTACAGTTGTGCATCTCGAACGGCAATTGTTTGTATCTTCCCTGCCAGACGTAAGACTATTATTGTTTCTCAAAGAGCATTTAAAGACTGAGCTGGGGGTTGATTATTAAATAATAACATAGGCACCAACTTTGCTTACTAATACTTTCTAATCATTCATAAAGTAACAATACGTTGCATAGGGGAAGATCTTTAATGTGCTTAGCTGCATGATCAATTAGGCTCCTTCCGGCACCACGACATGAGGGAGGCTAGCTGATCGCTAGGAGCGCTCTCTTCTCTGGCTGGTGTTCGTGCGGACAAGACCTACTCTGTGGCTGCACCCCTACTCTTCTCCCTTCTCCTCTTACTTATTTCCCTTACCTGAAGTTCCTGTACCCTTAAGTTAAGTATTATATGGTGTTAAGTGTGCCTACTCTGGTAGTAAATATTGGTGAGACCTGGGGTTAGTATTTGCCAGTGTTTTGGGTACCCCTAAGTGTTGTGTTTTGTATTAGGGTACCACATGGTCTCACTACCCTAAGCTGCATCCAGCTTCAGTGCTTATCCAGTAGTACTTTACCCTAGCTTGTTTAGTGTAAAATTTGTATCCTGCCTACGTGGACCAAGGCTTTTAACGTAAGATAGTGTGGTAAAGTTATTATTATTATTGTTATTGGTGTGAGTGTATATGGGGGTTGTTCAGGGGTTAATAAATAAGTACATGAATTACAGAGTATCCCTTTTTCCTATGTGGGAGCGCATTGATCAACCCTTAGACTAACATATATGGTCTAGTAGCAAGTTATTACTACTGTGGATAGTTTATTTTGGGGGCCGGGCCTTTTAGCTCTCCCATATTTGATACTCTTGTCTTCTAACTACCCTTACCCCTTAATAGTACCAGTACCCCATAGAAGCCCCACACATCTATTTTTATAACAGGGGTCTATGTTCTCCTATTCCACATTCCATAACATGACATTTATTAACATTAAATTCCATTTGCCAAGTGGTGCTCCATACACTTATTTTGTCCAGGTCATCTTGAAGGGCATGACAATCATCTAAGTTTCTTATCCTTCCTATTATCTTAGCATCATCAGGAAACATGTTCATATAATTCTGTATACCAACTGGTAGATCATTTATGTAGACAATAAACATCACTAGTGCAAGAACTGAACCCTGTGGTACTCCACTTGTGACATTTCTCCAGTCAGATACATTGCCTCTGATCACTGCCCTCATTTTTCTATCAGTCTAGGAAATTTTTCATCCATGTTAGAAGCTTACCTGTCACCCTCCAATATTTTCCAGTTTCCAGAACAACCTCTTATGTGGAACTCTGTCGAAAGCCTTTTTTAGGTCCAGATAGATGCAGTCAACCCAACCATCTCTTTCCTGTAATACAGTACAACCTCGATTCAACGTATCCCGATTCAACGAATCTCCGGCTAGTTCGCACACTTTTCAGGCCGAATTTACTCTCCCGGTTCGAGGAACAATGGTTCGCCGAAGCGAGGGATGTTCGGATTTGCTTACGATGTCCAGACAGAGTTCACAGACTGGTGGAAAACTTTCCCATTCAATAACAGATTACAATTAATAATTCTCTCATATGACAAGTTGGATCACACAAGTGGATCACACAAGTGGACCACACAAATGGACCACACATGTGGACCACAAGTGGTCCACAAGCTTACGATTTTGGGACAGAGTTCACAGAGTGGTGGAAAACTTTCTCATTCTATCACAGATTACAATTAATAATTCCTTCATAAGAAGTTGGATCACACAAGTGAACCATATGAACCAAACACCAGCCAAAATGGTCCACACAAACACCAGCCAAAATGGTCCACACAAACACCAGCCAGTGATCCACATCCATCCATCCATCCCCTCCCTCCCTCCCTCCATCCATCCCCTCCCTCCCTCCATCCATCCATCCATCCCCTCCCTCCATCCATCCATCCATCCCCTCCCTCCATCCATCCATCCATCCCCTCCATCCATCCATCCATCCCCTCCATCCATCCATCCATCCATCCCCTCCCTCCATCCATCCATCCATCCATCCATCCATCCCCTCCCTCCATCCATCCCCTCCCTCCCTCCATCCATCCATCCATCCCCTCCCTCCCTCCATCCATCCATCCATCCATCCATCCATCCATCCCCTCCCTCCATCCATCCATCCATCCCCTCCCTCCATCCATCCATCCCCTCCCTCCATCCATCCATCCCCTCCCTCCATCCATCCATCCATCCATCCCTCCCCTCCCTCCATCCATCCATCCATCCATCCATCCATCCATCCATCCATCCATCCCATCCATCCATCCATCCCCTCCATCCATCCCCTCCATCCATCCCCTCCCTCCCTCCATCCATCCATCCATCCATCCATCCATCCATCCATCCATCCCCTCCCTCCATCCATCCATCCATCCCCCCTCCATCCATCCATCCATCCCCTACATCCATCCATCCATCCATCCCCTCCATCCATCCCCTCCATCCATCCCCTCCCTCCATCCATCCATCCATCCATCCCCTCCTTCCATCCATCCATCCATCCATCCATCCCCTCCCTCCATCCATCCATCCATCCCCTCCCTCCATCCCCTTTCTCTCTCCATCCATCCAGAATTGAAGAAACAAATCAAGTTAAAAAAAAAGTTAACTGGGTCAGAGTTAGGGTTATCACCGAGTCGGTCCCTTCACCACCACGGACACACCTCCCCCACCCCCCCCCACCCCCACCCCTACAGCCCATACACACACACACACCCTCAAATCATCCATCCCTCCCTCCATCCTACCATCAATCCATCTCCATCCTCTCCTTCCCTGCCTCCCTCCCAAGCTCTGCCTGCCTCCCTCCGTGCCTGTCTCCCTCCGTGCCTGCCTCCCTCCCTGCCTCTCCCTCACAAGCTCTGCCTGCCCACCTCCCTCCCTACCTCCCACTGATTTGTGGCAGACGTATCTTTGTAAATTAATTTAAAGGCTGAAGCGTTATTAGCTAGCTACATGTCGTAAAATCTCCTTATAGACATTTTCTGTGATAAAACAAGGTGAGTGAGGGTGGACAGATAAGGGAATACTGTTCTGTAAACCTCACTTGGTTTTCCTTCGTCTGTGTCGTTATAGTTCAGTGACCCATGACTTTGAAAGTTTCAGACTAATAAATCATTTCTAAAACCAATGCTTTAATAGCTTTTTATTATCCTAATTAAACTAAACTAAATAAAACCGAAAATATACTGTAATATGATAGACATCTGCTATTTGAGAAATTATTTGTTATTGGAACAACTCCAGCGTGAGCGAGTGGACGGGTCTAATCCCTGTACACACAGCACCATGCGTTTCTCGTTTAAACTCGTCGCCACAGTTCAGTGACTACGGCTTCGAAATAATAAAATTAATAAATCATTTAATCAATGGTCATTTAACAGATGATGAGATTATACAAAATGTTACTGGCACTGTTGATGTTCCCAGTACCAGCACAGCCGTACCCAGCACCAGCACAGCCGTACCCAGCACCAGCACAGCCGTACCCAGCACCAGCACAGCTGTACCCAGCACCAGCACAGCCGTACCCAGCACCAGCACAGCTGTACCCAGCACCAGCACAGCCGTACCCAGCACCAGCACAGCCGTACCCAGCACCAGCACAGCCGTACCCAGCACCAGCACAGCCGTACCCAGCACCAGCACAGCCGTACCCAGCACCAGCACAGCCGTACCCAGCACCAGCACAGCCGTACCCAGCACCAGCACAGCCGTACCCAGCACCAGCACAGCCGTACCCAGCACCAGCACAGCCGTACCCAGCACCAGCACAGCCGTACCCAGCACCAGCACAGCCGTACCCAGCACCAGCACAGCCGTACCCAGCACCAGCACAGCCGTACCCAGCACCAGCACAGCCGTACCCAGCACCAGCACAGCTGTACCCAGCACCAGCACAGCCGTACCCAGCACCAGCACAGCCGTACCCAGCACCAGCACAGCCGTTCCCAGCACCAGCACAGCCGTACCCAGCACCAGCACAGCCGTACCCAGCACCAGCACAGCCGTACCCAGCACCAGCACAGCTGTACCCAGCACCAGCACAGCCGTACCCAGCACCAGCACAGCTGTACCCAGCACCAGCACAGCCGTACCCAGCACCAGCACAGCCGTACCCAGCACCAGCACAGCTGTACCCAGCACCAGCACAGCCGTACCCAGCACCAGCACAGCCGTACCCAGCAACAGCACAGCCGTACCCAGCACCAGCACAGCCGTACCCAGCACCAGCACAGCCGTACCCAGCACCAGCACAGCCGTACCCAGCACCAGCACAGCCGTACCCAGCACCAGCACAGCCGTACCCAGCACCAGCACAGCCGTACCCAGCACCAGCACAGCCGTACCCAGCACCAGCACAGTCGTACCCAGCACCAGCACAGCCGTACCCAGCACCAGTACAGCCGTACCCAGCACCAGCACAGCTGTACCCAGCACCAGCACAGTCGTACCCAGCACCAGCACAGCCGTACCCAGCACCAGTACAGCCGTACCCAGCACCAGCACAGCTGTACCCAGCACCAGCACAAAAGCAGCTGAAGCCAACACAGCAGTAGCGAGCATCAGCAAAGCTGATGCAAACATCTAAAAACATCGTGTGTGAAGTGAACAATTAGAATAAGTGTTAAATTCAAGTGTGTACATAGTGTTAAAATTAAAGTTGCAATAATTCTAACGTAGAATAGTTTTCAAGAACTGTATTGTAGTACTCAACATACAGCAAAACCACTTTTAATAATACAGTGCTAACGGCTTAATGCACTGCAGTACCTATTTACTGTAGAGCATTCACAACTTCACAAAACTTCAAGATGGACATAACTCCAACAATAAGGTAAATACCAGTACATGAATTACAGTATTTTTAGTAGAGTAGTAAAATATAGGTACAGTAAGTAATATGATACAATGCATTTTTATTGTGTACAAGAAAAAAAAAGACACTGACGCAAACGCCTCTTGAAGGTCACCTCTTGCAACGAACCCAACGCTCCAACGAACTGGGGGTGGTCCCATATAGTACGTTGAATCGAGGTTGTACTGTATCTCTGTTGCTCGATCATAGAAACTGAGTAAATTCGATACGCAGCATCTTCCAGATCGAAAACCATACTGTCTGTCTGATATTATATCATTTCTCTCCAGGTGTTCTACCCATTTAGTTTTAATTATTTTTTCCAATATTTTGACTATTACACTTGTCAATAATACAGGTCTATAATGAAGGGGGTCTTCCCTGCTTCCACTTTTGTAGATTGGAACTATGTTAGCCTGTTTCCATACATCAGCTACAACTCCTGTAAACAGGGATGCCTGAAAAATCAGATGAAGTGGAATGCTGAGCTCAGGTGCACATTCTCTCAGAACCCATGGTGAAACTCCATCTGGACCAACTGCTTTGTTCTTATTTAGCTCCTTGAGCATTTTTTCCACCTCGTCTCTAGACACCTCTATGTGCTCTATGTTGTTCTCTGGAATTCTTATTGTATCTGGTTCCCTGAAGATTTCATTTTGTACAAACACACTTTGGAACTTGTCGTTTATTGTTTCACACATTTCCTTTTCATTTTCAGTGAATCAGTCTCCCATTTTCAACCTTTGAATATTATCCTTTATCTGCAATTTGTTGTTTATGAATTTATAGAATAGACCTGGTTCTGTTTTACATTTGTCTGCAATCCCTTTTTCAAAATTTCTTTCTGCCTCTCTCCTCACTGCCGTGTAGTTGTTTCTCGCATCTTTGTATCGCTGGTATGTTTGGGGGTTTGGCCTCTTCCTGTATTGATTCCATTTTTGTGTCTTTTGGTCTCTGGCCCTCTCGCAATTTCTGTTGAACCAATCCTGTTTCCTAGTTCTGCCTCTCTGTTTTGGTATAAATTTTTTTGTGCCTTTATCATATATTTCACAAAACTTAATTCATCTCATTCACTTCCTTGCCTAGCAACAAGTCTGTCCAATTATACTCGCTAAAAAATTTTCTAAGGTTGCCATAATGTCCTCTCCTAAAGTCAGGTTTTTCAATTGCATCAACCTTCTTATTTTCTTCCAGATTATAACGGGAAGATCTCGGGCGCGACCACCGAAGCCCAGGCGGCACAAGGAGAAGGAACGTCTGCTGAACAGAAAACTCCCCAACGCAAGCGAAGCCCGCCAGGAAATCAGAAACGACGGGTCCGATGCAAGACATCGCAAGACCCCAAAAAGCCAACCGGCAGGGCAAGCCAGGAAAACCGAAGAAGGTGGAAGGGTTGCCACCAGAACAGTACCCGAACCAAGGGGTACGAGCAACTAAAACAGACCAAGACAAAGAAGCGCACCCTTGGACACAGGCTGAAAGAACACCCAAGAAACCAAGGAACGCACGAAGAACACCCCTGCAGCAGAGGAGGAAACAAAGGGAACGCACAAGGAACGGAAGCAGTAGAAACCGACCCCCCCCCCCCACCTACAGCAGCAAGGGCAGGCAAAACCGACCAAAGGAGACGCCAGGGAAGCGACTGGGAAGAGGCAGGACAGAAGAGCTGAAGCACAAACCCCAGGAAAAAAACAGGGGTGGACAATCAGGCAGAGACAGAAACCCCACGCACAAGGAAGGGCTAAACCAGGGACCCGAAGGCCACGAAAAATAGAACAAGCAAACCCCCATATGCAAACCCTAGGCACAAAACAGCACCAAAGTGCCACACCACAACCGGACACAGGAACAAGGACACGCCACCGCGAAACACGTTACCAATGCACACGTGCAGCAGCAGCAACAGGCACCACTGCACATGTAAATAGCAACTTGCCTCTGCAAAGGCAGAGAAATGTACAGGCAGACCCCAGACAGGGCCAACGGAGACACGACAGAACCCAGCAGGCCCAGGAACCTGCACACCAGGCGACCAACGGCGGAGATACCAACTCAATACCTTCTGGGAGTTCAATTACACACCAAGCCTGGCCTGAGGCTAGGCTAGACTTGTGAGAGGGTGGTCCACCAGGCTGTTGCTTGAAGCGGCCCGCAGGCCCAAATACCCACCACAGCCAGGATGGGCCGGAATCTCTATTTGAAAACAGGCTAGTGTTCCTTGCAAGTCCACGGATGTACCGGCAATATGGCGTATGCCCGCAGGTAAGACGTAACAACCGCAGACCTCTGATGGTTATACAGCATCCCCCGATTGAGTCTATGGCACCACTGGACTCCACTGGTACTATCCCGCATGTTCTTCCATATTGGCGGGACCCAAGAGCCAGAGCTCAACCCCACAAGCACAACCAGGAGAGCCCTACCAGGTGAGAACATAACCAGCACCACAACCCACACACCTCTCATCTCACCTCACACCTAAAAAAAAAAAACATAATACTAAAGAGGTGGGTCCCTTGAACGACTCATGCACAGGAGTGGGACTAGAAGGGTTGAAAAGGGACAGCCACTGGTGTGCCAACGGTCTCATTCGTACACAAATATACCTAAATAAGGACAGGTATATAAACATCACCGCATCCAGCGCCCGGACGAAAGATGCCAGACCGCAGAAACTCACCTGATGAATGGAGGCTCGAACGCGACACAACCCAACAGTGCCCAGAAAATCCTGGGAGCACCAGCAGGTGAAGAAGCTAGACCCGGACACGCAGGAGAGCAGGGTAGAGGCGAAGGAGGAGGCCCATACCCATTACACAGAGAAAACCTCAGCGTCCTCCCCACAGCTGGAATCCAGGGCAACCAGGGTGGGAGCTGGTCGGCCGAGCGGACAGCACACTGGACTTGTGATCCTGTGGTCCCGGGTTCGATCCCGGGCGCCAGCGAGAAACGATGGGCAGAGTTTCTATCACCCTATGCCCCTGTTACCTAGCAGTAAATAGGTACCTGGGAGTTAGTCAGCTGTCACAGGTCGCTTCCTGGGGGTGGAGGCCTGGTCAAGGACCGGGCCGCGGGGACACTAAAAACAAAGCCCCGAAATCAACTCAAGATAACCTGAAGATAACCCCGGAGCGAAGGGGCACATACCAGAGAAGGGAGAAGAACGAGAAGCGAAGCACCCGAGAAAAAAGGGCGCAAAACACCAGCATTGAAACACACTGCCCAGACCAAAACAAACTCCCACGGCACATGCGCATGACATCAAAGACACTCATCTGTACTGAGCTCCTAAACACCTCAAATGATATGGTGGAAGTGCTGATAGTCAAAATAGAGATCCTAAATGTAGTTGTTGTCCTTGTATATAAGTCACCGGAGGCAAACCCTCAGCAGTTTAACCCTCAAACTGCTAGGGGCCCAAATGGAATTATAGTTTTGCTGTTGTTACACTATATACACAGGTTATATATAAGTATTTGCATGTTTTGTACACCATAACGAACTACTAAGTTGTCTTGTGAGTCAAAAAGCAACGAGGAATGACCGCCAAACACCAGCGAGCCACTCACTGCCACTCCCTCCCTCAACACCACCTCACTCACCCTCATTCACCTCCTACAATACTCTTTCTGTATTTATTCACTATACACAGACGTTATATATACGTATTTACATGTTTTGTTCACCATAACTGTACATCTAAGCTTGTATGGTGAGTAAAGGCCACAAAGACGTAGCTACTCACACAGTCAGCTGATCGGCGGCCGCCCTCAAGGCCAGACGCACTAATATTTGTCCTTCAACAATACTGTTTGTGGTGTTATTACGCTATATACACATATTATATATAAGTATCTACCTGTTTTATTCACCATACCTGAACAAATAAGCTGGTATGGTGCCCAAAGACTATTGTGGTCACCAGTAAACAACATGATAAGTCGTGCAGACGACGCCACCGCCCTCACCAAAATGGCGGCTCCCAACCTACTCCTCTTGCTGTTTATACCCTCTATACACACGTTATATATAAGTATCTACATTTGTCTTCACGATATCGAACCACTAAGCTGGTATGGTGAGTGCAGTCAATAAATGGTGGCCACACACAGTCAGAAGACGACGCCACAACCCTCCCTCGCACAGCCTTATGCCTCCCTCCACGGAGCACAGCGCTAAATATCACCACAATCCTGCTATTATCAGAATCCTGGTCAGTTTTATCACAGTCAGGGGGCTTCAGTAATACTCTCTCTGCTAAATAATAGCAGTATCATATATATTATGGTATTTGTAGGCGATGCTGTGGTCACAAGCTGAACAGCGGTGCTGTGAGCTCGTGCTGCATGAGCCAGCCTTGGTGGCTTGCTCAATACTGACGCTCTCACACCCAAGAATGTTGGCCTGGATTTTTTTTCTAGGTGGCATCTGGGAACTATCGGTCGTGGCTGTACTATAGCTGCCCCTATCCCAGGTGGAGAGTTTAAATTATAGCGCTAGACACGAAATCATATATAAATGATGTGCACGGTTTCGGTTTTGTCACTGATATCATTTATATATGATATGCGCGGTTTGAGGGTTAAAGACCAACTAATGAAAATAGAACACTGCTTGGAAAACCTCACAAATCCAGCTCCGAACATCATCCTGCTTGGGGACTTCAACCTACGGCACCTGAAATGGAAGCACCTGGCTAATACAGTAATATCAGAAAGAATACCAGGAAGTAGCCTAAATGAACAGGCACATGCAAATGATCTGCTACGGATGTGCGATATGTTTGCTTTAAACCAGCAAATAGTAGAACCAACTAGGAAGGAGAACACGCTGGACCTCATTTTCACTAATAATGATGAGTTGATCGGGAACATAATGATTACAAATACCTGTTACTCAGATCACAACTTAATTGAAGTTCTAACAACCATGGGGAATGGACCTTCAAAACCAGTCCAGATTCCCGGTGGAGGAGATTTCAGCAAATTCAACTTCAATAATAAACAGATAAACTGGGAGCAAATAAACCAGGACTTCACAGAAATAAACTGGGAAGAACAGCTAGAAAATGCAAACCTGAACCAGTGCCTGGAAAAAATAAGCTCGGTAGCACTAGAAATATGTTCAAACCGCATACCCCTAAGAAAAAAGAGAAAGAGATGCAGATTGGAACGGGAACGTCGTTCCCTATATAGGCGAAGAAAATGAATCGCGGAACAACTTGAGAGTCGCACCCTATCTCAAGAACGGCGAAGAAGGTTAGATAGAGAAATAGAAACAATTGAACTCAAGCTACAAACATCATACAAAACCCAGGAGAGGCAAAGAGAGCAAAAGGCCATCAGTGAAATAGAGAGAAATCCGAAATATTTTTTCTCCTATGCAAAATCAAGATAAAAAACCACATCTAGTATCAGGCCCCTGCGAAAGGGAGATGGAACTTTCACCGATGACAACAAAGAAATGAGCGAGTTACTGAGGAAGCAGTACGACTCTGTTTTCAGCGAGCCATTAAATGCACTAAAGATTGATAACCCAAATGAATTTTTCATGGTTATAATACCAACATCAAATCATATATCAGACGTCGCCCTATCCCCACTAGATTTTGAAGAAGCCATAAACAGTATGCCTATGCACTCTGCACCAGGCCCGGATTCTTGGAACTCCATATTCATCAAGAACTGTAAAAAACCACTATCGCAGGCCCTTCACATTCTGTGGAGACAAAGCCTAGATACTGGCGTTATCCCTGACATACTAAAAACAGCAGAGATAGCACCACTCCATAAAGGAGGAAATAAGGCAGAGGCAAAAAATTACAGACCGATAGCACTAACATCGCACATCATAAAAATTTTTGAGACAGTGCTAAGAAGATCACAAAATACATGGAATCACAGCATCTCCATAACCCCGGACAACATGCTTTCAGAACAGGGTGCTCTTGCCTGTCGCAGTTGCTGGACCACTGTGATATGGCATTAGATGCTATGGAAGACAAACAAAACGGTGATGTAATTTACACAGATTTCGCAAAAGCTTTTGATAAATGTGACCATGGTGTTATTGCACATAAAATGCGTTCAAAAGGAATTACCGGGAAAATAGGCAGATGGATCTACAATTTCCTAACAGAACCCAATGTGTAATAGTCAACAAAATAAAATCCAGCCCATCAACCGTGAAGAGCTCAGTCCCCCAGGGTACTGTGCTTGCTCCAGTACTTTTTCTCATCCTCATATCGGACATAGCCAAGAACACAACCTATAGCACTGTATCATCCTTTGCAGATGACACTAGGATTTTCATGAGAGTTGACAACATAGAGGACACGGCAAACCTCCAGTCAGATGTAGACCAGGTCTTTCTATGGGCTACAGAAAATAATATGGTGTTTAACGAGGATAAGTTCCAGCTCATGCGCTACGGAAAAATTGAAAATATAAAAACAGAAACCACGTACAAAACTCAGGCAAATCATAACATAGAACGAAAAGGCAATGTAAAGGATCTGGGTGTACTCATGTCGGAAGACCTTACTTTTAAAGAACACAATAAAGTAGCCGTCACAACTGCAAGAAAAATGACAGGTTGGATAACAAGAACTTTTCACACTAGAGATGCTATACCGATGATGATACTTTTCAAAACGCTTGTGCTCTCTAGAGTGGAGTACTGCTGCACAATGACAGCCCCTTTCAAAGCTGGAGAAATTGCTGACCTGGAGAGCGTGCAGAGATCCTTTACTGCTAGAATCCACTCAGTAAAACATCAAAATTACTGGGACCAACTAAAGAGCCTAAATCTGTACTCCCTTGAGCGCAGGCGGGAGAAATACATAATAATTAACACGTGGAAAATAATTGAGGGGCTGGTCCCAAACCTGCACATAGAAATAACATCACATGAGACCAGAAGACATGGCAGGATGTGCAGAATATCCCCATTGAAAAGCAGAGGTGCAACAGGTACTCTGAGAGAGAACTCTATCAACATCAGAGGCCCGAGACTGTTCAACACGCTTCCACTACACATAAGGGGCATAACTGGCCGACCCCTCACAGTGTTCAAGAGAGAACTGGATAAGCACCTCCAAAGGATACCTGATCAACCAGGCTGTGACTCATACGTCAGGCTGCGAGCAGCCGCATCTAACAGCCTGGTTGATCAGTCAAGCAACCAGGAGGCCTGGTCGACGACCGGGCCGCGGGGACGCTAAGCCACGGAAGCACCTCAAGGCAAGGTGACATGCTGGCCGAACCGCACAACCAACGCTGCGGGAGGGCATCAACCAGGACTACTGCACAAGAAAAGTAGCCAAACAGAACGCAACTCTAGGGAACCGCGAAGTAGAAAAAACAACCCATTACATTGGACAGGAGCCAAAAGAAGAAGCAGGAACAACAAAACCGGCCAACTAAGTGAAGACAAGGAGCCCAAAGGGAACCCAACCGGGCCACGAGTAGCCCAACTTCTGTGCCCGTTTTCTAAGTTGTGTCGAAGTCATTGACATTTATCCGACGGCGCCTCGTTGGCCTCATGTTTTTTCGTTACCCCAGCGGGTGATTGCCTTGTAGTCCATAAAATTTTGCTCAAGGGGATTAAAAGGTCCCTCGTAGTCATACATGTTCTTTGTTACCCCTCGGGTGGCCCATGCACAGGCATTGCTAATGGTCAATGGCGTCATCAGCTAGCCAGTCACCCCATCCTCATCTTCCCTGAATAAGTCAGTTTTCTGATATAGTGTATTTATTCCCATTTTCCATATATATAGCAAAGGGGGATTAAAATGCTGCCTTCTCTCAAGCCTAATGTGCAATGGCGTTAACGATTATAAGCTCGTTTTTCTCAATAAGGTATTACCATACTGTTCCCCATTGTCTAAGATCATTTTATAGCTAAGATTTCATATTAACATAAGAAATGAGTTCACCCCTGTTACCAATCCAGTATTTGCCCAGGTCTTTTTCCTAAATCTAAAACTTATTCCAATTTCTAAAATCTAAAATTTCTAAAAAAAAAAAAAAAAATCTAAAATCTTATTCCAAGGGGAATTCCCCGAGACTGGCCGAGTCTCAACACCATCAAAAACCCCGCCCCGAACCTACAGACGGTAAGGAACCGGATGCAGGCAGGAAGGGGGATCCAGGGGCAGCCCCGGGGCTCCCGGGGAGTAAACCACGAGAGCGTTGCCACCACCAAGGCTCAAAGTGCAACGCCCCTGCTGCCCGCACCTGCTCAGTCAGCACAACTGAGTAACCGAGCCACAACGAGCAACCAAACTCGCTGGACTCCGGGTCGAAGGTGTCACCGACCCCACAGGCAGCAGACAAAGGCAAAACAGAGTTACCCAGAGACAAAGGGTGAGAGCAACCCTCAAACTCGCTGGAAGCGAGGGGGGGATCTGGGGTCACATCCATCGGACCCACACGCCCCCAGGGGTTTCCCAGGGTCCTGAGCATTTACTATAAGAGGACTCGCGCTCAGGTAATCCCAGGCAGGGTACTGTTAACCGGCGCCCAAGCTACCAAACAACTTTCTAAGAGCCGAACCCCCGGGACGTGTACACTCATGGGGACCTAGCACGGGGTACCACCAGAAAATACTCGGAACACAAGGGACACAAGGGGCAAGAACGAAGGCAGACCCCCTCCCCCCACCAGGTAGATAAACAAAAAGAAAAAGAAAACCCCGGAAGAGGACAACGTACCCAAGCGGAACAGAGCCGGCCGCCATGATTGGTGGAGACAAGCTGCACAGTACCCTGCGCCCCACCAGTGCAAAACTGCCCCTTACCCTAAGGCGAACAAGGGATACAGAACACCCCGAGCACACAAAGAGCAGCCGAAAACCAAGCAGTAAACGGCCTCGCAAGGGCAGAACCCAAGGAACTTGTGGAAGGTGACCCCAAGCCCCAAGGGCAGTACTTACAGGGTACCTAGGGAAGGGAACCCTAGGCACATGCAGCCTGAGTACTGGAGACTCACTCCCAGCTCACGCACCACCTAGAAAACAGACACCACACTCTAGGTACAGTGCTGAAACAACTATTGGAGCCGGAGCACACAACTGGTGCCTATAGCATCAGCAGAAGAACTGATGGGTGGATAGCCGGAATGGGAGGTCTGGGGCTCCCCCTTCCGGGGAGGGGGGGAGCTGCGCAGACAGCGGCGTGGTGACGCGTGACATCATACTAGTTTGCATGTTTTCTGTTGGGGAGTTCTATCCACTAGTTCGGCTTTTGGTAGCAATTTTAACCAGAATAGGGGTTTGTTTTGGAATGCTTACCTTTCTGGATGCTTGACCCGGTCGATGGCAGACATAGAATGCTTCCAACCACACGGGGGTTTCTATAGGCCATTGCTCCCCTTGTCTCTCTGAGGGGGTCCAGGTTCTGGCCGTGGTCCCCGGTAGGCCCTAGAACTCCATACACATGAGTGATGCCAAAGTCTGACATTAGCATATCAGCCTGGTAAAGCTCCGGGGAGTCGACGGGGCTCCCCCAGAAAAAAGAGAAAGAGATGCAGATTGCAACGGGAACGTCATTCCCTCTATAAGCAAAGAGAACGAATCGTGGAACAACTTGAGAGTTGCACCCTATCTCAAGAACGGCGAAGAAGGTTAAATAGAGAAATGGAAACAATTGAACTAAAGCTACAAGAATCATACAAAACCCAGGAGAGGCAAAGAGAGCAAAAGACCATCAGTGAAATAAGAGAGAAATCCAAAATATTTTTTCGCCTATGCAAAATCAAGATAAAAAACCACATCTAGTATCGGGCCCCTGCGAAAGGGAGATGGAACTTTCAACGATGACAACAAAGAAATGAGCAAGTTACTGAGGATGCAGTATGACTCTGTTTTCAGCGAGACACTAAATACACTAAAGATTGATAACCCAAATGAATTTTTCATGGATATAATACCAACATCAAATCATATATCAGACGTCACCCTATTCCCACTGGATTTTGAAGAAGTCATAGACTGTATGCCTATATACTCTGTCCTAGGCCCTGATTCTTGGAACTCCATGTTCATCAAGAACTGTAAAAAAACACTATTGCAGGCCCTTCACATTCTTTGGAGACAAAGCCTAGATACTGGCATTATCCCTGACATACTAAAAACAGCAGAGATAGCACCATTCCATAAAGGAGGAAATAAGGCAAAGACAAAAAATTACAGACCGATAGCACTAACATCGCACATTTATTTATTTATTTATTTATATACTGTATATACAAGAAGGTACATTGGGATTGTGAGGATACATAGTATAGTAATTACAATCTTGTAAAGCCACTAGTATGCACAGAGTTTCGGGCAGAAACGTCATAAAAATCATAGGCATTTGTTGAAGGCAAAGCCCTTCAACAAATGTGACCATGGTGTTATTGCACATAAAATGCGTTCAAAGGGAATTACCGGTAAAATAGGCAGATGGATCTACAATTTCCTGACTAACAGAACTCAATGTGTAATAGTCAACAAAATAAAATCCGATCCATCGACCGTGAAGAGCTCAGTCCCCCAGGGTACTGTGCATGTTCCAGTACTTTTTCTCATCCCCATATCGGACATTAACAAGGACACAATCTATAGCACTATAGAATTCCTTTGCAGATGACACTAGGATTTTCCTGAGAGTAGGCAACATAGAGGACACGGCAAACCTCCAATCAGATGTAAATCAGGTCTTTCTATAGGCTACAGAAAATAATATGGTGTTTAACAAAAAAAGTTCCAGCTCATGCACTATGAAAAAAAAAATGTAAATATAAAAACAGAAACCACGTACAAAACTCAGCCAAATCATAACAAAGAACGAAAAGGCAATGTAAAGGATTTGGGTGTACTCATGTTGGAAGACCTTACTTTTAACCCTTAAACTGCACATGGTGTATATATATGCCATGAGTAACATGTCCCACTGTGCGCATGGCGTATATATAAGCCATAGGGTGCCAGGCATGATTCAAATGTCCCGCGGTGTAAAGGGGTCACCCATACAGTAGCCAGGGGCGATTGTAAACAGATGCCATCTTGAAAAAAAATCTGGTGCAGGCCTCCTTCGTTTCCCAGGCCTTAGTTAGTGGCCAGACACCATGGCGAGCACATCACAATCCAGCGTCCGACCTCGCTCAGCGCACTGCGCAGTCTTTGACCGAAGACAAAATAGCCAATGAATTGTTCAAAGACGTTGACGAATCTGATATTGAAATAGAAACCACTGATAGTGAGGGTGAACATGTTGGTGCCACGTGGGTGAGGATGCCACGAGAGTCACCTGCTACTACTCAACACCACTCAACACCACTTCGCGCCCAAGCACATAGTTCATGTGTTCCATTGCAAGTTTATATGATATGATCGACGAGTCTGAAACAGGTGAATCATTCACTGGTTTTAGTGATGAAGAATCGGGGAATAGTTTTGCCACGCCTGCTAGTGCCAGTACAAGTTTCGCAGCATCAGCTGCCTGCCCAGCTAAGCGCCGCCGCATAGAACAATAAGGAACAAATCCCCTCATGTTCCAATACTTTTCCCTCATCGACCCTTCCTGCCCCTACTGTTGCTAGACCTGCTTCAGTTCCTGGTCCCCGGATTCCTCGCCGTGGTGCAGCTAATGGCTCTTGGAAGACAGCAGGTTTATTTGTGTGGAGTGATGGGGAAGATTTTGTTCCACAAATTCCCGACTTTGACAATAATGATGTGGGAATTACAGATCTTTTCCCTGATACTGGTGACGAAATGAGTGAAATGGACTTCTTTACTGCATATTTCGATGAGCCGCTCATTGAACATATTGTTCACGAAACGAACAGACTTGCGGCTGATCTCATTAAAGGTGAAGAGGTATCAGATTTCTCACGACTACAGCGTTCAAAAAAGACGACTGTAGGTGAACTGTATTTGTTTTTCGCAATTTGTATGTTGATGAAACATTGTGTGAAACACGTAATATCACATTACTGGAGCAAAGACAATGCTGTTCCAACACCATTGTTCAAGAAATAATGTCCCGAGACAGATTTCTGTTGATCCTATGGTGCCTTTATTTTGCAAATAATGCAGACAAGAGACCGGATGATAGGTTTTGGAGGGGTGAGGCATGTCCTAAATGACCTGATTGGAAAGTTCCGAGATTACAGTACTACGTACCAGCTCAGAAGCTGGTTATTGATGAATCCCTTGTGCTTTTCAAAGGACGTGCTGCCTTCAGGCAGTATATTCCCTCAAAATGACACCAATTTGGATTGAAATTCTTTGTGCTCTGTGACTGTGAATCAGGAATGGTGTTACACATGATATTGTATTCTGCTACAAATGTAGATATTCCTGCTAATGACCAACATGGCTTCTCAGGTAGTGTGGTGAAGGCACTGCTTGCACCATATCTGAACAAGGGGCCACATATTGTACACATAACTATTATACTAGTCCCTTACTAACCAAATATTTGTTTGATAATAAAACTGGAGTGTGTGGCACAGTAAAGCCAAAACGAAGGGAAATGCCTGTGTTTGACACTGCTATGCAAGTAGGTGATTGCGAGGTAAGAAAAAGTGGTGCAATACTTTCAGTGCAGTGGAAAGACAGACGTGAAGTGAACATGTCGACCACCATTCACCCTGGTACAATGGTAGACAGTGGCAAGGTGAACAGAACAACAAAGAAAATAATATATAAGCCAGATTGTGTGATGGACTACAACATCAACATGCGTTTAGTTGATAAATGTGACATGATGGTGGGTGCTGTAGAGTGTGTACGGAAAACAGTGAAGTGGACAAAGAAAATGATTTTCCACCTTATTGACGTAACAATGCTGAACAGTTACAACATGTATCTTGTGAAAACAGGTAAAAAACCATATTTCCGTTCATTTCGTTTTCAAGTTGTGAAACAGTTACTAGGTACGTTTGGCAAAGAAACCCCTGGCATAAAAAGACCCATTCGGGACCCAATATTGAACCATGCTCCTGCACCCAGGCTCGCTTAAAGGGAGGCCTTTTTGGTACACCAAATCAAGAAATTACCACCAACAGGAGCGCGTACAGCAGACCGGCGTCGGTGCGTTGTGTTCCAGCACCAAAATTAGGCCACAGAAATGTAAGTTGGTGTTAACATGGTGCAAAGCGTGTGCAGTCCCTCTGTGCCATATCAACTGTTTCGCACAGTATCACAGTGTCCAGGACTACTAAATGTGTAATACTTTTGTAAATAAATGTACATATCAAGTTAATTTTAGTGTTTATATTGAAAAAAAACAAATACATTGTATATTTCTTGTGAACTATACCATTTTGGTGGGCATACTTGTGACACAAATGTGTGAGCGCATAGTAAGTTTATACCAGTTTTATTATAATACAATGTCTAGTGATAATAATTGGAACAATAATAGCGAAAAAAATTATTGTAAAATGTGCCACAGATACTGTAAATAATGCCGCGAAAATAAATTCGCGGCAACTCGGGCCTCCTGAGCGGCCGTGAGTGACGGCTCCCTGACACATCATCCTTGAATGCTCACGCTCTGTGACGTCATCGGCCAACTTGTCAGCTCAATTACGTCATTGGTAAGTACAGTACAATATAATTTTTTTATTATTTTTCCTCTGCTCAGGGGACACAAATTAACATGTTTAGAAGACGAAAAAAAAATTTAGAATTTTTTTTCTTGTGCACAGGGGTGTAAATGTCCTCAGGATCCCTTAGCAGCTTAAGGGTTAAAGAACACAATAAAGCAGCCACCACTACTGCAAGAAAAATGACAGGTTGGATAACAAGAACTTTTCAAACTAGAGATGCTATACCAATGATGATACTCTTCAAGACGCTAGTGCTCTCTAGAGTGGAGTACTGCTGCACAATGACAGCCCCTTTCAAAGCTGGAGAAATTGCTGACCTGGAGAGCATGCAGAGATCCTTTACGGCTAGAATTCACTCAGTAAAACATCTAAATTACTGGGACCAACTAAAGAGCCTAAATCTGTAATCTATTGAGCACAGGTGGGAGAGATACATAATAATTTATACATGCAAAATATTAGAGGGGCTGGTCCCAAACCTGCACACAGAAATGACATCACACGAGACCAGAAGGCATAACAGGATGTGCAGAATACCCCCATTGAAAAGCAGAGGTGCAGCAGGTACTCTGAGAGAGAACTCTATCAACATCAGAGGCCCGAGACTGTTCAACACGCTTCCACTATACAGTGGTACCTCGGAATGCGATTGTCCCTGTATGCGAGGTTTTCGGAAGGCGAGGTGTATTTACTCCAAAAATTTGTCTCGGAAGGCGATGGTTACTTCGGGAGGCGAGTTTGGACGCGAGTTTGTTGATACGCGTACAGCCGACCTAGCGCGTGGTGGTTCGGCGATCGTCGCCCCTCCGCCCCTCAGTTTACCATTGTCTCGCGCTCAGTGACTACCCCCACATCAATTCTTGTCGCGGATTTTCAGTGTTTTGTTGGATTTTTGGTGATTTGTCTATACAATTTGTTATTATATATCTCACCATGAGTCCCAAGAAAGCCAGTGGTAAGGATAAAGGCCAGAAAGCTCATGTGAGGATGACAATAGAGGAGAAACAAGAGATCATTCGGAAGCATGAGAACGGTACACGTGTTGTTGAACTTTGTAGGCAGTACAACAAAGCCACATCAACAATATGCACTATACTTAAGAAGAAAAATAAGATTATGAGTGCTAATGTGGCAAAAGGAGTAAGAACATTAACGGCACAAAGACCACAAATACTTGAAGAAGTGGAAAAGTTGTTATTAATTTGGATACACGACAAGGAGTTGAGGGGTGATAGTGTTTCGGAGGCCATTATTTGTGAGAAAGCCAGGGTGTTGCACGAAGACCTTCTAAAGAATACCCCTGCAACAAGTGATGCAGATAAGAAAGAGTTTAAGGCAAGCAGGGGCTGGTTTGAAAAATTTAGAAAGAGAAGTGGTATCCATAGTGTTACAAGGCATGGGGTTATGTGATGTGATTATGGAAGGGGACTCCCCTTCCAAACAGTAACTCCTCTCCTCTTCCCCCCTCCTCACCATCTTCCATACGCCTACAGCACTCGACAGCAAGGTAAGTAATAACTGGAACATAGTTTTGTAGGTTTATTTAGATGAATTAGGTAAATTAGGTATAAAAATTTAGTTTGATGTGGGGTTTTTGGGGTAGTCAGGAACGGATTAATTCATTTCCCTTTATTTCTTATGGGGAAATTAACTTCGGAATGCGAGTTTTCGGAAGGCGAGGCGTCTCCAGGAACGGATTAAACTCGCATTCTGAGGTATGCCTGTACTTGTGGCATAACTTGCCGACCCCTCACAGTGTTCAAGAGAGAACTGGATAAACACCTCCTAAGGATACCTGATCAACCAGGCTGTGATTCGTACGTCAGGCTGAGAGTAGCCGCATCAAACAGCCTGGTTGACCAGTCCAGCAATCAAGAGGCCTAGTCGAGGACTGGCCGCGGGGATGCTAAGCCCCAGAAGCACCTCAAGGTAACCTCAAGGTAACCTCAAGGGGTCATTCCCATATAGTCTGGCTAAGTGAACCTAGCCAGTACATGAAAGATACTAGAAGGCAAGGTCACCAATTTTTCATAGTAAAACAACATCATGTTGGAGTGAATGATATGGAAGAAAATGCAGAATAGAACCGTATTTGTGGGTGTGTGTGTGTGTGTGTGTAATATATATATATATATATATATATATGTATATATATATATATATATATATATATATATATTTTTTATATTGTGAGGGTACCACCTCTGGTGCCAATGTGGGGACCCATAGCCTCGGAGAAGAAAATAAAAAGTATTCAGAGGAGACCTTGTGGTTTCTCACTGAACACTAATATTATCTTCTCCTACCACCCCCATTCTTTTGTATGTACACATATATATTTACTTTATTTGAACTTTGTTACAAAAAAGGAGTTACATATGGGTTACAAAGATGGTTGTCATAGGTTGTCGAGTTCCTCCAGCTCCTCAGATGGCGGGCAGGAACCCTGGATGCAGTGCGCATTTCCCCTCTGTATCGCCACACTGAGGCGCTGGAAAAGAAAGCTTGCAGCTCTCGGGTCCCTTGTTGTTTCAATGAGCCTAGAACCCAGTTCCTTCAAAAAACTGGTAGCACTTTTACCCCAGGCGCCGAGCGTCTCAGAAGCAATGGGGACAAAATTGTAGTGGTGATCCAGTTCTCTATACTTACGGGATTTGGCTGCTTCCCTGTGGGTGGCAGCGCCACCTGGTTGTGCAACACTGAGGTTAATGTAGGTGTTAGCCAGGGTTGATACGCACGTGTAGTCCCATACCAACTGCTTGCCATTCTTCCAGGGGTTCACTGTGATACCATCCGGGCGACCAATAAGAGCATCAGAGTTACGGGGCGTTAGGTATATATATATATATATATATATATATATATATATATATATATATATATATATATATATATATATATATATATATATATATATATATATATACACAGTGGTACCTCGCATAACGATCGCCCCAAAAGACGAACATTTTGGGTAACGAACGGCCCGATTGGCGTCAAATCATCCCGTATGACGAACGCTGGTTTGAGTAACGTCAACACCACATGGTGGGGTCGCGCTGCTTCTTGCACATTCTTAGACGCCTCCGACGATGCACATAAATTATGTTGTTCTTGTTTAAAGATGCTAATGATGCTGGGATATAAAGGGGTGACTGCTGAGATGTTGCAAAGCATTGACGTTTTTGTAGGAAAAAAGAAATGAAATGTCTGATATACAACAAATGTCAAAAAGGTTCGTTCGGTGTTCGGCAGGTAAGCTGCTCCATTATAACAATCTTTCTTTGTTTCAAATGTGTTCCATTTGTCTTGTATTTGTCATTTACGTCTCAATAATGGAGAAGCCTACCTTACATACACTGAATAAACCATTATGACATTTTCCTTTCTTCAAATGTGTTCAATATTTATTTTTCATTTGTCTTATAGCAAAAGGTTCATTCGGTGGTTGGCAGGTAGGCTGCTCCATGTTTCTTACATACAAAAAACGTAAATAATAAAAAAAATGAAGAATTTTGAAAACGAGTACAAATGTCAAAAAGGTTCGTTCGGCGGTCTACAGGTCGGCTGCTCCATGTTTCTTAAATAAAAAAAAACGAAAAAAATAAGAACTGTTGAAACAATTTGAAAAATAGACAAATGCCATAAAGGTTCGTTCAGTGTTTGTCGGGTAGGCTTCTCCATTATTGAGACGTAAGTGACAAATAAAAAACAAATGGAACACATTTGAAACAAAGATTGTCATAATGGAGCAGCCTACCCAACAAACACTGAACGAACCTTTGGCTATAACGAATATGAAAGACAAGGGCTGCTGGCTGGGTTAGTACTGCGTGAGCAATCATTTGTAGCACACGTGCCTCTGGCTCTCAAACACCTGTCCCACACGGTGTTGAAAGACTGCGCTCAGTCGGTGCAATTCAGATCCTATTGTTTGAAGAACATAAGGGTCATAACATTGGTGAAGCTAGGCGCAATAAGGGCTTAACACAACGGTCGGATGCCAGTGATACAGCACCTATGAGGATGATACAGCGAGCATATCCAGTTGTAGCTCTGAGCCCCACCCTTGCCATCTCGAATTTATATAGATGATACATGGTGAATCATTTTCTGCGTTCAGTGATGATGCATCTGATACAAGTAGCATAGATGAACAGTGTTAGCAGCTTCCATGGTGGTGTTGTTCATTGATATTTTCAAGAATACCTGAATCTCTTCCTGACTGATGGACACTCTTTGAGGCTAGCTGAATCTCTTCCTGACTGATGGACACTCTTTGAGGCTAGCTGAATCTCTTCCTGTGTGGGACCTTACAAAGCGATCTTTTCAAGACTACCTTACAAATTGAGCTTTTCCTATAATCGTTTAAATACTACCTTATGCTTTACAAGCTTGGCTACATACCACCTACAAGTACTAAAGCCAAGGGTGCACGCGAGTGCGTTATTTGCAAGCACACAGAACGATGAAACAGGAAACGAAAATCTATCTGTAGCTGGTGCAAGGAGAGCAAAGTCGCGCTGTGTACCATGGACTACTTCGTTGACTATTACGCACCTCCAAAGTACTGAGTGTGTAATACAGTGTGTTACTGTGTAAATAGTATGTGAAACTGTACATATTGTAATTTTAGTGAATTTTTACCACATAATATTGTGACAATAAACATTTATTGTGGACACATTACTGACACATGTATCACAGTTTCATGGAAAATTATGAACATTCTACTGTATACATATTGTAAAGGTCACAAATATGCATCATATACGATAAAAGAAACAAATAAAACCGCATTGGAAATTCATAGAAAAAATATTTGAAAATATATTTGTGGCAACACGCGGTGCTTGAATCGTCTGCGCGACCGTGTCTGGGTGCTTCACACACGGGCGACCAGCCCCTGATGACGTCACAGCGCACCTTGTCCACGCCCTCACAGCCAAAGTAAGTGGAATTTGGTAATTATTTTTACATAGACATGTTCAGGGACAGTAATTTATCATTTTGCAAGGAAAAATGATATTTTGGGGAACATTTGATGTCATGCACACTGGGGGAATTTCACAATAAACACAGTGCATCACACTGGTTACATGGGGACACTCGTTTTGTTTGACGTCCGTTTCACATGACGAACATGGAATGAATTAAATTCGTTATGCGAGGTACCACTGTGTGTGTGTGTGTGTGTGTGTGTGTGTGTGTGTGTGTGTGTGTGTGTGTGTGTGTGTGTGTGTGTGTGTGTGTGTATATATATATATATATATATATATATATATATATATATATATATATATATATATATATATATATATATATATACTGTAACCCCGCGATTATCCGGGATTCAAACATCCGGAAAACGCCCTTATACGGCCAAAATCGTGAACGGATAAAGTTATCTCAATATCCGGCCAAAATGGCCATGGGAGCCAGATAAAAGCCGGTTTGGCCGGTTAAAAATCTGAGCCGGTGGGCTGTACCGTATTAATCCCGTACAGCTGTGGCTCAAGGCCATGGTGTTGGAGGGGGTAGGGTAGGTGGGTGGTGTCGGGAGAGGGGGGAGCGTTGGGAGGGACCACCTGGGGGAATACGGTCAGGAAGGGAGGGAGGGAGTTGGTTAGGGATGGAGGAAGGAAGGGAGTTGGTCAGGGAGGGAGGAAGGGAGTTGGTCAGGGAGGGAGTTGGTCAGGGAGGAAGGGAGTTGATCAGGGAGGAAGGGAGTTGGTCAGGGAGGGAGGGAGGAAGGGAGTTGGTCAGGGAGGGAGGAAGGGAGTTGGTCAGGGAGGGAGGGAGGAAGGGAGTTGGTCAGGGAGGGAGGAAGGGAGTTGGTCAGGGAGGGAGGAAGGGAGTTGGTCAGGGAGGGAGGGAGGAAGGGAGTTGGTCAGGGAGGGAGGAAGGGAGTTGGTCAGGGAGGGAGGAAGGGAGTTGGTCAGGGAGGGAGGGAGTTGGTCAGGAAGGGAGGGAGGGAGTTGGTCAGGAAGGGAGGGAGGGAGTTGGTCACGAAGGGAGGGAGGGAGTTGGTCACGAAGGGAGGAAGGGAGTTGGTCAGGGAGGGAGGAAGGGAGTTGGTCAGGGAGGGAGGAAGGGAGTTGGTCAGGGAGGTAGGGAGGAAGGGAGTTGGTCAGGGAGGTAGGGAGGAAGGGAGTTGGTCAGGGAGGTAGGGAGGAAGGGAGTTGGTCAGGGAGGGAGGGAGGAAGCGAATTGGTCAGGGAGGGAGGGAGGAAGGGAGTTTGTCAGGGAGGGAGGGAGGAAGGGAGTTGGTCAGGGAGGGAGGGAGGAAGGGAGTTGGTCAGGGAGGGAGGGAGGGAGGAAGGGAGTTGGTCAGGGAGGGAGGGAGGAAGGGAGTTAGTCAGGGAGAGAGGGAGGAAGGGAGTTGGTCAGGGGAGGGAGGGAGTTGGTCAGGAAGGGAGGAAGGGAGTTGGTCAGGAAGGGAGGAAGGGAGTTGGTCACGGAAGGAGGAAAAACTATTGTGGTGTGTATGGGACTCACTTAAGCCTAACGAAGGAAGACCGGCGTTGGCGGTGTTGCAAGAATTATATTGTTTTTTTATTGCTATGGAGAGCTAGTTACAAATATTAATTAAATAACACTATAATAGATGAACAGTACAGTACAGTATTTGGTTTGCTATTTATTCATTTAAATATTTACAATAAAATAAAATGGGATTTAACAGAACACATATGTTAAGTCATCGTACAGCGTGTCAACACCCACGTGTCTGTCAACACATGTGGAGGGGAGACCGGAAGGCTGGCGTGAGGTAGGGGAGAGGGGGGGGTTGACCAGGCAGGAGATCACACGTGTCATCTGTCTTTGTTCCAGCTCACCCACCTGCCTGCACACCCACTTACCCACCTGTTCACCCACTTCCCTGCCCACCCACCTGCCTGCATGCCCACTTACCCACCTGTTCACCCACTTCCCTGCCCACCCACCTGTTTACCCACGTGCCTGCACACCCATTTACCCACCTGTTCACCCACCCACCTATTTACCCACTTCCCTGCCCACCCACCTGCCTGCATGCCCACTTACCCACCTGTTCACCCACTTCCCTGCCCACCCACCTGTTTACTCACCTGCCTGCACACCCTCTTACTCACCTACCAATCCATCCACCCACCTGTTCATCCACCTACCTGCACACCCACCTGCCTACTTAACCCACCCACCCACCTGTTCACCCACCTGTTTACCCACATGCCTGCACGCCCACTTACCCATCTGTCAATGCACCCACCCACCTATTCACCCACCTGCCTGCTTGCCCACTCACCTATTCACCCACCTGCCTGCTCACCCACCCACCTGCCTGCTCACCCACCCACTTATTCACCCACCTGCCTGCTCACCCACCTGCCTGCTCACCCACCCACCTATTCACCCACCTGCCTGCTCACCCACCCACCTATTCACCCACCTGCCTGCTCACCCACCCACCTATTCACCCACCTGCCTGCTCACCCACCCACCTGCCTGCTCACCCACCTGCCTGCTCACCCACCTGCCTGTTCACCCACCTGCCTGCTCACCCACCCACCTATTCACCCACCTGCCTGCTCACCCACCCACCTATTCACCCACCTGCCTGCTCACCCACTTGCCTGCTCGAACCTGTTCACCCACCAAGCCCATCTACCTGCCATCCACTCATCCAAAACCCACCTGCCTGAACCCACCTATCCCTGCCTGCCCACCAACCCACCTGCCGGCCCACCCACTTTCCCTGCCAACCTACCAGCTAGGCAGCTAACCACCCATGCACCAGCCCCACACACTAATTAGTGTGTCAATTCAAATCATGCGTGTGGTATAAAAATTGTCGGAAATGGTCCCTTTTGGACTTGAGGTGAAAAAGTACTATTATCCGGAACATGTGATAATCCGGCTGGGGGTCCTTCCCATATAGTCCGGATAGTCGAGTGGAGACAGTATATATATATATATATATATATATATATATATATATATATATATATATATATATATATATATATATATATATATGTCGTACCTAATAGCCAGAACGCACTTCTCAGCCTACTATGCAAGGCCCGATTTGCCTAATAAGACAAGTTTTCCTGAATTAATATATTTTCTCTAATTTTTTTCTTATGAAATGATAAAGCTACCCATTTCATTATGTATGAGGTCAATTTTTTTTTATTAGAGTTAAAATTAACGTAGATATATGACCGAACCTAACCATCCCTACCTAACCTAACCTAACCTATCTTTATAGGTTAGGTTCGGTTAGGTAGCAGAAAAAGTTAGGTTAGGTCAGGTTAGGTAGGTTAGGTAGTCGAAAAAACATTAATTCATGAAAACTTGGCTTATTAGGCAAATCGGGCCTTGCATAGTAGGCTGAGAAGTGCGTTCTGGCTACTAGGTACGACATATATATATATATATATACACACACATATACATACAGGGGTACCTCAGTTTAAGAGTTTAATTCGTTCCTGGAGACGGCTCGTATTCCGAAAACTCGTATTCCGAAGCTAATTTCCCCCATAAGAAATAATGGGAAATGAATTAATCCGTTCCTGACTACCCCAAAAACCCCATATCAAACTAAATTTTTATACCTAATTCATCTAAATAAACCTACAAAACTATGTTCAAGTTATTACTTACCCTTGCTGTTGAATGCTGTAGGCGTATAGAAGATGGTGAGGAGGGGGGAGGAGAGGAGTTACTGTTTGGAAGGGGAGTCCCCTTCCATTATCACATCAGGCAGTGAGGACCTTTCTGGTGTGCTCTCCCTGGCACGTTTTACCTGAGTGCCACTAGGTCCTGGTTGAGGCTCACTGCTCGATTTTCTCACCACAATCTGTCCATGGAAGCTTGCTTTTCCCTTCTTCGCAAGCTGTCTCTGTAGTAAGGCATCACATTGTCATTGAAAAGATTAAGGCAACAGCCTACTACAGCTTTCTCTGGGTAAGTCTTTTCAACATTTGTTTGAATCTCTTCCCACATCTGACACACCTTCTTAATTATTGCAGAAGGGACATTCGCTACTGCCTCCTCCTCTTCCACTGTAGAATCATCCGCTGCGTTGTCTTGCTGTTCCTGTTGAAGGGCTTGGAGTTCTTCGGTGGTCAGTTCTTCGTTGTGTTCTTCCACCAACTCCTCCACATCATCACCATCCAATTCCAAGCCCATTTGCTGGCCTAGAGTAACAATTTCCTCAACAATAGGCGCATCATTTACAGGCTCAAACCCCTCAAAGTCTAGTTCTGTCACACATTCAGGCCTCAATTTTCTCCAGCCAGAGATCAGGGTTCTTTGAGTCACTTCTTGCCAGGCTTTGTCAACGAGTTTTAAAGCACTACAAATGTTAAAATGCTCTCTCCAGAACTCTTTGAGGGTGAGGAGTGTGGCTTCAGTCACTTCAAAACATTTCCGGAAAAGTGCCCTTTCATAAAGTTTCTTAAAATTCGCTATGATTTTCTGGTCCATAGGCTGAATTAGAGGAGTGGTGTTAGGAGGAAGGAATTTAACTGTGAGGAATTTATTGTATCTGGCAACAAATCATCTTCCAAGCCTGGAGGATGAGCAGGAGCATTGTCGAGGAGAAGCACGGCTTTGAGTGGCAAATTTTTCTCCTGCAGATATTTTTCTATGGCAGGGCACAACACTTCATTCACCCACTCCGAAAAAATAAGCCTAGTCACCCCATGCTTTTTTATTAGCCTTCCACATCACACACAAATGGGTTTTCTGCACTTTATACTGTTTGAAAACCCTTGGATTTTCAGAATGATACACTAGCAAGGGTTTAATTTTCAAATCGCCACTCGCATTTGAACACAGCACAAGCGTAAACCTATCTTTCATAGGCTTGTGTCCAGGCAAGGATTTTTCCACCTTAATAATGCATGTCCTCTTAGGCATTCTTTTCCAAAACAGTCCTGTTTCGTCACAATTAAACACTTGTTGCGGTAGGTATCCCTCAGCCTCTGCAAACTCTTTAAATTCGTCAATAAATCGTCCAGCGGCTGGTTTGTCTGAGCTGGCTGCCTCCCCATGCCTTGTAACACTATGGATACCACTTCTTCTAAATTTTTCAAACCAGCCCCTGCTTGCCTTAAACTCTTTCGTATCTGCATCACTCGTTGCAGGGGTATTCTTTAGAAGGTCTTCGTGCAACACCCTGGCTTTCTCACAAATAATGGCCTCCGAAACACTATCACCCCTTAACTCCTTGTCATGTATCCAAATTAATAACAACTTTTCCACTTCTTCAAGTATTTGTGGTCTTTGTTTTGTTATTGTTCTTACTCCTTTTGCCACTTTAGCACCCATAATCTCATTTTTCTTCTTAAGAAAATGATGTGATGTTTTCTCTGGGGTGCATATTGTTGATGTGGCTTTGTTGTACTGCCTACAAAGTTCATCAACACGTGTACCGTTCTCATGCTTCCGAATGATCTCTTGTTTCTCCTCTATTGTCATCCTCACATGGACTTTCTGGCCTTGATCCTTACCACTGGCTTTCTTGGGACCCATGGTGAGATATATAATAACAAATTGTATAGTTAAATGACCAAAAATCCAACAAAACACTGAAAATCCGGGTGAAGAACTGATGTGGGGTAGTCACATCAGTTGTCACCTCCGCCCCTCAGGTAAACTGAGGGGCGGAGGGGCAGAGGGGCGATGATCGCCGAACCACCACGCACTAGGTCGCCCAGTACGCGTATCAACAAACTTTCGTCCCGAGGTAACCCTCGCCTTCCGAGACATATTTTCCGAGGAAATCCTGCTCGTATTCCGAAAAACTCGCATACAGGGACACTCATTCATGATTCAAAAGGTGACACCCCTAGGGTCAACACTTGCAGCAGAGGAGCTCCAGCATATGTCAACAATCCTAAGTATTGTAGTACAGGTTGATGGTAGTGAGTGGTGTCCCAGAGAACATAAAGGTATAGTGCTCTTGAAAAATAGGTGAGATAACAGGAAAGTGCTAAGGGAAGTGAAAAATCGGATGAGAAAAAGTTGCCCTAGTGTTTACAGTGCAGAGAAGAACATTCAAGATGGCCACTGGCAAGGGGAAAAACAAAACAGAGCTTGATTTTGAGGGATTCAATGAAGAAAGCATTGATATTAGCAGTCTACATAACAAGTTGGTCAATTTAGATACTATAGTGAACTCTCATGTAGAAATAATTAGTAAATTGAAAGAAAGTAAAGACCATTTGAATAGCAAAGTTTTATGTCTTGAGGGTTTAGTGAAAGACTTGCGCAAGGATAAGAATCAATTGGAAACAAATTGCAAAGCCATGGAAGAAGAAAATAAACTCTTAAAAATAGCTTTGGAAGAAGTTAAAGTAAATTTAAACATAAATGACTACAATAGGTTAGGCAAGGAAATTCAACAGGAGAAACAGCTTTTGTCAGCACAGATGGAGGAAGTTACACAGGGAATAGAACAGTGCAAGAAAGATATGCAACTGACTTATGCACAAGTGGCCAAGGAGAAGGAAAAATAGAAGAAGCAGTAAAGGAAGTCAAACACTGCAGCAACCAAGATAAAACAAACATTAGGCTGGAAGTGAGAAAAGAATTGGCATCTAACCCGAAGTTGGTGCAAAACACAGTTGATCGGAGTAAGTCCCTGATCATTTTTGGCTGCAAAGAAAAGGCGATAACATCTAGGTCAGAAAGAGCTGTAGAAGAAGCTAAAGTAGTAGATAAAATTGTTGGCCTCGTGGAAGGTCTTACAACCATAGAGAATGTGTGCGACTACAGGAGAATAGGCAGGTACGTAAAAGGGAAAGATCGACCTTTGAGGATCACCCTAAACGGTGCCAAACAGATGGAAGAAGTACTAAGGAATGCTAGAAAATTGCAAAGTGATGAGGATGGGAAAGGGTGGTCGTTAAGACGAGATCTTTCAAAAGAAGATAGAGAGAAGCTGAAACTGAACCTCGCCGAGGCAAAACATTTAAATGAGAGCAGGAATGAAGAAGAAATAAATTCTTTTTTCTACAAAGTGATAGGGGTAGGCAAACCAGTAAAGTGGTACATAAAGGCAAACCAACAAAATCAATAGAGAGAGGGGGAGTGAAGAAATAAGGAGAGGGGGAACAAGTTCCTGAAGATTGCATACACCAACATAGATGGAGTGAGATCGAAGATACTGGAGTTAAGTGATGTAATACAGCTGCAGACACCAGACATTGTTGCACTCACGGAGACAAAACTTGAAGATGTAATTTTAAATGAGGTCATATTCCCAAGGGGCTACTCAATTTGGAGACGGGACAGAAAAATTAGGAAAGGCGGTGGCATTGCTGTGCTGGTAAAAGAACACCTAAAGGTGAACGAAATAATGACTGCCAATCCACAAGAAGTTGACATAATAGCACTAGAGATCTGCCATGAGGATGATAAACTAATGATAATAAATGCATATAGTCCACCGCCAAGCAGCACATGGTCAAAGGAGGAGCTAGATAGTAAACGTGAAGGTCTTATAACAATAATGAGAGAGATTATAGCGAGAGCGGATAACGATAGATCACGACTGTTGTTAGTCGGTGACTTCAACTTGAAATCCATAGACTGGGAAGCATATGAAGCTAAAACAGAAGATTTTTGGACCTGTAAATTTGTAGACCTCATCCTGGAAACATTCTTGTATCAACATGTTAAACAAGCTACGAGGATGAGGGAAGGGGACGTTCCCTCCATGCTAGATTTGATATTTACCAGGAAGGAGGAAGAGATATTTGACATTCAGTACCTTCCTCCCTTGGGTAAAAGTGACCATGTCTTTTTGGGAATAAAGTATGCAATGCGTTATAAGCTGGAAGAAAATAAGGAGGTTGAAGCAGTTGAAAAACCAGACTTCAGGAGAGGACATTATGGAGACCTTAGAAATTTTTTTAGTGAGTATAATTGGACAGACTTGATGCTAGGCATGGAAGTGAATGAGATGTATGTCAAGTTTTGTGAAATATATGATAAAGGCACAAAAAAATTTATACCAAAACAGAGATGCAGAACTAGGAAACAGGATTGGTTCAATAGAAATTGCAAGAGGGCTAGAGACCAAAAGACACAAAAATGGAATCAATACAGGAAGAGGCCGAACCCCCAAACATACCAGCGATACAAAGATGCGAGAAACAACTACACGGCAGTGAGGAGAGAGGCAGAAAGAAATTTTGAAAAAGGGATTGCAGACAAATGTAAAACAGAACCAGGTCTATTCTATAAATTCATAAACAACAAATTGCAGGTAAAGGATAATATTCAGAGGTTGAAAATGGGAAATAGATTCACGGAAGATGAAAAGGAAATGTGTGAAACACTAAACGAAAAGTTCCAAAGTGTGTTTGTACAAAATGAAATCTTTAGGGAACCAGATACAATAAGAATTCCAGAGAACAACATAGAGCACATAGAGGTGTCTAGAGACGAAGTGGAAAAAATGCCAAAGGAGCTCCTTAAGAACAAAGCAGCTGGCCCAGATGGCGTTTCACCATGGGTTCTGAGAGAATGTGCATCTGAGTTCCACTTCACCTGATCTTTCAGGCATCCCTGTGTACAGGAATCGTAGCAGACGTGTGGAAACAGGCTAACATAGTTCCAATCTACAAAAGTGGCAGCAGGGAAGACCCCCTCAATTATAGACCTGTATCATTGACAAGTGTAATATTGAAAGTATTGGAAAAACTAATCAAAACTAAATGGGTAGAACACCTAGAGAGAAATGATATAATATCAGACAGACAGTATGGTTTTCGATCTGGAAGATCCTATGTATCGAATTTACTCAGTTTCTATGATCGAGCCACAGAGATATTACAGGAAAGAGATGGTTGGGTTGACTGCATCTATCTGGACCTAAAAAAGGCTTTCGACAGAGTTCCACATAAGAGGTTGTTCTGGAAACTGGAAAATATTGGAGGGGTGACAGGTAAGCTTCTATCATGGATGAAAAATTTTCTGACTGATAGAAAAATGAGGGCAGTAATCAGAGGCAATGTATCGGAATGGAGAAATGTCACAAGTGGAGTACCACAGGGTTCAGTTCTTGCACCAGTGATGTTTATTGTGTACATAAATGATCTACCAGTTGGTATACAGAATTATAAGAACATGTTTGCTGATGATGCTAAGATAATAGGAAGGATAAGAAATTTAGATGATTGTCATGCCCTTCAAGAAGACCTGGACAAAATAAGTAGATGGAGCACCACTTGGCAAATGGAATTTAATGTTAATAAATGTCATGTTATGGAATGTGGAATAGGAGAACATAGATCCCCACACAACCTATATATTATGTGAGAAATATTTAAAGAATTCTGATAAAGAAAGAGATCTAGGGGTGGTTCTAGATAGAAAACTATCACCTGAGGACCACATAAAGAATATTGCGCAAGGAGCCTATGCTATGCTTTCTAACTTCAGAATTGCATTTAAATACATGGATGGCGATATACTAAAGAAATTGTTCATGACTTTTGTTAGGCCAAAGCTAGAATATGCAGCTGTTGTGTGGTGCCCATATCTATAAATAAATAAATAAATGAATAAATGTTTATTTATGTAAGGTACATACATACAAGAAATTTTTACAAAGATTGGTGGACTTATAGATAGAGCATCTTAAGGAGCACATCAACAAACTGGAAAAGGTGCAAAGACATGCTACCAAGTGGCTCCCAGAACTGAAAGGTAAGAGCTACGAGGAGAGGTTAGAAGCATTAAACATGCCAAAACTAGAAGACAGAAGAAAAAGAGGTGATATGATCACTACATACAAAATAGTAACAGGAATTGATAAAATCGACAGGGTAGATTTCCTGAGACCTGGCACTTCAAGAACAAGAGGTCATAGATTTAAACTAGCTAAACACAGATGCCGAAGAAATATAAGAAAATTCACCTTCGCAAATAGAGTGGTAGACGGTTGGAACAAGTTAAGTGAGAAGGTGGTGGAGGCCAAGACCGTCAGTAGTTTCGAAGCGTTATATGACAAAGAGTGCTGGGAAGACGGGACACCACGAGCGTAGCTCTCATCCTGTAACTACACTTAGGTAATTACAGGTACTCGTGTTCCGAGGTACCACTGAATATATATACAGTGTGTCCTCACTTGAACGAACTATATGGGGCGAAGCCGATTCGTTCCAGTGCGGAATTCGTTCCATCCGTCTGGCCCCAACAACCTTCTTAATTTTTTTTTTTTTAAACATATGCCAGGACACATTAGTTTGTTTCTTTGTTGTGTGGTGCTTCATTATAATATCTTTCATGCTCTTTTGGTGTCAATAATAATCTGAGATGCGAGAATCACCATCCCCCACACCATCCTCCACACCACACACACCATTTTCCACACCACCGACACCATCCTCCACACCACCCACACCATCCCCCCACACCACCCACACCATCCCCCCACACCACCCACACCATCCCCCCACACCACCCACACCATCCCCCCACACCACCCACACCATCCAACCACACCACCCACACCATCCCCCCACACCACCCACACCATCCTCCACACCACCCACACCATCCTCCAGACCACCCACACCATCCACACCATCCCCCACACCATCCTCCACACCATCCCCCATACCATCCCAACACCATTCGCCCCCACCACCCACACTCCCCACACCACCACCCACACACCCCACACCACCCACATCATCCCCCCACACCCAACCACACCACCCACCCACCACCCAACCACACCACCCACACCATCACCCACACCAACCCACCCACACCACCCAAACCACACCACACCACCCACACCATCCATGGGGTGTATTGAAGCAGCAGGCTTGGAAGCGTCTCAACTCGCCCGACAAAAAAAAATGATGGGTTGACAGGTCTCCTCTCACACCTCCAGGACCCCCCCCCCCACCCCCCAGGTAACCGGCCATACACACCACAATGCCAAGTCAGCTATTGTTTTCTTCAGGAAACAATAAAACATGTTAATGATTAATAATGTATATTAATACTCGAAAATTAACATATTTTGGCATAAATATTTTACAGCTAAGATTGAGATTTATAATAGAGTATGAATGAGAGGTTTGGCAGCCATGCATGGTGAGCACCCTTTTCTCTCCACTTCCACCTCCCCTGACAACACCTTCCACCACTGACCCCACCTGCCTCTTTCCACCACCTGCCTCCCCTGACACCGCCTGCCTCTTTCCACCACCTGCCTCCCCTGACACCGCCTGCCTCTTTCCACCACCTGCCTCCCCTGACCCCACCTGCCTCTTTCCACCACCTGCCTCCCCTGACCCCACCTGCCTCTTTCCACCACCTGCCTCCCCTGACACCACCTGCCTCTTTCCACCACCTGCCTCCCCTGACCCCACCTGCCTCTTTCCACCACCTGCCTCCCCTGACCCCACCTGCCTCTTTCCACCACCTGCCTCCCCTGACCTCACCTGCCACCCCTGACACCACCTGCCTCCCCTGACCCCGCCTGCCTCCCCTGACACCGCCTGCCTCCCCTGACACCGCCTGCCTCCCCTGACACCGCCTGCCTCCCCTGACACCGCCTGCCTCCCCTGACACCGCCTGCCTCCCATGACACCGCCTGCCTCCCCTGACCCCGCCTGCCTCCCCTGACCCCACCTGCCTCCCCTGACCCCACCTGCCTCCCCTGACCCCACCTGCCTCCCCTGACACCACCTGCCTCCCCTGACACCACCTGCCTCCCCTGACACCACCTGCCTCCCCTGACTCCACCTGCCTCCCCTGACCCCACCTGCTTCCCCTGACCCCACCTGCCTCCCCTGACCCCACCTGCCTCCCCTGACCCCACCTGCCTCCCCTGACCCCACCTGCCTCCCCTGACCCCACCTGCCTCCCCTGACACCACCTGCCTCTCCTGACCCCACCTGCCTCCCCTGACCCCACCTGCCTCCCCTGACACCACCTGCCTCCCCTGACACCACCTGCCTCCCCTGACCCCACCTGCCTCCCCTGACACCACCTGCCTCCCCTGACACCACCTGCCTCCCCTGACACCACCTGCCTCCCCTGACACCACCTGCCTCCCCTGACACCACCTGCCTCCCCTGACACCACCTGCCTCCCCTGACACCGCCTGCCTCCCCTGACACCACCTGCCTCCCCTGACACCACCTGCCTCCCCTGACACCGCCTGCCTCCCCTGACACCACCTGCCTCCCCTGACCCCACCTGCCTCCCCTGGCACTGCCTGCCTCCCCTGACACCACCTGCCTCCCCTGACACCACCTGCCTCCCCTGACCCCACCTGCCTCCCCTGACACCACCTGCCTCCCCTGACACCACCTGCCTCCCCTGACACCACCTGCCTCCCCTGACACCACCTGCCTCCCCTGACACCACCTGCCTCCCCTGACACCACCTGCCTCCCCTGACACCACCTGCCTCCCCTGACACCACCTGCCTCCCCTGACCCCACCTGCCTCCCCTGGCACCGCCTGCCTCCCCTGACACCACCACAAATGATGCCAGCCACCTCACCAAGGCCTAACGTTCACACGACCTGTGCTTGTTTTATTGTTCTACTCAAAATTTATTCTAAATAGATATTAGTACAGTACGTAGGCTGTTAGAGGAGGGAGGGAGGGATCCAGGAAACAACCCCCCCCTCCCACCCCCCCACCCCCCCTATGGCTCAGGGAGCGACCGGCCGGCCACACAATGCCAGCTGTTATCTACACCCCAATTGTATTAAAAATTCTGTGAAAAGGAAATGTGTTCAAACTTTTTAAAATATGTACTGTATCTATCACAATTTTCACCATTATTATTGCTTCAATATGACATTTTTCTAATAAAAAGGCTATTTTCAGTGTAGATAATGTGATAATTATCATTAAATTGACTCTTGGCATCTGACGACGAGAGGAGAGTGAGGTACTGTAGTTGGTGGTCTCTGAAGGAGGGTGGGGGGCGGGGGAGCATGGAGGCGCCAGTCACGTGTTGCCTCCTGACAACAACTCTCTCACCAATGCCCCCTGACACCATTTTATCACCATTTCAGCTGGTTGTCAGCTGCCTGGCTGACAACCTGCCTCCCATGAGAATACTAACTTACACCACCTGCCCCCAAACAAAAAACCTTAACTCAGATTCAGATTCAGATTCAGATGTTTATTCAGGTAAGGTATATACATACAAGTGATGTTACATTAATGGATTGATATATAGATAGAGCTAGTACATACAATGCCTAAAGCCACTATTACGCAATGCGTTTCGGGCAAGAAAAACATTAATATCTAGAACTTAATACTAATTGAGCATAAAGAATAAAAGATGTTGAGAACAAATACAAATAAAGATAAAAAAAAAGGGGGAACATGACTGAAAAAGCAGCACAAATACAATAGGTTGACAGTGTTGATTACAAAAAAGAAAAAAAAAGAAAATAACAGACATGGGTTGACAATAGAGGAGTGAGGTAGATTACAGGGAATTTATTAGGTAGTGTTTAGTTTTTATCTTAAACTGGTTGAGAGAGGTACAGTCTTTAACATGGTTGGGAAGGTCATTCCACATTCTGGGCCCCTTGATTTGCAGAGCATTTCTAGTTTGATTAAGACGTACTCTAGGAATATCAAAACTGTATTTATTTCTGGTGTGGTGCTCATGGGTTCTGTTACAACCTTCTATGAAGCTTTTAAGATCAGGATTGGCATTATAGTTTAGCGTTTTATATATGTATAATACACATGAGAGAATGTGCAGTGACTTAATATCTAACATATTAAGAGATTTGAGTAGGGGTACCGAGTGATGTCTGGGGCCAGAGTTGGATATTGTTCTAATAGCGGCTTTATGTTGGGTAATTAGAGGACGTAAGTGATTTTGGGTAGTAGAACCCCAAGCACAAATACCATAGTTGAGATAAGGATAGATAAGGGAGTAATAGAGAGTCACCAGAGCAGGGCGTGGTACATAATATCTGATCTTAGAAAGAATGCCCACAGTTTTTGAAACTTTTTTTGATATATTTAGAATGTGTCCCTGGAAATTCAGCTTGTTGTCAATGAGAATGCCAAGGAATTTGCCATCTAATTTGTTACAAATTTGGGTATTGTTTATTTTGAGATTTATAAGACTAGAGGATTTATTGCCAAACAGAATATAGAAGGTTTTGTCAATGTTAAGGGTGAGTTTGTTGGCAGTTAGCCAATGATGGACTTTATTTAGCTCAGTATTTACTGTGGCATTTAGAGCAAGAGGGTCAGGACTGGAGTAAATGAAGGTTGTGTCGTCAGCAAATAGAATTGGTTTGAGGTGTTGGGAGGCATTTGGAAGGTCATTAATGTAGATGAGAAAGAGGAGAGGGCCAAGTATGCTGCCCTGAGGAACACCAATGTTGATGGGTAGGGTGGGAGAAATTGTATTATTCACAGAAACATATTGGAGCCTGTCAGTAAGGTAGGACTCGAGGTATTGTAGGGAGTGCCCTCTGACTCCATAATGATGTAATTTAAGAAGAAGGTTATGGTGGTTGACAGTATCAAAAGCTTTACGCAGGTCCACAAATAACCCAACAGGGAGCTCCTTTTTATCAAGGGCTGTATGAATCGAGTTAAGCATACTAATGAGTGCATCGTTAGTGCTTTTTTTGGGTCTGAAGCCATATTGGCAAGGGCTAAGTATATTGAGTTTGGCTAGATATGAGTAAAGCTGCTTGTATATAAGTTTTTCAAAAATTTTTGACAAGTTTGGCAGGATTGATATAGGTCTGTAGTTGTTAACATCTGTGGGATCACCACATTTGTGGACAGGCGTTACTCTCGCTTTTTTTAGAATATCTGGAAAGGTTTGGAGTTCAAGTGACTTGTTGAAGAGAAAAGCAATAGCAGGGGCTAAAGATCTGGAGGCTTTTTTGTATATTAAAGTTGGTATCTCCTCAAGGGCACTAGACTTGGTTTTAAGGGAAAGGATTATCTCATTGACGTCAGTGGAATTAATAGGCTTTAGGTACAGAGACTGTGGATAGTTACCTGTAAGATAGTCCATAATGTCAGTACTGGAAGATGGAATATCATTTGCAAGGGATGAACCAATGGAAGAGAAGAACCTATTGAACTCAATAGCAGAATCAGAGGCTGAAAGCTGACCATCGTTATTAGACAGGAGAGTCGGTTTGTTATTTAAAGATTTCTTTGATCCCAATATTTGTGAAATTGTGCTCCAAGTTTGTTTAATGTTGCTCTTTATTTGAGTAAATTTATCTTCGTAGTAATTAGTTTTGGCTCGTCTAATTATCTTAGTTAGCAATAATGAGTAATTCTTTGAGAATTCTTTGGAGACAATTCCTAACCTATACTTCTTCTCAAGGTCGTGTTTTTTGTTAATGGATTTCAGTATTCCCTTTGTAAGCCAAGGATTGTTAAGCCTTTTGCTTGTGACTTGTTTTGTAAGCCTAGGACAGTAGGTGTTATAAAGGCTAAGAGTTGTTTGTAGAAAAGATTGCACTGCTAGGTTGATGTCCCCTATGTTACCTAACTCGGACTCCCAGTTGACATTATCAGCAGCAGTTATAAAATTGTTTATAGCAGTTTCATTGTGCAGCCTAAAGCTTAACTCCCTTGTTTCTAGAGGTGGTTTGCTAATGTTAGTTAAGAGAAATGTGGGGTAGTGGTCTGTAGTGCTATCGGTGATTATACCTGAAGTAAGCGGAGAGGTTATGTTGGTCCAGATGTGATCTAGAGTCGTGGCAGTGCTATCAGTGATTCTAGTAGGTCTAGTGATTAAGGGTATGAGGAGGCAGGAATTCATACAGTTGAGGAAGCTAACAGCAGTAGGGTGTTCTGGCTCGCAGAGGTCAATATTAAAGTCCCCTGCGATAATTAGGTGGTTTTTGTTCAGTCTGTTATCAAGTATTAGATTTCTAAGGTTTGAGTTGAATACAGACACATCAGTGTTGGGAATTCTATAGACTGCACCCACAGACAGGACAGACTCAGCACCCTTGACTCTGAAGCTGGCGAAGATATACTCCCCATAGCAGTCTCTAGTTCTAATTTCTTTTAAGCATGTTAGTTCTTGGTGGTAGTAAAGAGCAGTGCCACCACCTCTCTGAAGTTGACGACAGTTGTGAATTGCTGAGTAGTTAGGCATGTTAAAGAGTTGAGTAGTATCCTCTTTCAACCATGTTTCAGTAAGTATAATAAAAGAGAATTTGTTGCCAATAGTTTCAATCAAGGCACTAACATCATCGAAGTGTTTACCTAGGGATCTAACGTTCAAATTGATTACAGAGATATTGTGATTATGAGTTAATACATTGTTTACATCATGTGCTGCAAAATATCTGCAATTTAGATCATTAAAGTGATTATTGTCATAGATAGTGGATAAGAGTGACACCATAACTACTAACACCACTTGCCTCCTGGCAACAACTCTCCCACCAATGCCCCCCTGACACCATTTTATCACCATTTTTATCACCATTTCTCCCTAGAAACAATGGGTAAGGATAATAAAACACTACATAACTGTTTACACTCTGGTGAATCATAGTTGATGACAACCAGCTCTGACGCTCGGCCTTGGTGACCGCTTGGACGAACATTCCTTGCTTAATCGAACATTTGTGTGTTCCACTGAACATTTGGTACCGAATTCAATTTGTTCAGCTCTTCCGGGAATTCGATAGAGCGGGGTTCGTTAGACTGAGGAAGCAGTGTGTGTATATATATATATATATATATATATATATATATATATATATATATATATATATATATATATATATATATTAGTATATTTTGGTAGCAGTCTTTCCTGTAGACATATATTATTAAATATGACCGAAAAAGTAAGATTAATAATTCTAACACGAATTTTCTCAATCTTTCGTACATTTCTTTTCACTGTTGGTGGTAATTCAAAAATCAATTCTCCAAAATTCATTTTTATTTCTAGTCTGACGTGACACTTGAGCACGTTTCGTAAAACTTATTACATTTTCAAAGACTTTAGTTACACATATACAACTGAATAGAACTTACACATCTCCGATTTGTTTATATCTACATTTGAGTGAGGTGGATGGGGTGAGGTGGTATTTAATAGGGTATTAATTTCATCAACACAAGACAGAACACGAAACAATGGGTATTGAATAGAAGTGATTGTAGAAAGCCTATTGGTCCATATTTCTTGATGCTTCTATATTGGAGCGGAGTCTTGATGTGGGTAGAATATAGTTGTGCATCAATTGGCTGTTGATTGCTGGTGTTGACTTTTTAATGTGCAGTGCCTCGCAAACGTCAAGCCGTCTGCTATCGCTGTATCTATCGATGATTTCTGTGTTGTTTACTAGGATTTCTCTGGCGATGGTTTGGTTGTGGGAAGAGATTATATGTTCCTTAATGGAGCCCTGTTGCTTGTGCATCGTTAAACGCCTAGAAAGAGATGTTGTTGTCTTGCCTATATACTGGGTTTTTTGGAGCTTACAATCCCATGGGTTCTCCCCTAGGTGTCCTGTTTGCAAACTTCTACATGGGTACCATCGAGCAAAAAGTCTTAGTCGACATGAACTTGAAACTGGCCATATAATGCAGGTATCTTGACGACATTTTTACACAGGTACCTGATGTCAGACATCTGCAGGAGCTGAAGGAGGCGTTTGAGCAGAGTTCCGTGCTGCGTTTCACTTACGAGATGGAAAAGGATGGGAAGCTGCCCTTTCTAGATGTAACAGTCATGGAAAAGAGCGGAGGTTTCCACACTGCAGTCTACACTAAGGAAACGAACATAGGAATGTGCCTAAATGCCAACAGCGACTGCCCAGACAGGTACAAGAGGAGTGTTGTTAACGCATATGTCGACCGTGCTCTCAGATACAGCTCAGAATGGAAGCAAGTCGACGAAGAACTCTGTAGGGTAAGGCAGGTCCTAGTCAACAACGGCTTTTCCAATGGTTTCGTCGAAGACATCATAAGAAGGAAAGTGAAACGCCATGCAACCTCTGAAAAGACAACTAACACAACACCTATACCCCCTATTAGACTATTTTACAGGAACTTCTTTTCCACAGCTCATAAAACGGAGGAAAGGGTCCTGAAAGATATTGTTAATAGAAACGTTATCCCTACAGACAAAAATCAGAGGATACAACTGACGATTTACTATAAAACCAGAAAAACGGCCAGCCTACTCATGAGAAACTCTCCAGACACAAAGCAGAACGCTTTAAAAAGAGACCAACGTCGTCTATGCCTTCAAATGCCCTCTTGGGGATTGTAAGCTCCAAAAAACCCAGTATACAGTATAGGCAAGACAACAACATCTCTTTCTAGGCGTTTAACGATGCACAAGCAACAGGGCTCCATTAAGGAACATATAATCTCTTCCCACAACCAAACCATCGCCAGAGAAATCCTAGTAAACAACACAGAAATCATCGATAGATACAGCGATAGCAGACGGCTTGACGTTTGCGAGGCACTGCACATTAAAAAGTCAACACCAGCAATCAACAGCCAATTGATGCACAACTATATTCTACCCACATCAAGACTAAGCTCCAATATAGAAGCATCAAGAAATATGGACCAATAGGCTTTCTACAATCACTTCTATTCAATACCCATTGTTTCGTGTTCTGTCTTGTGTTGATGAAATTAATACCCTATTAAATACCACCTCACCTCACTCACATGTAGATATAAACAAATCGGAGATGTGTAAGTTCTATTCAGTTGTATATGTGTAACTAAAGTCTTTGAAAATGTAATAAGTTTTACAAAACGCGCTCAAGTGTCACGTCAGACTAGAAATAAAAATGAATTTTGGAGAATTGATTTTTGAATTACCACCAACAGTGAAAAGAAATGTACGAAAGATTGAGAAAATTCGTGTTAGAATTATTAATCTTACTTTTTCGGTCATATTTAATAATATATATATATATATATATATATATATATATATATATATATATATATATATATATATATATATATATATATATATATATATATATATATATATATATATATATATGTGCGGAAAATCCACAGAGAAATATGAAATGACGTAAACGATTCGGCTTATTAAAGCCTTTGTCAACACCAGACTGAAAGTAATATTTGTCAGTCTGGTGTTGACAAAGGCTTTAACAATCCGAAACGTTCACCTCATTTCGTATTTCTCTGTGGATTTTCCGCATATATATACAGTGGTACCTCGCATAACGATTGCCCCAAAAGACGAATATTTTGGGTAACGAACGCCCCGATCGGCGTCAAATCGTCCCGTATGATGAACGCTGGTTTGAGTAACGTCAACACCACATGGTGGGGTCGCGCTGCTTCTTGCACATTCTTAGACGCCTCCGACGATGCACATAAATTATGTTGTTCTTGTTGGATGCTAATGATGCTGGGATATAAAAGGGTGACTGCTGAGATGTTGCAAAGAATTGACGTTTTTGTAGGAAAAAAGAAATGAAATGTCTGATATACAACAAATGTCAAAAAGGTTCGTTCGGTGTTCGGCAGGTAGGCTGCTCCATTATAACAATCTTTCTTTGTTTCAAATGTGTTCCATTTGTTTTTTATTTGTCATTTACGTACGTCTCAATAATGGAGAAGCCTACCTTACATACACTGAATAAACCATTATGACATTTTCCTTTCTTCAAATGTGTTCAATATTTATTTTTCATTTGTCGTATAGCAAAAGGTTCGTTCGGTGGTTGGCAAGTAGGCTGCTCCATGTTTCTCACATACAAAAAACGTAAATAATAAAAAAATGAAGAATTTTGAAAACCAATACAAATGTCAAAAAGGTTCGTCGGTGGTCTACAGGTCGGCTGCTCCATGTTTCTTAAAAAAAAAAAAAAAAATAAAAGAACTGTTGAAACAATTTGAAAAATGGACAAATGTCATAAAGATTCGTTCAGTGTTTGTCGGGTAGGCTGCTCCATTATTGAGACGTAAGTGACAAATACAAAACAAATGGAACACATTTGAAACAAAGAAAGATTTTCATAATGGAGCAGCCTACCCAACAAACACTGAACGAACCTTTTGCTATAACAAATATGAAAGACAAGGGCTGCTGGCTGGGTTAGTAGTGCGTGAGCAACCATTTATGGCACACGTGCCTCTGGCTCTCAAACACCTGTCCCACACGGTGTTGAAAGACTGCACTCAGTCGGTGCAATTCAGACCCTATTGTTTGAAGAACATAAGGGTCATAACATTGGTGAAGCTAGGCGCAATAAGGGCTTAACACAACGGTCGGATGCCAGTGATACAGCACCTATGAGGATAATACAGCGAGCGTATCCAGGTGTAGCTCTGAGCCCCACCCTTTCCATCTCTAATGTATATAGATGATACATAGATGAATCGTTTTCTGCGTTCAGTGATGATGCATCTGATACAAGTAGCATAGATGAACAGTGTTAGCGGCTTCCATGGTGGTGGTGTTCATTGATATTTTCAAGAATACCTGAATCTCTTCCTGAATGATGGACACTCTTTGAGGCTAGCTGAATCTCTTCCTGTGTGGGACCTTACAAAGTGATCTTTTCAAGACTACCTTACAAATTGAGCTTTTCCTATAATCGTTTCAATACTACTTTATGCTTTACAAGCTTGGTTGACTTCAACTTGAAATCCATAGACTGGGAAGCATATGAAGCTAAAACAGAAGATTTTTGGACCTGTAAATTTGTAGACCTCATCCTGGAAACATTCTTGTATCAACATGTTAAACAAGCTACGAGGATGAGGGAAGGGGACGTTCCCTCTATGCTAGATTTGATATTTTCCAGGTAGGAGGAAGAAATATTTGACATTCAGTACCTTCCTCCCTTGGGTAAAAGTGACCATGTCTTTTTGGGAGTAAAGTATGCAATGCATTATAATCTGGAAGAAAATATGATAGTTGATGAAATTGAAAAACCTGATTTTAGGAGGGGACATTATGGCAACCTTAGACAATTTTTTAGTGAGTATAATTGGACAGACTTGTTGCTAGGCAAGGAAGTGAATGAGCTGTATGTCAAGTTTTGTGAAATATATGATAAAGGCACAAAAAAAATTATACCAAAACAGAGATGCAGAACTAGGAAACAGGATTGGTTTGTGAGGGAATGAAGATTCCCTCAGCTAGTTTTCCTAGTTTCTAGATTAGGCTAGTCGCTCTAGGGACTCTAGAAACTGGAGCTTTCAAACTAACATATACTTGTGGGGTGTTGATAGAAAGCTTATGTTAAGGACTGTTGTTTGGGACTGGTTAGAGATCTGTGATTGCTCTGTAGAGAGAATTACAGAAATTTTCCTGTTTCTGTGAAATAGGATGAGAGGTGAGAGTGAAGTGGTATGTGAGGTACTTGACTCTCAAACCGTTAGAGGTGGGGGGAAAGTGGGGTGAACGTTGCGTTGCCCCCCCCCCCCCACCATGTGAGACAGTGCGCCACTGTCTTTAGGCCTCCCCCTCCTTGTGACGTCACGGGACGCCTGAGGGTGAGTGAGGCCTGTGATTGGGTTAGGCACCTCTGCTCTGAGCTGTGTTTTGGCGCGAACGGCTGTTATTGGAAGCGGCACCATGGGGGTGTGCCGGCTTCCTGTTGATTGGTCAAGACAAAGTAGGGGGGGAGATATGGGCATTTTGAGTTTCCCTAGCCCGCAAAATCGTCAGTTTGAGCTGGGTAGCAGCTGGAGGAGGACGTAGCTGGGTGGAGGTGGGAGTCTCCCATCTCCACCCCCCCCCCCCCCCCCGTTAATCGCGAACGTTACCGTGTTGTCCAGCAGGGATGGCACTCCTGCCATCCCGGGTTGTGTCTAGGCCAAATTTTCATGAAATTTGGGGCCAATAAGGTACGGAAGGACCAGTAAGATAGCCTCAGAGACAGTGGGCACCCATGAGGCAGCTGGCAGAGCCTCATGGTGTAACAGATGGTTCGAATAACCTGTCTAGTGTTGATGGACAATTGGTGGAATCAGGGCAGTGTAATTGTGGTGAGATTACAGGCCCCTGTTGGACTTTGAATTCCGCCAGGCGGCGTCAGTGTGGTGACGCCGCCGGCCATTGTCACTCGAGTGTACGAGCGAGCATGCTGAGGATAGGGTGTAAAGTGATCTCCCCAAACACGTGTGTATGCTAGTGGGCGCCAACCAGCCAGTCGGGGGCCACCCCAGGCCGCCCGCGGCCACCCACGCCGCCCACTTTGGCCAGCCGCCCGGGATGGGGGGGGCCACCCACCCAGGTCTCCCGCGCGGCAAAACCCCCACCCCACCCCCGCGCACCAGCTCAGCCGGGTGGGGTGCTATGACGTCATGCGCTACCCGTGGCCACTCCTTAGGGCCACGTGGTTAAGCCACCTTCCCTGGACATTCTAGGGCCACACCTCGCACGAGGAGCGTGCTAGGTGTTTACAGCCAGAGAGGTAGTGACCAGGAAAAGGATTGTGGTGAATACCAGGAGAGGTGAGTAATTTTAAAAGTGTTACAGGTGAGGGTAGCAGCTGTGTGACAGCTGTCAGTGGCACGTCCAGGTGACTGGTAGGGCGGTACCTGGAGATGGATGTTGTACACGGGACCACACTGTAGTATTATAATGTATATAAGTGTGTAGACTGACTTGAGTATGTAACCGGTCAGTGTAGAGATTTACCATATAAATGATCCAGTTGTCGATTCTATATAATCGGTCAGACTGGATTAGTGCGATGATTACAAGGGGGCGTGGAAGGAACCGAAGCAACCAACACCCCCAAGTCCCAACACGAACCAAAACGGGGCAGCCCCGGGGCTCCCGGGGAGTAAACCACGAGAGCATTGCCACCACCAAGGCTCAAAGTGCAACACCCCTGCTGCCCGCACCCGCTCAGTCAGCACAACTGGGTAACCAAGCCACAACGAGCAACCAAACTCGCTGGACTCCGGGTCGAAGGTGTCACCGACCCCACAGGCAGCAGACGGAGGCAAAACAGAGTCACCCAGAGACAAAGGGTGAGAGCAACCCTCAAACTCGCTGGAAGCGAGGGGGGACTCTGGGGTCACATCCATCGGACCCACACGCCCCCAGGGGTTTCCCAGGGTCCTGAGCGTTTACTAAAAGAGGACTCGCGATCAGGTAATCCCAGGCAGGGTACTGCTAACCGGTACTGCTAACCGGCGCCCAAGCTACCAAACAACTTTCTAAGAGCCAAACCCCCGGGACGTGTACACTCACGGGGACCTAGCAGGGGGTACCACCAGAAAATACTCAGAACACAAGGGACACAAGGGGCAAGAACGAAGGCAGACCCCCCCACCAGGTAGATAAACAAAAAGAAAAAGAAAACCCCCGCAAGAGGACAACGTACCCAAGCGGAACAGAGCCGGCCGCAATGATTGGTAAAGACAAGCTGCACAGTACCCTGCGCCCCACCAGTGCAAAACTGCCCTTTTCCGTAAGGCGAACAAGGGAGACAGAACACCCGAGCACACAAAGAGCGGCCGAAAACCAAGCAGTAAACGGCCTAGCAGGGGCAGGATCCAAGGAACTTGTGGAAGGTGGCCCCAAGCCCCAAGGGCAGTACTTACAGGGCACCTAGGGAATGGAACCCTAGGCGCATGCAGCCCGAGTACTGGAGAATCACTCCCGGCTCACGCACCACCTAGAAAACAGACACCACACTCTAGGTACAGTGCTGAAACAACCACTGGAGCCGGAGCACATAACCGGTGCCTATAGCATCAGCCGAAGAACTGATGGGTGGATAGCCGGCGTGGGAGATCTGGGGCTCCCCCTTCCCCCTCCTGGGGAGGAGGGAGCTGCGCAGACAGCGGCACAGTGACGTGTGACGCCATACTAGTTTGCTTGTTTTCTGTTGAGGAGTTCTATCCACTAGTTCGGCTTTACGTAGCAATTTTCACCAGAATAGGGGTTTGTTTTAGAATGCTTACCTTTCTGGATGCTTGACCCGGTCGATAGCAGACATAGAATGCTTCCAACCACACGGGGGTTTCTATAGGCCATTGCTCCCCTTGCCTCTCTGAGGGGGCCAGGTTCTGGCCGTGGTTCCCGGTAGGCCCTAGAACTCCATACACATGACTGATGCCAAAATCTGATATTAGCATATCAGCCTGGTAAAGCTCCGGGAGCCGACGGGGCTCCCCCCAGAAAAACTGTGAAAACTTGATCAGCATCAGCAACACTACCTCTACAGCATGCTTCCCTTGACTAAAATGCTTTCCCCTGACCAATCAGCAAGCATCAAATGTTAATCATTCAACAGTCTCCACTGCAACAGAAGACAGTGTGTCACAATGAAAGATAAGACCTTAGAGAGGCAGAATGTTACCTATAATGTAATATCCTTTGCCTGTAACATAAATATCCTTTTCCTGAACTACAGTACATGAATGACTTATTTTGGTGGATACATGCATTCCTCAATATTTACTGATGATGCCAAAATTGTGAGGATAATAAATACAATTGAAGAATAGTAGAAACTACTGGACAAAATAAAAGAATAGCCCAGAAAGTGACAACAAGAAATTAATTCAGGCAAGTGTAAAGAAATGAGTCTGGGTGCTGGGAACAGAAGGCCGAATACACTGTACCACAGCGTAAAGAAATGAGTTTGGGTGCTGGCAACAGGAGGCTGGACACACACTGTACCACATGGGTGAGTAAATGCTCCTCATATCAGACTAAGAAAAGACTTGGAGGTAGATGCCATGCCAAACCTGTCACTAGAAGCCCACAACAAATAAATATCATCCATTACATACAAAAGGGTAACCAAGAAAAGAACTGCCTTTAGGAATCTGAAGAGAGAGTCATTCAGGAGCTTTCATATCACAAAAGTCATACCAATTCTGGAATTTGCAGCAACAGCATGAAGTCCTTATCTCATTCCTAGAACAGAAAGTCTAAGTTATAAGGAAAGCGTAAAGTAGCAATCCCTAACATGACTGGAAGCGAAAGAACAGTAGAAATATGATGACCATGAACAAAATACCCAGAGGAATAGAAAAAGACAAAGTAGCACTGGCAGTACATGAACAAGGGAACACTCAGGGAGACTAAGTACCCAAATCAGCCACAGACATAAAAAATGCTCTCAGTGTCAGAGTAGGACGTGTGTGCTGCCACTTGTGTGGTGTAGTAGTAGCACACTTGCCCCAAGCTGTACAAGTGACTTTGCCTGGGTTCAAACCCTGGCAAAGGTTGATTGACTGTGCACCAGTGCTTAGCCGTTCGCCACAGATCACCCAGCAGTAATTGGGGACTTGGCAGTAATATGACTGATGGCTCACATTCCAGACAAAACTAATGCTTAACTTGATTAATGGGAAAGAAAAGCTTAACTCCTGAACCCACCTATGTAAGAAAAAATTATGTAATTTATTTACTTATTTATTTATACACAAGAAGGTACATTAGGGTTAAGAGGGTAAATAGCAATGATGATTTTACATTCTTGTAAAGTCACTAGCACACATAGCGTTCTGGGCAGGTCCTTAATCTAATAGTTACTTTTAAGTAGGCAATTTTAAGTAAGTAATTAAGAGCAAAATTGACAAAAAATGTTTACAGGTACATTATAAGAGAATTTGACACAATACAGAAAGATTAGATTAATACACAATAATGATAAAGATTAGTAGGTACATTAGAGGAAAATTTGAGGGTAATGGAGGGAGGTTATCTTGAGGTTATGTTGAGATGATTTCAAGGCTTTTTAGTGTCCCCGCGGCCCGGTCCTCGGCCAGGTTTCCACCCCCAGGAAGCAGCCCGTGACAGCTGACTCCCAGGTACCTATTTACTGCTAGGTAACAGGGGCATCAGGGTGAATGAAACTCTGCCCATTGTTTCTCACTGGCGCCTGGGATCGAACCCGGGACCTAAGGATCATGCGTCCAGTGTTCTGTCAATTCAGTCGCTGGCTTCCTTAATCTAACCCAGGGAGGGAGATACTATACACAGCATAAAATGTAAACATGACAAAACCCAATAGGCTCTCTTGCTTATTTAGTGGGGCCAGGGAGCTGAAGCTAACTCATTTAAGTACAAATGCTTTTTCACCCATAGGAGTGTAAACCCATGGAACCGCCTACCCGCCGAAGCCGTAAACGCTAAAACTCTGCTGGGTTTTAAAATACATCTGAAAAGATCATCAGAGCAAATGGAGGGACCTTTGACTGGCAGGCGGCTTCCTGTCCTGGTCGCGGCCACTGGTATTAGTGGCACACAGGTAAATCAGGTAAATAGAGTATTATAATAAACTATAACAGCCGCGCTCGTCAACGCTGGGTCGAGGATGCGGGAATATTTACATGTCTTGTGTGAACATATTTACCAATTATGAAAGGCAACAGTGGGAAGCAGCCACTGGTCCTAACCTTATTGGTCAGGCCTTAGAGGGTAAATACTGCCAACAGTTTGTTGCCAGCGACGAGGGTGTCCAGCGCTGGGAGAGGACGCCTGGTGAAGGTGGTGTTGTTGTTGTTGTGGAGCCGTCGTGCAGCGCCTCTCATGTTGTTGTACCCCGGCCCCCTTGTCTCCCTCCCGGACCCCATGTCTCCCTCCCGGCCCCCTTGTCTCCCTCCCAGCCCCCATGTCTCCCTCCCGGCCCCCTTGTATCCCTCCCGGCCCCCTTGTCTCCCTCCCAGCCCCCATGTCTCCCTCCCGGCCCCCTTGTCTCCCTCCCGGCCCCTTGTCTCCCTCCCGGCCCCCTTGTCTCCCTCCCGGCCCCCTTGTCTCCCTCCCGGCCCCCTTGTCTCCCTCCCGGCCCCCTTGTCTCCCTCCCGGCCCCCATGTCTCCCTCCCGGCCCCCTTGTCTCCCTCCCGGCCCCCTTGTCTCCCTCCCGGCCCCCTTGTCTCCCTCCCGGCCCCCTTGTCTCCCACCCTGCCCCCTTGTCTCCCTCCCGGCCCCCTTGTCTCCCTCCCGGCCCCTTGTCTCCCTCCCGGCCCCCTTGTCTCCCTCCCGACCCCCTTGTCTTCCTCCAGGCCCCCTTGTCTCCCTCCCGGCCCCCTTGTCTCCCTCCCGGCCCCCTTGTCTCCCTCCCGGCCCCCTTGTCTCCCTCCCGACCCCCTTGTCTTCCTCCCGGCCCCCTTGTCTCCCTCCCGGCCCCCTTGTCTCCCACCCTGCCCCCTTGTCTCCCTCCCGGCCTCCTTGTCTCCCTCCCGGCCTCCTTGTCTCCCTCCCGGCCCCCTTGTCTCCCTCCCGACCCCCTTGTCTCCCTCCCGGCCCCCTTGTCTCCCTCCCGGCCCCTTGTCTCCCTCCCGGCCCCCTTGTCTCCCTCCCGGCCCCCTTGTCTCCCTCCCGGCCCCCTTGTCTCCCTCCCGGCCCCCTTGTCTCCCTCCCGGCCCCCTTGTCTCCCTCCCGACCCCCTTTTCTCCCTCCCGGCCCCCTTGTCTCCCTCCCGGCCCCCTTGTCTCCCTCCCGGCCCCCTTGTCTCCCTCCCGGCCCCCTTGTCTCCCTCCCGATCCCCTTGTCTCCCTCCCGGCCTCCTTGTCTCCCTCCCGGCCTCCTTGTCTCCCTCCCGGCCCCCTTGTCTCCCTCCCGGCCCCCTTGTCTCCCTCCCGGCCCCCTTGTCTCCCTCCCGGCCCCCTTGTCTCCCTCCCGGCCCCCTTGTCTCCCTCTCGGCCCCCTTGTCTCCCTCTCGGCCCCCATTTCAGGTTAGTGGCAGCTGCCTTACTCACAATAATTCCCAGATAAAATATTGACCAGAAACCCATCCTCCAATAAGTGGACAAATTGTGTGCGTCATATATATATATATATATATATATATATATATATATATATATATATATATATATATATATATATATATATATATATATATATATATATATACATATATATATACATATATATACATATATATATACATATATATATATATATATATATATATATATATATATATGTCGTACCTAATAGCCAGAACGCACTTCTCAGCCTACTATTCAAGGCCCGATTTGCCTAATAAGCCAAGTTTTCATGAATTAATGTTTTTTCGTCTACCTAACCTACCTAACCTAACCTAACCTAGCTTTTTTTGGCTACCTAACCTAACCTTACCTATATATATAGGTTAGGTTAGGTTAGGTAGGGTTGGTTAGGTTCGGTCATATATCTACGTTAATTTTAACTCCAATAAAAAAAAATTGACCTCATACATAGAGAAAAGGGTTGCTTTATCATTTCATAAGAAAAAAATTATAGTAAATATATTAATTCAGGAAAACTTGGCTTATTAGGCAAATCGGGCCTTGAATAGTAGGCTGAGAAGTGAGTTCTGGCTACTAGGTACGACATATATATATATATATATATATATATATATATATATATATATATATATGTGTGATATATTTTTTTTTTTCTATAATGTGACGAAGCCCTGCCCCTAGCTTTTGAAACAGCCGAACACCTACGCTTTACCGTCACAATATATAAATATATATATATATATATATATATATATATATATATATATATATATATATATATATATATATATATATATGTCGTACCTAGTAGCCAGAACTCACTTCTCAGCCTACTATGCAAGGCCCGATTTGCCTAATAAGTCAAGTTTTCATGAATTAATTGTTTTCGACTACCTATCCTACCTAACCTAACCTAACCTAACTTTTTCGGCCACCTAACCTAACCTAACCTATAGAGATAGGTTAGGTTAGGTTAGGTAGGGTTGGTTAGGTTCGGTCATATATCTACGTTAATTTTATCTCAAATAAAAACAAATTGACCTCATACATAATGAAATGGGTAGCTTTATCATTTCACAAGAAACAAATTTGAGAAAATATATTAATTCATGAAAACTTGGCTTATTAGGCAAATCGGGCCTTGCATAGTAGGCTGACAAATGCGTTCTGGCTACTAGGTACTATATATGTGTATATATATATATATATATATATAAATATATATATATATATATATATATATATATATATATATATATATATATATATATATTATTATATATGACCGAAAAAGTAAGATTAATAATTCTAACACGAATTTTCTCAATCTTTCGTACATTTCTTTTCACTGTTGGAGGTAAATCAAAAATCAATTCTCCAAAATTCATTTTTATTTCTAGTCTGACGCGACACGAGCGCGTTTCGTAAAACTTATTACATTTTCAAAGACTTTAGTTTACAAATACACAACTGAATAGAACTTACGCATCTCCGATTTTATATCTACATTTGAGTGAGGTGGATGGGGTGAGGTGGCATCAATAGGGGTATTAATTTCATCAACACAAGACAGAACAAGAGGTGGCATTAATAGCGTATTACTTTCATCAACACAAGACAGAACAAGAGGTGGCATTAATAGCGTATTACTTTCATCAACACAAGACAGAACAAGAGGTGGCATTAATAGGGTATTAATTTCATCAACACAAGACATAACACGAAACAATGGGTATTGAATAGAAGTGTTTGTAGAAAGCCTATTGGTCCATATTTCTTGATGCTTCTATATTGGAGCGGAGTCTTGAGGTGGGTAGAATATAGTTGTGCATTAATTGGCTGTTGATTGCTGGTGTTGACTTCTTGATGTGTAGTGCCTCGCAAACGTCAAGCCGCCTGCTATCGCTGTACGTATCTATCGATGATTTCTGTGTTGTTTACTAGGATTTCTCTGGCGATAGTTTGGTTGTGGGAAGAGATTATATGTTCCTTAATGGAGCCCTGTTACTTATGCATCGTTAAACGCCTAGAAAGAGATGTTGTTGTCTTGCCTATATACTGGGTTTTTTGGAGCTTACAGTCCCCAAGAGGGCATTTGAAGGCATAGACGACGTTAGTCTCTTTTAAAGCGTTCTGTTTTGTGTCTGGAGAGTTTCTCATGAGTAGGCTGGCCCTTTTTCTGGTTTTATAGTAAATCGTCAGTTGTATCCTCTGATTTTTGTATGTAGGGATAACGTTTCTATTATTAATATCTTTCAGGACCCTTTCCTCCGTTTTATGGGCTGTGGAAAAGAAGTTCCTGTAAAATAGTCTAATAGGGGGTATAGGTGTTGTGTTAGTTGTCTCTTCAGAGGTTGCATGGCGTTGCACTTTCCTTCTTATGATGTCTTCGACGAAACCATTGGAGAAGCCGTTGTTGACTAGGACCTGCCTTACCCTACAGAGTTCTTCGTCGACTTGCTTCCATTCTGAGCTGTGGCTGAGAGCACGGTCGACATATGCGTTAACAACACTCCTCTTGTACCTGTCTGGACAGTCGCTGTTGGCATTTAGGCACATTCCTATGTTCGTTTCAAGACAACAACATCTCTTTCTAGGCGTTTAACGATGCATAAGCAACAGGGCTCCATTAAGGAACATATAATCTCTTCCCACAACCAAACCATCTCCAGAGAAATCCTAGTAAACAACACAGAAATCATCGATAGATACAGCGATAGCAGGCGGCTTGACGTTTGCGAGGCACTACACATCAAGAAGTCAACACCAGCAATCAACAGCCAATTAATGCACAACTATATTCTACCCACCTCAAGGCTCCGCTCCAATATAGAAGCATCAAGAAATATGGACCAATAGGCTTTCTACAAACACTTCTATTCAATACCCATTGTTTCGTGTTCTGTCTTGTGTTGATGAAATTAATACCCTATTAATGCCACCTCTTGTTCTGTCTTGTGTTGATGAAATTAATACCCTATTAATGCCACCTCTTGTTCTGTCTTGTGTTGATGAAATTAATACCCTATTAATGCCACCTCACCCCATCCACCTCACTCAAATGTAGATATAAAATCGGAGATGCGTAAGTTCTATTCAGTTGTGTATTTGTAAACTAAAGTCTTTGAAAGTGTAATAAGTTTTACGAAACGCGCTCGTGTCGCGTCAGACTAGAAATAAAAATGAATTTTGGAGAATTGATTTTTGATTTACCTCCAACAGTGAAAAGAAATGTACGAAAGATTGAGAAAATTCGTGTTAGAATTATTAATCTTACTTTTTCGGTCATATTTAATAATATATATATATATATATATATATATATATATATATATATATATATATATATATATATATATATATATGCCTTACCTAGTAGCCAGAACGCACTTATCGGCCTACTATGCAGGGCCCGATTTGCCTAATAGGCCGAGTGATTTTCTTTATTTTCAATAAATTGTTTCCAATTAGTTTATTTGAATTATTATTGTGGGGGTTTTCTTTTTTGCTTTCCCGACTGCAATGTGTACGTTGCCAATGTACATGTGGCAGACGCTTCACGAAGCTGTCGGAATTAGCAGAATAGAAAATACGAGAGCAACCGTACAGGGCCTGGGAGCAAGGTCAAGTTAGAGTCCTTGAGGGTCTCTTCTCAGACTAGTCTCACCTGGTCCTGGTCCACGTTGATCGTTGGAATCTCCTCAATGATTTAACACTTTAAGGTACTCCTAGGGTCCTCATCACATTTATAGTTTGTGACTTATAGGCAACTCGGTGTTGAAGACACTTAGAGCTGAAGGCTTGAGTAATGTTTGCAGTATTCAGAAGTGGTTCAACGGAAACACCGCATAAAGCTTAACAGTAGTTTATTTACTAACTTAACCACTAATACAAAGGGTGCTTGATTTACTTTAGATTGGCGTCAGCAAAGCTATGGTTGTATTAGCGAGACTCTTGACGTCTGGCTAAACGACTCGTATCCACTCATGGAGTAACACCTAACTTAATACAGTTGACAGCCAATCATTAACACGGCAACCTAACTGCCGGTATGCAAAGGGATCACAAGAGTTCCAACCGGATACTCGGTAATGATGATATGCAATAAATCAACAACTACACTGTCAATGGGACAGGCAATAACATGCACAATAATAATGTCACACAATAACTAAATGTGTGGTGTATGTGAAGCTCACATGCACAGACGAGTGAAATGCCGTGATACCACACAGATAAATACGCATTCACCGTCGATTCACCTATAACCTGTGACAGGTATGAGAAGGTGAGAACTGGTTGATACCTCAGATCAACACAGACACAATAAAACAATGACAATATCTTGTACTTACAGATAGGGTACCTTTCCTTACTCACTCAGGCACATTTATACAAGCACTCGTAGGTGGCCTGACAGCTGGTTTCGCTCGTAGACACGGAGGGTACTTGCAGCAGGGCGTGCTGTATGCTTAATAGAGAGACACACGCACACACACTGGCACTGGCGATGAGTAAGGTGGTGACGTCACGTAGTAGTGAGGGCGGCGGCGGGCGCCTCGAGGTACTGAGGTACTGAGGTGCACGCTCGGGACGAGTGGCGGCTGTGGTACCATGCAGGTACACTTGTGGTAAAGTCACACACAGGTTACTTAGGCGGCGGCACTGCCTTAGTTCACTCTAAGTCACTCACAACGATCTTTGTCACCAGGGGTTACCTGATACCACTCTGTTTTGCTCTGGAGATTTGTCACTTTAGGCTTCTAAACAATATATTCACACTCGTGATTCTGGGCGAGTGTGTGGTATATCGAATAGACGCTGAGTTTAACTTCACGGTGAGGAATAGACGGTGTTCAGTCTATTGGCCAGTAGACAGAACAGAACCCGTCCTCTGGGTTTGGTCTCCCTCACGTGAATGGTTTTGCCTGAAGCTCAGGGCATCTTGTGGGGCACACACAAGGGGATTACAATTTAGAAGATAAAAAGATAAGATAAAGATAGATAAGATATTAAGATAAAAACGAAGCTATACCTAATAAATTCCCTGTAACCTACCTTATCCCTCTATTGTCAACCAATGTCTGTTTTTTTTTAAATGACGCTGTTTGTCGACCGAATTGTATTTGTGCTGCTTTTTCAGCCATGTCCCCCCCTTTTTATCTCTTTTTTATTTATAATAATAATAATAATGTTTATTTAGGTAAGGTACATACATACAAGAAATTTTTACAAAGATTGGTGGACTTATAGATAGAGCTAGTACATACAATGCCTAAAGCCACTATTACGCAAAGCGTTTCGGGCATGAAAAACTTAAATGACTAAAGCTTAATACTAATTGAGCATAAAGAGTAAAAAGAAAACATGAAATGAAAACATAGCTGAAAAAGCAGCACAAATACAATTCTGTCGACAAACAGCGCTCTTTATAAAAAAAAAAAAAAAAAAAAAAACAGACATTGGTTGACAATTGAGGAGTGAGGTAGGTTACAGGGAATTTATTAGGTATAGCTTCGTTTTTATCTTAAACTGGTTGAGAGAGGTACAGTCTTTAACATGGTTGGGAAGGTCATTCCACAATCTGGGTCCCTTGATTTGTAGAACATTTCTAGTTTGATTAAGTCGTACTCTAGGAATATCAAAACTGTATTTATTTCTGGTGTGGTGCTCATGGGTTCTGTTACAACCTTCTATGAAGCTTTTGAGGTCAGGATTGGCATTACAGTTTAGCTGTAATTACTGTGAATCATTTGTTCTCAACTCATTTTATTCCTTATGCTCAATTAGTATTAAGCTTTAGTCATCAAGGGGCCCAGAATGTGGAATGACCTTCCCAACCATGTTAAAGACTGTACCTCTCTCAACCAGTTTAAGGTAAAAACGAAGCTATACCTAATAAATTCCCTGTAACTCACCTTACCCCTCTGTTGTCAACCCATGTATGTTTTTTGTTTTTTTTGTTTTTCAAATCAACGCTGTTTGAATGTAATTTTCTGTAATAATTTGTAATTGTATTTGTGCTGCTTTTTCAACAATGTTCCCCCCTCTTTTACCTCTATTTTTATTTGTACTCAACACATCTTATTCTTTTTACCCATTAGTTTTAAGCTTTAGTCATTAATGTTTTTCCTGCCCGAAACGCTTTGCGTAATAGTGGCTTTAGGCATTGTATGTACTAGCCCTATCTATAAATCCATCACTCTTTGTAAAATCTCTTGTATGTATGTACCTTACCTAAATAAACATTTGATTTGATTTGACAATTTGACCAATAGCATTGCAGCAAATGGGCGGGAACCAATCATATTAGCTCGTTCGATGAGCAGTAGCAGGAGTGACGTCATGAACACGGCACGACCACGTCGTAGCTGTTATTCACCATCGTGCCGGTTGACCCCAGAGCTCAGACGCTGCCAGCATCTCTCGTCTGTCCCACGCTCCCACTAGCCAATGTACTCACTGACCCTTGGTGGCAAGTATGCTTAACTCCCTGTATCTACTTCCTGCCTGGACATACGGCGGCCTCCGTAAGTGTTCCCTGGTTAAGTGGGCATTCTGGAGATACCTAACATGCCAGGTCACTATCCAGGGTTAACAGAAATAGGACCTTGTGCACAAGATCGGTGCACTGTGCACAACAATGAGCCATTCCAGTCAGCTGTGGGAGAATCTTGAGAGACACTCTCTCACAATTATATTATATTATGACCATAATTTATTGACTTAGTTGTGTTAGTTTAGGTTAGGTTATGGTTTAGGTTAGGTTAGTTTAGGTTACAGTGGGTTATGTACACAGTGAATCAGCTTTAGGCAATCTTACAAATGCACTTCATAATATTAACTGGGATTCTAAATTCAACAATACCCAAGATATAAATTCATTAGCTAACCTCTTCCTCTCTAAAACTCTAAGCCTCTACAACCTTCATTGTCCCCTTCTTACCAAGCAAGTAACTGACAAAAGATTAAACAATCCATGGCTCACAAGTGCCATTCTCAACTCAATCAACAAGAAACTTGAATATGAAAAGAAACTTAGGATTGGTCTAGTTTCAAAGGAAGTAGCTAAAAGGTACTCATCAATGCTTACCAGTATCATAAGAAAGGCAACAGCCTATCCTGGGTTCTGTTACATTCATGGGTTCTGTTACAACCTTCTATGAAGCTTTTGAGGTCAGGATTGGCATTACAGTTCAGCGTTTTATATATGTATAATACACATGAGAGAATGTGCAGTGACTTAATATCTAACATATTCAGAGATTTGAGTAGGGGTACCGAGTGATGTCTGTGAATTATCGAGTGACTGTGAATTACTGAGTGACTGTGAATTACCGATTACTGTGAATTACCATATTATGTATCCTCACATTCCCAATGTACCTTCTTGTATATGCATAAATAAATAAATAAATAAATAAATATTATGTGAATAGATTCAATGAAGCAAAAGGCAACATGAAAAGCACATGGAAAACAATCTCTAGTATCCTAGGAACTAAACAACACTCACGTAACCAAATAAAACTTTATAAGGATGGGTATACACCGTCAACTGATTTAGAAATGGCAAATGAATTTAATAGCTTCTTTTCATCGGTTGGTGCTAATCTTGCCAGTAAAATCCCACAGACTCAGACACATATTAACACATATCTCTCAGGCAGCTATCCAAACTTTCTTCTCCTTTCACCAATCAGCCCGGCAGATGTTGTGTCCAACATACACTCTCTAAAAACCAAGGCAGGGTACACCAGTGAAATTTCGTCCATTGTATACAAGAGCGCCTCCCATGCCCTTGCCCCACCCATAGCTCTACTGTTCAACAAATCTATAGAGTGTCACACCTTCCCTGATATCCTTAAAAAAGCAAGAGTAACACCAGTCCATAAAGGAGGCAATCCGGCGTACATAAACAATTACAGACCAATATCAAATCTACCAATTCTATCAAAAATATTTGAAAAAATTATCTACAAACAGCTCTGTTCCTATCTCGTAAAATTCGACATACTCAGCCCCTGCCAGTTTGGCTTCCGGTCCCAAAAGAGCACCAACGATGCAATCATTAGTCTCCTTGACGTTATCTACTCAGCCCTTGACAAAAATGAGTTTCCGATTGGACTCTTCATTGACCTAAGAAAAGCCTTTGATATTGTTAATCACAACTACCTCTTACTTAAACTCTAGCATTATGGAATCCGAGGCATTGCCCTTGACTACATCCGATCCTATCTTAGTGACAGACACCAATGTGTAACCATCAATGATACAACTTCTTCCACTCTACCAATTACCGTTGGAGTGCCACAGGGCAGTATCTTAGGACCTCTTCTATTTCTTATATATATCAATGATCTGCCTAATGTCTCTAATATTCTTAAACCTATATTGTTTGCTGATGATACTACCCTTATATATTCAGACCCCAACCCACATACACTAAATAATGTTGTGAATAATGAATTTAAAAAGTCCACTTATGGATGTCAACTAACAAGCTAACATTAAACATAGAAAAGACCTACTACATCTTATTTGGAAGCAAATCATCAAATGCAATTCAGCTACAGATAGACAACACTAACATCAGTAATAAAATGATGGCAAGTTTCTTGGCCTATTCCTAGACAAGAGACTCAACTTCAGCACCCACATTCAACACATAACTAAGAAAGTCTCTAAAACCGTTGGTATACTCTCTGAAATAAGATATTATGTTCCTAATTCTGCTCTCCTCTCACTATATTATGCACTAATCTACCCCTATCTTAATTATGGTATCTGTGCATGGGGGTCTACCACTGCAAACCACCTTAAGCCCATCATCACACAGCAAAAATCTGCTATCAGAATAATAACTAACTCTGCTTTCAGACAACACTCAGCTCCCTTGTTTAAATCCCTAAACTTGCTAAATATTAACTCCCTCCACACATTCTCTTGTGTCAACTACATTTACAAAACCCTGTTCTTAAAAGCAAACCATGCTCTGAAACTCTCCCTGGACAGATGTAATAGGACCCATTATCACCGCACCAGAAATAAATATCTCTTTGATATCCCTAGGGTCAAACTTAATCTGTGTAAACACTCTATGCAAATTAAGGGACCTAGTCTATGGAACTCACTCCCTAGTGAATTGAAAAACTGTAAAACTTTTGCCTTATTTAAAAGCAAAACCAAAAAGTACCTAACTTCATCTTCTTAGTTTCCTACACTGAGCTTTAAATTTGCTCTGTACCTAGTGTTACCCAATCTCCTAATTTTTATGTAATATCAAACAACCTTATCATTGTGTTCATTGCTGTCTTCTTTTATGTGCTAGCCATATGCTGTATTGTGACTACCAATTTTTGTCAACTACCATTCAAGCTGTCATTGCAATCAATCTTAGCTACCTATGTGCTTTAATATACTGTACCTACAATTTTCTCTCATCTTCTTTTTTTCATTTCATGTAATCTGTTATAATTTTTTTGTCTATAAATTTTGCAAGTATTTACCTCCTTAAAATTTTCTTAGATTAAGGACCTGCCCGAAACGCTGCGCGTTCTAGTGGCTTTACAAGACTGTAATTACCATATTTGTTTCCTCACATTCCTTATGTACATTCTTGTATATGCATAAATAAATATATAAATAAATAAATAAATAAATAAATAAATTTATTATCCGATCAACTTGGGAATAGTTTACAAATGTTTGCCATGAAATTTACGTTTTTTCTAATAGCCGAACAGCTTATTAAAGAGAACGGCGTGGCAGTGAATCATCGTGGTAAAACAATTGTATTATTGACACGACGAGTATAATCGACGTAGTTTTTATATATGTTGCCGGTCGAACGCATCCTTATGTGACCTTTAATACTTATGTTCTTATAGAACATTCTATTGCGAGCACATTGGTACAAAAATGAAATACATACATTGACAAATAATGTCAGGACAGTGAACTGAATATACACTTTTCAAAGCGAGTTCCGCCGATATGCCGCCGCGGGTAACACTTCGGCCACTTCCCACACTGTTTTGGGTGGGCTACGACATTGAATCTATATTTATATGCATATGTCCGTGTAGAGAATTTTATTGCGATTCCAATGATACCACAATTAGCGATGTAGAATAACTGTAGGCTTCGCAACCATTAGGAGAGTGGAAACATTTTGTTGCTGTTTGGGGCTCTCGGCTAGTGATCTGAATAGTTTTTATTTGGTGTTGATAATCCTTATGCTTTGGCGGCATTTTATAGATATGTTCTTATAGACAATTTTATTGCGAACACAGTGATACCAAATTTAAATACGTGCGCCTTCAATTATTGTCAGGACAGTCAAAAGAGTGTACACTTTTTCGGTCTTACCGCGTAGGCGCGCGAAGCGCCGAAAGCATCTAGGGTATGCTTTTTTTTGAATGTCGAGAGTGGGAAAGTGTTAAGGGACCTAGTCTATGGAACTCACTCCCTGGTGAATTGAAAAGCTGTCAAACTTTTGCCTCATTTAAAAACAAAACCAAAAAGTACCTAATTTCATCTTTGTAGTTTCCTACACTGAGCTTTAAATTTGCTCTGTACCTAGTGTTACCCAATCTCCCAACCTTTATGTACTTAATCCAAACAACTTTATCATTGTGTTCATTGCTGTCTTCTTTTATGTACTAGCCATATGCTGTATTGTGACTACTAATTTTTGTTAAACTACCATTCAAGCTGTCATTGCAATCAATCTGAGCTACCTATGTGCTTAATATACTGTACCTACAATTTTCTCTCATCTTTTATTTTTTTCTTGCTTTGTAACTATTATCATTTTTTATAAATTTTGCAAGTATTTACCTACTTAAAATTTTCTTATATTAAGGACCTGCCCGAAACACTGCGCATACTAGTGGCTTTACAAGATTGTAATTACTATACTATGTATCCTCACAATCCCAATGTACCTTCTTGTATATAAATAAATAAATAAATAAAGTTATGATAGGTTAGGTTAGGTTAGGTAGGGTTGGTTAGGTTCGGTCATATATCTACGTTAGTTTTTCATTTTAGTTAGTTTAAAATATCATTTTTCCTATTGCATTTAACACTACTCACGTCTCCTCGTCCCACCACTCCTCCACACTACACAACAAACTTCAACGCCTGATCTCCAACAGTCTTTGGGCCAAATACTCTCTGACTGTGTTACCAACCTTTCATACTACCCTCTTTCTAAGCACCAGCAAGAACTTCTTGGTCTTTCTTTTGCTACTTCCCCTGGCCCACGCTATGGCATTGATCTCATTAGTTCCTTTGACAGGATTGTCAATTCTAACTCTAGTACTCTTTCGGACCTGTCCGCCTTTAGAGGGGCCCTTATCCCCGTTCTTGACAGCTTGTTTTCTAAAAATCACCATCTTCCTCGTCGCTTCCAGCTTGCCCTTGCCTCCCTGAAATCTAACAACTCTATTCTTATCCTTCCTTCCGACAAAGGCAATTCGGTGGTTGTCTTTGACCGTGAGGACTACATCCGAAAGGCAGATGTCTTGCTCTCTGACTCTCGCTGTCAGCTATCCTCTTGCCTCCTGGCTCGCTAAAACCCTGACGCCTTACCTCGGCACTTTTTCCCCTGCCCACCTTCGTCACTCTCAGGAATTACAATACAATACAATACAATTTTTATTTAGGTAAGGTACATACATACAATAAATATTTACAAGGATTGTTTGACTTATAGGTATAGCTAGTACATACAATGCCTAAAGCCACTATTACGCAAAGCGTTTCGGGCATGATAAACTTAAATGACAAGCTTAATACTAATTGAGCATAATGAGTAGAATGAAAACAAGAAATGAAAACATAGATGAAAAAGCAGCACAAATACAATTATGTCGACAAACAGCGCTCTTTAAAGAAAAAAACAGACATTGGCTGACAATAGAAGGGTAAGGTAGGTTACAGGGAATTTATTAGGTATAGCTTCGCTTTTAACTTAAACTGGTTGAGAGAGGTACAGTCTTTAACATGGTTGGGAAGGTCATTCCACATTCTGGGCCCCTTGATTTGTAGAGCATTTCTAGTTTGATTAAGTCGTACTCTAGGAATATCAAAACTGTATTTATTTCTGGTGTGGTGCTCATGGGTTCTGTTACAACCTTCTATGAAGCTTTTGAGATCAGGATTGGCATTATAGTTTAGCGTTTTATATATGTATAATACACATGAGAGAATGTGCAGTGACTTAATGTCTAACATATTCAGAGATTTAAGTAGGGGTACCGAGTGATGTCTGTTGCCAGAATTGGATATTGTCCTAATAGCAGCTTTGTGTTGAGTAATTAGAGGACGTAAGTGATTTTGGGTAGTAGAGCCCCAAGCACAAATACCATAGTTGAGGTATGGATAGATAAGGGAGTAATAGAGAGTCACCAGGGCAGGGCGTGGTACATAATATCTGATCTTAGAAAGAATGCCCACAGTTTTTGAAACTTTTTTTGATATGTTTAGAATGTGACCCTGGAAATTAAGCTTGTGGTCAATGAGAATGCCAAGGAATTTGCCATCTAATTTGTTACAAATTTGGGTATTGTTTATTTTGAGATTTATTTGATTAGAGGATTTATTGCCAAACAGAATATAGAAAGTTTTGTCAATGTTAAGGGTGAGTTTGTTGGCAGTTAGCCACAGATGGACTTTATTTAGCTCAGTATTTACTGTGGCATTTAGAGCAAGGGGATCAGGACTGGAGTAAATGAAGGTTGTGTCGTCAGCAAATAGAATTGGTTTGAGGTGTTGGGAGGCATTTGGAAGGTCATTAATGTAGATGAGAAGGAGGAGAGGGCCAAGTATGCTGCCCTGGGGAACACCAATGTTGATGGGTAGTGTGGGAGAAATTGTATTATTCACAGAAACATATTGGAGCCTGTCAGTAAGGTAGGATTTGAGGTATTGTAGGGAGTGTCCTCTGACTCCATAATGATGTAATTTAAGAAGAAGGTTTTGGTGGTTGACAGTGTCAAAAGCTTTACGCAGGTCCACAAATAACCCAACAGGGAACTCATTTTTATCAAGAGCTGTATGAATCGAGTTAAGCATACTAATAAGTGCATCGTTAGTGCTTTTTTTGGGTCTGAATCCATATTGGCAAGGGCTAAGTATATTGAGTTTGGCTAGATATGAGTAAAGCTGCTTATAGATCAGTTTTTCAAAAAATTTTGACAAGTTTGGCAGGATAGATATAGGTCTGTAGTTGTTAACATCTGTGAGATTACCACATTTGTAATGTGGATGTAATTCATAGAAAGACCTCTCTATTGACATAGGTCTGAAGTTGTTGATATCAGTGAGATCACCACATTTATGGACTGGGGTTACTCTCGCTTTATTTTTTAGAATATCTGGAAAAGTTTGGAGCTCAAGTGACTTGTTATAGAGCAATGCAATGACAGGGGCTAAAGACTGGACTTGGTCTTAAGGGAAAGGATTATCTCATTTAATGTATCTTCTTGCATGTAAATAAATAAATGAATGAATAAATAAATTAATGAATGCATAAATAAATAAATAAATAAATAAATAAATAAATAAATAAATAAATGAATAAATAAATAAATAAACAAATAAATAAATGAATAAATAAATAAAGTAAAATCGTTTGATTAATTCTAATGGTTGTATGCGAGAACAGTTGTGAACACTGGTTAGCGCACAAGTATGTACTTAACTAAGACATACTTAGTCTTTGCCCTTGACTACATTATTCGGACCTGTCCGCATGCACCGCTCTGGAGCGCCCAAAATACTCAAAAGACATTTACTGACACGCATGTGGATTTTGACTTCATTCTTATTAATAAAAATTACATATTAGGCGCTTACCTTTACTTTTTATTACAAAGGAATATACCTATCACATAATTAATGTAAAAGGAGTTTATCCAAAAACTGGCAAAAGTCTGCCATTTGCCACTGCCAAGTCAAAAGTTTCCTTTCTGAGCCGAAACGCTGCGTGTAGTAGTGGCTTTACAAGATTGTAAATACTATGCTATGTAGTCTCATAAACCCAATGTACCTTCTTGTATATAAATATATAAATAAATAAAAAAAATAAATAAATATGTCTGGTGTTTTGTGCGTTGTATCGTGGTTGTGGCCATTCTTGTGTATTGTGTTTACGCTGGCGGGCGGCGTCATTACCAAGCCCGGAATATGTCCATCGCATCACTAAACTTCTTATAATAAGTATATGCCTGGTAAATATATATATATATATATATATATATATATATATATATATATATATATATATATATATATATATATGTATATATATATATATGTACACGAAATGTACAAATTGTGTGTCGGATGTGGTATATATATATATATATATATATATATATATATATATATATATATATATATATATATATATATATATATATATATATATATATATGTGTACAGGAAATGTACAAATTGTGTGTGGGATGTGGTAGTCATATATGTGTGCGATCCGTCGTGTGTACCAACAAGTGTGTTACCCAGAGTTGGCGCGCCTCAGTCTGCGGCTCACACTGGCACGGCCACCTCGCGCTCCCTCGCGCTCCCTCGCGCTCCCTCGCGCTCCCTCGCCCTCACTCCCCGTGAGTATTAAACTCTTAAACTTGTAGTTTAGAGTCTTAAACTTGTAGCAGGGAGACACATGTGTGAGGGGGTAGGCGGTGGTGCAGGGAGGGCCCCCACCACCAGTGGTCAGGGTGTGGACACCAGTCCTCGTGGCTCGCTGGTAACACACTTCCCCACACCACTCCGGCCAGGGTTTGTATCCTCGCCTGGGAGGACTGACTGGGCACCAGTCCTTAACTGTAGCCTCTTGAACTCAACAGTAAAATGGATGCTCTGCTCAGGTGACCCCTGGTGCTGGTGCTCTGGTGACCCCTGGTGCTGGTGCTCTGGTGACCCCTGGTGCTGGTGCTCTGGTGACCCCCGGTGCTGGTGCTCTGGTGACCCCTGGTGCTGGTGCTCTGGTGACCCCTGGTGCTGGTGCTCTGGTGACCCCTGGTGCTGGTGCTCTGGTGACCCCTGGTGCTGGTGCTCTGGTGACCCCTGGCGCTGGTGCTCTGGTGACCCCTGGTGCTGGTGTTCTGGTGACCCCTGGTGCTGGTGTTCTGGTGACCCCTGGGGCTGGTGCTCTGGTGACCCCTGGTGCTGGTGCTCTGGTGACCCCCGGTGCTGGTGCTCTGGTGACCCCCGGTGCTGGTGCTCTGGTGACCCCTGGTGCTGGTGCTCTGGTGACCCCTGGTGCTGGTGCTCTGGTGACCCCTGGTGCTGGTGCTCTGGTGACCCCTGGTGCTGGTGTTCTGGTGACCCCTGGCGCTGGTGCTCTGGTGACCCCTGGTGCTGGTGCTCTGGTGACCCCTGGTGCTGGTGCTCTGGTGACCCCCGGTGCTGGTGTTCTGGTGTCTCCTGGTGCTGGTGCTCTGGTGACCCCTGGTGCTGGTGCTCTGGTGACCCCTGGTGCTGGTGTTCTGGTGTCTCCTGGTGCTGGTGCTCTGGTGACCCCTGGTGCTGGTGCTCTGGTGACCCCTGGTGCTGGTGCTCTGGTGACCCCTGGTGCTGGTGCTCTGGTGACCCCTGGTGCTGGTGCTCTGGTGACCCCTGGTGCTGGTGTTCTGGTGTCTCCTGGTGCTGGTGCTCTGGTGACCCCTGGTGCTGGTGCTCTGGTGACCCCTGGTGCTGGTGTTCTGGTGACCCCTGGCGCTGGTGCTCTGGTGACCCCTGGTGCTGGTGCTCTGGTGACCCCTGGTGCTGGTGCTCTGGTGACCCCTGGTGCTGGTGTTCTGGTGACCCCTGGTGCTGGTGTTCTGGTGACCCCTGGCGCTGGTGCTCTGGTGACCCCTGGTGCTGGTGCTCTGGTGACCCCTGGTGCTGGTGCTCTGGTGACCCCTGGTGCTGGTGCTCTGGGGACCCCTGGTGCTGGTGCTCTGGTGACCCCTGGTGCTGGTGCTCTGGTGACCCCTGGTGCTGGTGCTCTGGTGACCCCTGGTGCTGGTGCTCTGGTGACCCCTGGCGCTGGTGCTCTGGTGACCCCTGGTGCTGGTGCTCTGGTGACCCCTGGTGCTGGTGCTCTGGTGACCCCTGGTGCTGGTGCTCTGGGGACCCCTGGTGCTGGTGCTCTGGTGACCCCTGGTGCTGGTGCTCTGGTGACCCCTGGTGCTGGTGCTCTGGTGACCCCTGGTGCTGGTGCTCTGGTGACCCCTGGTGCTGGTGCTCTGGTGACCCCTGGTGCTGGTGCTCTGGTGACCCCTGGTGCTGGTGTTCTGGTGTCCTCCTGGTGCTGGTGCTCTGGTGACCCCTGGTGCTGGTGCTCTGGTGACCCCTGGTGCTGGTGTCTCCTGGTGCTGGTGCTCTGGTGACCCCTGGCGCTGGTGCTCTGGTGACCCCTGGTGCTGGTGCTCTGGTGACCCCTGGTGCTGGTGCTCTGGTGACCCCTGGTGCTGGTGCTCTGGTGACCCCTGGTGCTGGTGCTCTGGTGACCCCCGGTGCTGGTGCTCTGGTGACCCCTGGTGCTGGTGCTCTGGTGACCCCTGGTGCTGGTGCTCTGGTGACCCCTGGTGCTGGTGCTCTGGTGACCCCTGGTGCTGGTGCTCTGGTGACCCCTGGTGCTGGTGCTCTGGTGACCCCCTGGTGCTGGTGCTCTGGTGACCCCTGGTGCTGGTGCTCTGGTGACCCCTGGTGCTGGTGCTCTGGTGACCCCTGGTGCTGGTGCTCTGGTGACCCCTGGTGCTGGTGCTCTGGTGACCCTGGTGCTGGTGCTCTGGTGACCCCTGGTGCTGGTGCTCTGGTGACCCCTGGTGCTGGTGCTCTGGGGACCCCTGGTGCTGGTGCTCTGGGGACCCCTGGTGCTGGTGCTCTGGTGACCCCTGGTGCTGGTGCTCTGGTGACCCCTGGTGCTGGTGCTCTGGTGACCCTGGTGCTGGTGCTCTGGTGACCCCTGGTGCTGGTGACCCTGGTGCTGGTGCTCTGGTGACCCCTGGTGCTGGTGCTCTGGTGACCCCTGGTGCTGGTGCTCTGGTGACCCTGGTGCTGGTGCTCTGGTGACCCCTGGTGCTGGTGCTCTGGTGACCCTGGTGCTGGTGCTCTGGTGACCCCTGGTGCTGGTGCTCTGGTGACCCCTGGTGCTGGTGCTCTGGTGACCCCTGGTGCTGGTGCTCTGGTGACCCCTGGTGCTGGTGCTCTGGTGACCCCTGGTGCTGGTGCTCTGGTGACCCCTGGTGCTGGTGCTCTGGTGACCCCTGGTGCTGGTGCTCTGGGACCCCTGGTGCTGGTGCTCTGGTGACCCCTGGTGCTGGTGCTCTGGTGACCCCTGGTGCTGGTGCTCTGGTGACCCCTGGTGCTGGTGCTCTGGTGACCCCTGGTGCTGGTGCTCTGGTGACCCCTGGTGCTGGTGCTCTGGTGACCCCTGGTGCTGGTGCTCTGGTGACCCCTGGTGCTGGTGCTCTGGTGACCCCTGGTGCTGGTGCTCTGGTGACCCTGGTGCTGGTGCTCTGGTGACCCCTGGTGCTGGTGCTCTGGTGACCCCTGGTGCTGGTGCTCTGGTGACACCTGGTGCTGGTGCTCTGGTGACCCCTGGTGCTGGTGCTCTGGTGACCCCTGGTGCTCTGGTGACACCTGGTGCTGGTGCTCTGGTGACCCCTGGTGCTGGTGCTCTGGTGTCTCCTGGTGCTGGTGCTCTGGTGACCCCTGGCGCTGGTGCTCTGGTGACCCCCGGTACTGGTGCTCTGGTGACCCCCGGTGCTGGTGCTCTGGTGACCCCCGGTGCTGGTGCTCTGGTGACCCCTGGTGCTGGTGCTCTGGTGACCCCCGGTGCTGGTGCTCTGGTGACCCCTGGTGCTGGTGCTCTGGTGACCCCTGGTGCTGGTGCTCTGGTGACCCCCGGTGCTGGTGCTCTGGTGACCCCTGGTGCAGGTGCTCTGGTGACCCCCGGTGCAGGTGCTCTGGTGACCCCTGGTGGTGGTGCTCTGGTGACCCCTGGTACTGGTGCTCTGGTGACCTCCGGTGCTGGTGCTCTGGTGACCCCCGGTGCTGGTGCTCTGGTGACCCCTGGTGCTGGTGCTCTGGTGACCCCTGGTGCTGGTGCTCTGGTGACCCCCGGTGCTGGTGCTCTGGTGACCCCTGGTGCTGGTGCTCTGGTGACCCCTGGTGCTGGTGCTCTGGTGACCCCTGGTGCTGGTGCTCTGGTGACCCTGGTGCTGGTGCTCTGGTGACCCCTGGTGCTGGTGCTCTGGTGACCCTGGTGCTGGTGCTCTGGTGACCCTGGTGCTGGTGCTCTGGTGACCCCTGGTGCTGGTGCTCTGGTAACCCTGGTGCTGGTGCTCTGGTGACCCTGGTGCTGGTGCTCTGGTGACCCCTGGTGCTGGTGCTCTGGTGACCCCCGGTGCTGGTGCTCTGGTGACCCCTGGTGCTGGTGCTCTGGTGACCCTGGTGCTGGTGCTCTGGTGACCCCTGGTGCTGGTGCTCTGGTGACCCCCGGTGCTGGTGCTCTGGTGACCCCTGGTGCTGGTGCTCTGGTGTCTCCTGGTACTGGTGCTCTGGGGACCCCTGGTGCTGGTGCTCTGGGGCCCCCCTGGTGCTGGTGCTCTGGTGACCCCTGGTGCTGGTGCTCTCGTAACCCCCGGTGCTGGTGCTCTGGTGACCCCTGGTGCTGGTGCTCTGGTGACCCCTGGTGCTGGTGCTCTGGTGACCCCTGGTGCTGGTGCTCTGGGGACCCTGGTGCTGGTGCTCTGGTGACCCCTGGTGCTGGTGCTCTGGTGACACCTGGTGCTGGTGCTCTGGTGACCCCTGGTGCTGGTTCTCTGGGGCCCCCTGGTGCTGGTGCTCTGGTGATCCCTGGTGGTGGTGCTCTGGTGACCCTGGTACTGGTGCTCTGGTGACCCCTGGTGCTGGTGCTCTGGTGACCCTGGTGCTCTGGTGACCCTGGTGCTGGTGCTCTGGTGACCCCTGGTGCTGGTGCTCTGGTAACCCTGGTGCTGGTGCTCTGGTGACCCCCGGTGCTGGTGCTCTGGTGACCCCCGGTGCTGGTGCTCTGGTGACCCCTGGTGCTGGTGCTCTGGTGACCCCTGGTGCTCTGGTGACCCCTGGTGCTGGTGCTCTGGTGACCCCTGGTGCTGGTGCTCTGGGGACCCCTGGTGCAGGTGCTCTGGTGACCCCTGGTGCTGGTGCTCTGGGGACCCCTGGTGCTGGTGCTCTGGGGACCCCTGGTGCTGGTGCTCTGGGGACCCCTGGTGCTGGTGCTCTGGTGTCTCCTGGTACTGGTGCTCTGGTGAATCCTGGTGCTGGTGCTCTGGGGACCCCTGGTGCTGGTGCTCTGGTGACCCCTGGTGCTGGTGCTCTGGGGACCCCTGGTGCTGGTGCTCTGGTGACCCCTGGTGCTGGTGCTCTGGTGACCCCTGGTGCTGGTGCTCTGGGGACCCCTGGTGCTGGTGCTCTGGGGACCCCTGGTGCTGGTGCTCTGGTGACCCCTGGTGCTGGTGCTCTGGGAACCCCTGGTGCTGGTGCTCTGGTGACCCCTGGTGCTGGTGCTCTGGGGCCCCAGTGGTGCTGGTGCTCTGGGGCCCCAGTGGTGCTGGTGCTCTGGGGCCCCAGTGGTGCTGGTGCTCTGGTGACCCCTGGTGCTGGTGCTCTGGGGACCCCTGGTGCTGGTGCTCTGGTGACCCCTGGTGCTGGTGCTCTGGTGTCTCCTGGTACTGGTGCTCTGGTGACCCCTGGTGCTGGTGCTCTGGTGACCCCTGGTGCTGGTGCTCTGGTGTCTCCTGGTACTGGTGCTCTGGTGACCCCTGGTGCTGGTGCTCTGGTGACCCCTGGTGCTGGTGCTGTGGTCACCCCTGGTGCTGGTGCTCTTGTGACCCCTGGTGCTGGTGCTCTTGTGACCCCTGGTGCTGGTGCTCTGGTGACCCCTGGTGCTGGTGCTCTGGTGACCCCTGGTGCTGGTGCTCTGGTGACCCCTGGTGCTGGTGCTCTGGTGACACCTGGTGCTGGTGCTCTGGTGACCCCTGGTGCTGGTGCTCTGGTGACCCCTGGTGCTGGTGCTCTGGTGACCCCTGGTGCTGGTGCTCTGGTGACCCCTGGTGCTGGTGCTCTGGTGACCCCTGGTACTGGTGCTCTGGTGACCCCTGGTGCTGGTGCTCTGGTGACCCCTGGTGCTGGTGCTCTGGTGACCCTGGTGCTGGTGCTCTGGTGACCCCTGGTGCTGGTGCTCTGGTGACCCTGGTGCTGGTGCTCTGGTGACCCCTGGTGCTGGTGCTCTGGTGACCCCCGGTGCTGGTGCTCTGGTGACCCCTGGTGCTGGTGCTCTGGTGACCCCTGGTGCTGGTGCTCTGGTGACCCCTGGTGCTGGTGCTCTGGGGACTCCTGGTGCAGATGCTCTGGTGACCCCTGGTGCTGGTGCTCTGGTGACCCCTGGTGCTGGTGCTCTGGGGACCCCTGGTGCTGGTGCTCTGGTGACCCCTGGTGCTGGTGCTCTGGGGACCCCTGGTGCTGGTGCTCTGGTGTCTCCTGATACTGGTGCTCTGGTGACCCCTGGTGCTGGTGCTCTGGGGACCCCTGGTGCTGGTGCTCTGGTGACCCCTGGTGCTGGTGCTCTGGGGACCCCTGGTGCTGGTGCTCTGGTGACCCCTGGTGCTGGTGCTCTGGTGACCCCTGGTGCTGGTGCTCTGGGGACCCCTGGTGCTGGTGCTCTGGTGACCCCTGGTGCTGGTGCTCTGGGGCCCCAGTGGTGCTGGTGCTCTGGGGCCCCAGTGGTGCTGGTGCTCTGGGGCCCCAGTGGTGCTGGTGCTCTGGGGCCCCAGTGGTGCTGGTGCTCTGGGGCCCCAGTGGTGCTGGTGCTCTGGTGACCCCTGGTGCTGGTGCTCTGGGGACCCCCTGGTGCTGGTGCTCTGGGGACCCCTGGTGCTGGTGCTCTGGTGACCACTGGTGCTGGTGCTCTGGGGCCCCCTGGTGCTGGTGCTCTGGGCCCCCCCTGGTGCTGGTGCTCTGGGGACCCCTGGTACTGGTGCTCTGGTGGCCGCTGGTGCTCTGGGGACCCCTGGTGCTGGTGCTCTGGGGCCCCCTGGTGCTGGTGCTCTGGGGACCCCTGGTACTGGTGCTCTGGTGACCCCTGGTGCTGGTGCTCTGGTGACCCCTGGTGCTGGTGCTCTGGTGACTCCTGGAGCTGGTGCTCTGGGGCCCCCCTGGTGCTGGTGCTCTGGTGACCCCTGGTGCTGGTGCTCTGGTGACCCCTGGTGCTGGTGCTCTGGTGACCCCTGGTACTGGTGCTCTGGTGACCCCAGGTGCTGGTGCTCTGGTGACCCCTGGTGCTGGTGCTCTGGTGACCCCAGGTGCTGGTGCTCTGGTGACCCCTGGTACTGGTGCTCTGGTGACCCCTGGTGCTGGTGCTCTGGTGACCCCTGGTACTGGTGCTCTGGTGACCCCTGGTGCTGGTGCTCTGGTGACCCCTGGTGCTGGTGCTCTGGTGACCCCTGGTGCTGGTGCTCTGGTGACCCTTGGTGCTGGTGCTCTGGCGACCCCTGGTGCTGGTGCTCTGGTGACCCCTGGTACTGGTGCTCTGGTGACCCCTGGTGCTGGTGCTCTGGTGACTGCTGGTGCTCTGGTGACCCCTGGTGCTGGTGCTCTGGTGTCTCCTGGTACTGGTGCTCTGGGGCCCCCCTGGTGCTGGTGCTCTGGGGACCCCTGGTACTGGTGCTCTGGTGACCCCTGGTGCTGGTGCTCTGGGGGCCCTTGGTGCTGATGCTGTGGAGACCCCTGGTGCTGGTGCTCTGGTGAGCCCTGGTGCTGGTGCTTTGGGGTCCCCTGGTGCTGGTGCTCTGGTGACCCTGATGCTGGTGCTCTGGGGTCCCCTGGTGCTGGTGCTCTGGTGACCCTGGTGCTCTGGGGTCTGCTGGTGCTGTGGTGACCCCTGGTGCTAGTGCCCTGGTGACCCCTGGTGCTGGTGCTCTGGTGACCCCTGGTGCTGGTGCTCTGGTGACCCCTGGTAGTGGTGCTCTGGTGACCCCTGGTGCTGGTGCTCTGGTGACCCCTGGTGCTGGTGCTCTGGTGACCCCTGGTGGTGGTGCTCTCTTGCCCCCTGGTGCAAGTGCTCTGGGGCCCCCCTGGTGCTGGTGCTCTGGGGCCCCCTGGTGCTGGTGCTCTGGGGCCCCCCCTGGTGCTGGTGCTATGGGGCCCCCCCTGGTGCTGGTGCTATGGGGCCCCCCCTGGTGCTAGTGCTCTGGGGCCCCCCCTGGTGCTGGTGCTGGTGCTCTGGGGCCTCCCTGGTGCTGGTGTTCTGGGGCCCCTCTGGTGCTGGTGCTCTGGGGCCCTAGTGCTGGTGCTCTGGGGACCCCTGGTGCTGGTGCTCTGGGGCCCTAGTTCTGGTGCTCTGGGGCCCTAGTTCTGGTGCTCTGGGGCCCTAGTTCTGGTGCTCTGGGGCCCTGGTGCTGGTGCTCTTTGGCCCTAGTTCCGTTGCTCTGGGGACGCCTGGTGCTGGTGCTCTGGGGCCCTAGTGCTGGTGCTCAGGGGCCCTAGTGCTGGTGCTCTGGGGCCTTGGTGCTGGTGTTCTGGGGCCCTGGTGCTGGTTCTCTGGGAACCCCCTGGTGCTGGTGCTCTGGGGACCCGCTGCTGCTCTGGGGACCCCCTGGTGCTGGTGCTCTGGGGAGTCCTTGATGCTGGTGCTCTGGGGACCCCCTAATGCTGGTGCTCTGGGGACCCCTAGTGCTGGTGCTCTGGGGACCCTGGTGCTGCTGCTCTGGGGCCCCCCCTGGTGCTCTGGGCCCCCCTGGTGCTGGTGCTCTGGGGAACCTGGTGCTGGTGCTCTGGGGCCCCCCTGGTGCTGGTGCTCTGGGGCCCCTCTGGTGCTGGTACTCTGGGGCCCTAGTGCTGGTGCTCTGGGGACCCCTGGTGCTGGTGCTCTGGGGCCCTGGTACTGGTGCTCTGGGGCCCTGGTACTAGTGTTCTGGGGCCCTAGTTCTGGTGCTCTGTCGACCCTAGTGCTGGTGCTCTGGGGCCCCCCTGGTGCTGGTGCTCTGGGGCCTCCTGGTGCTGGTGCTCTGGGGACCCCCTAATGCTGGTGCTCTGGGGACCCCTAGTGCTGGTGCTCTGGGGAACCTGGTGCTGGTGCTCTGGGGCCCCCCTTGTGCTGGTGCTCTCGGGCCCTCCTGGTGCTGGAGCTCTGGGGCCCCCCTGGTGCTGGTGCTCTGGGGCCTTGGTGCTGGTACTCTGGGTCCCTGGTGCTGATGCTCTGGGGCCCTGGTGCTGGTGCTCTGGGGCCCAGGTGCTGGTGCTCTGGGGCACTGATGCTGGTGCTCTGGGGCCCTGGTTCTGGTGCTCTGGGGGCCCTAGTTCTGGTGCTCTGGGGGCCCTAGTTCTGGTGCTCAGGGGCCCTAGTTCTGGTGCTCTGGGGCCCTAGTGCTGGTGCTCTGGGGCCCTAGTTCTGGTGTTCTCGGGCCCCTAGTTTAGGTGCTCTGGGGCCATAGTTCTGGTGCTCTAGGGCCCTGGTGCTGGTGCTCTGGGGCCCTGGTGCTGGTGCTCTGGTGCCCTAGTTCTGGTGCTCTGGGGCCCTAGTGCTGGAGCTCTGGGGCCCTAGTGCTGGTGCTCTGGGGCCCTGGTGCTGGTGTTCTAGGGTTCTGGTGCTGGTTCTCTGGGGACCCCCTGGTGCTGGTGCTCCTGGGATTCCCCTGGTGCTGGTGCTCTGGGGACCCGCTGCTGCTCTGGGGACCCCCTGGTGCTGGTGCTCCGGGGACTCCTTGATGCTGGTGCTCTGGGGACCCCCTAATGCTGGTGCTCTGGGGACCCCCTAGTGCTGGTGCTCTAGGGAACCTGGTGCTGGTGCTCTGGGGCCCCCTTGGTGCTGGTGCTCTGGGGTCCCCCTGGTGCTGGTGCTCTGGGGCCCCCTGGTGCTGGTGCTCTGGGGCCCCCCTGGTGCTGGTGCTCTGGGGCCCGCCTGGTGCTGGTGCTCTGGGGACCTGGTTCTGGTGCTCTGGGGGCCCTAGTGCTGGTGCTCTGGGGCTCTAGTTCTGGTGTTCTGGGGCCCCTAGTTCAGGTGCTCTGGGCCCCTAGTTTTGGTGCTCTGTGGCCCTGGTGCTGGTGCTCTGGGGGCCCTAGTTATGGCACTCTGGGGTCCTAGTGCTGGTGCTCTGGGGCCCTAGTGCTGGTGCTCTGGGGCCCTGGTGCTGGTGTTCTGGGGCCCTGGTGCTGTTCTCTGGGGCCCTGGTGCTGGTGCTCTGGAGCCCTAGTTCTGGTGCTCTGGGGGCCCCTAGTGCTGGTGCTCTGGGGCCCTAGTGCTGGTGCTCTGGGGCCCTAATGCTGGGGCCCTGGTGCTGGTGCTCTGGGACCCTAATGCTGGTGCTCTGAGGCCCTAGTGCTGGTGCTCTGTGGCCCCTGGTGCTGGGGCCCTGATGCTGGTGCTCTGGTACCCTAGTGCTGGTGCTCTGGGGCCCCTGGTGCTGGTGCTCTGGGGCCCTGGGGCTCTAGTGCTGGTGCTCTGGGGACCCTGGTGCTGGTGCTCAGGGGCCCTAATGCGGGTGCTCTGGGGGCCCTAGTGCTGGTGCTCTGGGTCCCTGGTGCTAGTGCTCAGGGTCCCTGGTGCTGGGGCTCTGGGGCCCTGGTGCTGGGGCCCCTGGTGCTGGTGCTCTGGGACCCAAGTGCTGGTGCTCTGGGGTCCTGTTGCTGGGGCTTTGGGGCCCTAGTGCTGGTTCTCTGGGCCCTGGTGCTGGTGCTCTGGGGCCCCTAGTGCTGGTGCTCTGGGGCCCCTAGTGCTGGTGCTCTGGGGCCCCTGGTGTTGGTACTCTGGGGCCCTAGGTGCTGGTGCTCTGGGGCTCTGGTTTTAGGCTCTGGGGCCCTGGTTCTGGTGCTCTGGGGGCCCTAGTTCTGGTACTCTGGGGCCCTAGTGCTGGTGCTCTTGGGCCCCTGGTGCTGGTGCTCTGGGGCCCCCTGGTGCTGGTTCTTTGGGGTCTCCTGGTACTGGTGCTCTGGGACCCTGGTGCTCAAGGGCCCTGGTGCTGGTGCTCTGGGGCCCTAGTGCTGGTGCTATTGGGCCCCTGGTGCTGGTGCTCTGGGGCCCCCTGGTGCTGGTGCTCTGGTGACCCCTGGTGCTGGTGCTCTGGGGCCCTAGTGTTGGTGCTCTGGGGCCCTAGTGCTGGTGCTCTGGGGCCCTGGTGCTCTGGGGCCCCTGGTTCTGGTGCTCTGGGGCCCTGGTGCTGGTGCTCTGGGGCCCAGGTTTGGTGCTCTGGGGCCCTAGTGCTGGTGCTTTGGGGTCCCTGGTACTGTTGCTCTGGGGCCCTAATGCTGATGATCTGGGGCCCTGGTTGTAGGCTCTGGAGCCCTGGTTCTGGTGCTCTGGGGGCCCTAGTTCTGGTGCTCTGGGGCCCCTGGTGCTGATGCTTTGGGGCCCTGGTGCTGGTGCTCTTGGGGCCCCCCTGGTGCTGGTGCTCTGGGGCCCCCTGGTGCTGGTGCTCTGGGGCCCCCCTGGTGCTGGTGCTCTGGGGACCCCTGGTGCTGTTGCTCTGGGGCCCTAGTTCTGGTGCTTTGGAGCCCTAGTTCTGGTGCTCTGGGTCCCTGGTGCTGGTGCTCTTGGGCCCTAGTTCTGTTGCTCTGGGGACCCCGGGTGCTGGTGCTCTGGGGCCATAGTGCTGGTGCTCTGGGGCCATAGTGCTGGTGCTCTGGGGTCCCTGGTACTGGTTCTCTGGGCCCTAGTGCTGGTGCTCTGGGGCCCTAGTTCTGGTGCTCTGGGCCCTAGTGCTGGTGCTCAGGGGCGCTGGTGCTGGTGCTCTGGGGCCCTAGTGCTGGTGCTCTGGGGCCCTAGTGCTGGTGCTCTGGGACCCTGGTGCTGGTTCTCTGGGGCCCCCTGGTGCTGGTGCTCTGGGGCCCTGGTGCTGGTGCTCTGGGGCCCCCTGGTGCTGGTTCTCTGGGGACCCCTGGTGCTGGTGCTCTGGGGCCCTAGTGCTGGTGCTCTGGGGCCACTGGTGCTCTGGGGCCCCCTGGTGCTGGTTCTCTGGGGCCCCCTGGTGCTGGTGCTCTGTGGCCCTAGTGCTGGTGCTCTGGTGCTGGTGCTCTGGGGCCCCCTGGTGCTGGTGCTCTGGGGCCCCCTGGTGCTGGTGCTCTGGGGCCCCCCTGGTGCTGGTGGTCTGGGGCCCTGGTGCTGGTGCTCTGGGGCCACTGGTGCTGGTGGTCTGGGGCCCTGGTGCTGGTGCTCTGGGGCCCTGGTGCTGGTGCTCTGGGGCCCTGGTGCTGGTGCTCTGGAGCCACTGGTGCTGGTGCTCTGGGGCCCTGGTGCTGGTGCTCTGGGGCCCTGGTGCTGGTGCTCTGGGGCCCTGGTGCTGGTGCACTGGGGCCACTGGTGCTGGTGCTCTGGGGCCACTGGTGCTGGTGCTCTGGGGCCCTGGTGCTGGTGCTCTGGGGCCCCCTGGTGCTGGTGCTCTGGGGCCACTGGTGCTGGTGCTCTGGGGCCACTGGTGCTGGTGCTCTGGGGCCCCCTGGTGCTGGTGCTCTGGGGCCCCCTGGTGCTGGTGCTCTGGGGCCCCCTGGTGCTGGTGCTCTGGGGCCCCCTGGTGCTGGTGCTCTGGGGCCCTAGTGCTGGTGCTCTGGGGCCCTGGTGCTGGTGCTCTGGGGCCACTGGTGCTGGTGGTCTGGGGCCCTGGTGCTGGTGCTCTGGGGCCCTGGTGCTGGTGCTCTGGGGCCCTGGTGCTGGTGCTCTGGAGCCACTGGTGCTGGTGGTCTGGGGCCCTGGTGCTGGTGCTCTGGGGCCACTGGTGCAGGTGGTCTGGGGCCCTGGTGCTGGTGCTCTGGGGCCCTGGTGCTGGTGCTCTGGGGCCCTGGTGCTGGTGCTCTGGGGCCCTGGTGCTGGTGCTCTGGGGCCCTAGTGCTGGTGCTCTGGGGCCCTAGTGCTGGTGCTCTGGGGCCCTGGTGCTGGTGCTCTGGGGCCACTGGTGCTGGTGGTCTGGGGCCCTGGTGCTGGTGCTCTGGGGCCCTGGTGCTGGTGCTCTGGGGCCCTAGTGCTGGTGCTCTGGGGCCCTAGTGCTGGTGCTCTGGGGCCACTGGTGCTGGTGCTCTGGGGCCACTGGTGCTGGTGGTCTGGGGCCACTGGTGCTGGTGGTCTGGGGCCCTGGTGCTGGTGCTCTGGGGCCACTGGTGCTGGTGCTCTGGGGCCCTGGTGCTGGTGCTCTGGGGCCCTGGTGCTGGTGCTCTGGGGCCCTGGTGCTGGTGCTCTGGGGCCCTGGTGCTGGTGCTCTGGGGCCCTGGTGCTGGTGCTCTGGTGCTGGGGCCCTGGTGCTGGTGCTCTGGGGCCCTGGTGCTGGTGCTCTGGTGCTGGGGCCCTGGTGCTGGTGCTCTGGGGCCACTGGTGCTGGTGGTCTGGGGCCCTAGTGCTGGTGCTCTGGGGCCCTGGTGCTGGTGCTCTGGGGCCACTGGTGCTGGTGGTCTGGGACCCTGGTGCTGGTGCTCTGGGGCCCTGGTGCTGGTGCTCTGGGGCCCTGGTGCTGGTGCTCTGGGGCCCTAGTGCTGGTGCTCTGGGGCCACTGGTGCTGGTGCTCTGGGGCCACTGGTGCTGGTGGTCTGGGACCCTGGTGCTGGTGCTCTGGGGCCCTGGTGCTCTGGGGCCCTGGTGCTGGTGCTCTGGGGCCCTGGTGCTGGTGCTCTGGGGCCCTAGTGCTGGTGCTCTGGGGCCCTAGTGCTGGTGCTCTGGGGCCACTGGTGCTGGTGGTCTGGGGCCCTGGTGCTGGTGCTCTGGGGCCCTGGTGCTGGTGCTCTGGGGCCCTAGTGCTGGTGCTCTGGGGCCCTAGTGCTGGTGCTCTGGGGCCACTGGTGCTGGTGCTCTGGGGCCACTGGTGCTGGTGGTCTGGGGCCCTGGTGCTGGTGCTCTGGGGCCCTAGTGCTGGTGCTCTGGGGCCACTGGTGCTGGTGGTCTGGGGCCCTGGTGCTGGTGCTCTGGGTCCCTGGTGCTGGTGCTCTGGGGCCCCCTGGTGCTGGTGCTCTGGGGCCCCCTGGTGCTGGTGCTCTGGGGCCCCCTGGTGCTGGTGCTCTGGGGCCCCCTGGTGCTGGTGCTCTGGGGCCCCCTGGTGCTGGTGCTCTGGGGCCCCCTGGTGCTGGTGCTCTGGGGCCCTGGTGCTGGTGGTCTGGGGCCCTGGTGCTGGTGCTCTGGGGCCCTGGTGCTGGTGCTCTGGGGCCCTGGTACTGGTGGTCTGTTGCACCAGCTGTTGTGTTGGTTTCAGCTGCTTAAATTCTCTGGCAAATTTCCTGTTCTTAATATTATGCCTATTCTTAAAATTTTCCAACCATTCTTCACTAGTTCGAAAATCTGGAATGTTCATCTTTGAACATCAATCGCTTCATCATGGATGGATTGGTCGCTGAATAGCGGGCAAGCATCAGGCGGATGGGCGGCTATTTGGGCAGGCAGTGTGGGTGGGTGGCTATTTGCGTGGTGTGGGTGGATTTGGGCAGGCATATGGTCAGCAATTCGGGTGGGGTGGGGGGATTTAGGTAGGGGGATGGGCAGCTATTTTGGGTGGGGGGGGTTGGGTAGGCATATGGTTGGCTATTTGTGCAGGGTGGGTGGATTTAGTCAGACAGATGGCTGGCTATTTGGACGAGAGGTGTGGTTCATGGCAATTCGGGCGTTGTGGGTGGGTTTGGGCAGGCATATGAGCAGCTATTTGGGCAGGGTGGATTCCTCGGCTAACACAGATAAACTAGGTTTAACCCTTAGACCACACATATTATCTAGGGGGCATAAAAGCGAAAAATATTCAAATTATGTAAAAATAACTTTAAAAATATTAAACAAATCTCTAACATATGGTTTCAGTGTCGTGAAACTTTCATAAGTTTTTTTTTCAGAAATTGATTTTTAGAGGAATTTTAGAAAAATAAGAATGTTTTATTGATAAGGGGAACAGCTGCTAATAACTGTAACTGAAGGATTATGCAGTAATAAGAGATCATGCACCTGCTCTTTGCTCAAAGAAGAATAATAGTAGTAAGAAGGGTTGATAAAGTGGATATGCAGTTGGTGCCTTTGTATCATTGCTGAGTAATACATAATAATACAAATAACAATGAATAACTATGTTAATATGATCTATTTTGTTATATACTGTATATATAAATATATTAATAATAAATGTTATAAATATATTGTCCAATATTAATATGTTACTTTCATCAAAGTCCCAAAAATATTTTTTGGGGGGGATTTTTTTTAAGATTTTCGTTTTTTCTCCTTTTGTTTATTATCTGATTTTGTTGTAACCTTTACATTCTGGAGAATGCATTTGTCTTCATAACTATGTGAAGATAGAATAAAATTGGTCAACAAATAAGTCGGTCACAACTAGCAAAACTTGGGACTTCATTTTTTTTTTTTTTTGGCTGATTTTTCCAGAGATTTCAAACTCTATTTTCTCTGTCTCTCTAGGTTGTTTTGATGATTAAGGACCATATTAGGGCTTTTTCACTTATATAAACTATACTCTAAATATATTCCATAAATCATTATAATTATCCCTATGTTTGTGTTTTTTGGGGGGTTATTTTTTCTTGACTTCATATCATCACATATTGACCTACAACTTTCACATATGCGAGTATGAATGCCAAACTATGTTTATTAAAACATACAATTAAATTAATGAATTAAAACTACCTCTGTTCATTGTTGATAACTTTAACTTCAATTATCTCTGAAACCAGAGTCTCAACTTTGAGTGGCTTCTAAAATTCCAGTTATTAACCGATTCTCACTATTTTGACATACAGTGTTGTGTGCTCAGCTGTCTGTTCTACAATCCCATCAGAATTGATTTTTCATAAACTATACATTTGGAATTATAATTTTTTTTTGTCTAAATTTGCCGTGTATTTCAAATGCCTTTTGACGATTTTTTTTACAGTAAACTATACTGAAAACCTATATTCTAATTTGATGAAAATGAAGATCATATGCTAGTCTGAGAGAATAATAACATTAAATGAACGTGAGTAATGATAGTTCATATTTTTTATTCTGAATTGAAAATCTGAAGTTTTCAATATTCAATTTTAAAATTAATTTTGATTCTCTTGCTTTTCAAGTTATTCTGTGATCATTTAGACAAAGTTGGAGCATTTGCCTAGTTGATTATACAAAAAAAAAATGGAAAATGTTTGTGCAAGTTTTAAAACTTATGTTAAATTATTTTTTGTCAAATCATATATTTATGTATTGCGCGGTCTAAGGGTTAACACCCTACGGTAGGCTGAAGTTTAATTAAGCCAGATCCAGTAACAAATTTCTTTCAAATATTGGATTTATATCATTACAGTATATATTTTTGGATTATATATTTAGTTTTTGAGATATATACAAGAGTTGTTACATTCTTGTACAGCCACTAGTACACGTGCATTTCGGGCAGGTCCCTGGAATACGACCCCCACGAAGAATCGTTTTTACAACCAAGTACCCATTTTACTGTTGCGTTAAACAGAGGCTACAGTTAAGGATTTGCGCCCAGTAAATCCTCCCCGGCCAGGATACGAACCCATGACAAAGCGCTCGCGGAACACCAGGTGAGTGTCTTACCACTACACCACGGAGACTGGTATAGCAACATTGAGGATATTAAGAGTTATAAAAATAGTTATTTTAGAAATAATTTATTAATTTTATTACTTTGAAGCCGTAGGTCACTGAACTGTAGCGACGAATTTGAACAAAAAGAACATGGTGCTGTGTCTATGTGTATAGGGAATAGACCAGTCTGCCTGCGCTCTGGTTGTTTTGAAAACTAGAGCCAATAACAAATAATTTCTCAGTAGCAGATGACTACCATATTACAGTATATTTTTTGTTTTATATTTAGTTTATAAATGTAATTAGGGGAATAAAAATCTATTAAAACACCCGTTTTAGAAATGATTCATTAAACTGAAACTTTCAAAGTCTTGGGGTCACTGAATTATGGCGACACATCGAAGGAAAATCAAGTGAGGTTTACAGTACAGTTTTCCATATGTCTGTCCACCCTCACTCATGTTGTTTCATCACAGAAAATGTCTATAAGGAGATTTCACCAAATGTAGCTAACTTCGCATGCTTCAGCCTTTAAATTACTTATAAAGATAGGTGTCATAAATCAGTGAATGAAAATCATGGAAACTTGGTTATTCACTTGTTGTGTGGCCCACTCTGGCTGGTGTTTGGTTAATATGGTTCACTTGCTGTGTTGTCCACTTGTGTGATCCAACTTGTCATATGAAGGAATTATTAGTTGTAACTTGTGAAATACAGGTAATGGTAAAGTTTTCCACCAGTTTGTGAACTGTTCCAACATCGTAAGCAAATCCACACATCCCCTGCTTCGGCAAACCTGAGTCCGTCGAAGCGGGTGAGTAAATCTGGCCTGAAAAATGTGCGACCTAGCTGGAGATTCACCGAATCGGGATACGCCGAATCGGGGTTGTACTGTATTTAACGTCTCTAGCCTCTCCTCGTAACTCACGTTTTTCAGTTCCAGAAGCCATTTTGTAGCACGTCTTTGCACCTTTTCCAATTTATTGATGTGCTTCTTGAGATATAGGCCCTTTACAAATGCATATTCCAATTTTGGTCATGTGAAAGTCATGAACATTTTCTTTAGTATTTCACCATCCATGTAATTAAAAGCAAGTCTGAAGTTGAAAAGTGATGCATACACTCCTCTCACAATGTTCTTTTTGTTCCTCTGGTGACAGCTTACTATCCAAAACCACCCTTTGGTCTTGTTCTTTATTAGAGTTCTGTAATTCCTGTCCACATAATTTGTAAGTTGAGTACTGTATGGTCTATTTTCTCCGATACTACATTCCATAACATGGCATTAATTCGCATTGAATTCCATTTACCGCTTGTTGCTCCAAACATTTTACCTAGATCATTTGAAGGGCATGACAATCGTCTGCTTCTCCTACCTTCCCCAGTATCTTAACACTATCCATAAACATGTTAGTCAAGTCTGGCCTCGGGCCAGACTTGGGGAGTAGAAGAACTCTTGCTTTTCCTCTGTCATTCTCACATGTGATTTCTTTCCTTAAACCTTACCACTGGCTTTCTTGGGACCCATGGCGAGGTATATAATAACATCTTAATCATCTCAGATATAATATATCTTAGATGTTTGCATCAGCTTTACTGGTGCTGTCATCTATCCAGTTCCCCCATCCATCCAGTCCCCCCCCCCCACCATCCATCCAGTCTCCCCCCCCCCCCCCCACCATCCATCCAGTCCCCCCCACCATCCATCCAGTCCCCCCCACCATCCATCCAGTCGCCCTCACCATCCATCCAGTCCCCGCACCATCCATCCAGTCGCCCCCACCATCCATCCAGTCCCCCCACCATCCATCCAGTCCCCCCCACCATCCATCCAGTTCCCCCCCCACCATCCATCCAGTCCCCCCCACCATCCATCCAGTCCCTCCCCCCCCCCATCCATCCACCATCTCTCCAGTCCCCCCCCCCCACCATCCCTCCAGTCCCCCCCACCATCCATCCAGTTTCCCCCTCCATCCATCCAGTCCGTCACCATCTTGGGACCCATGGCGTGATATATAATAAGAACTTTATTGTTCAGAAAACAAAAGAGCAAAAAAAAACAATGAAATTCATTTACAAAGAATTCAAGATCGGTCTTCAGAATAGACTTGTAAACAAACTGAGAGCTCCTCACCCCCAGCATCTCATGCTCGTTTGACCTATATGCGTATGAACAGATGTCGTGTTCTAAGTAAACCGTCGTCTTGTAATTCAAATTTTACAACGAATTTGACGTGTTCCAAAAAAATTGTCTTCAAGGCCAGTCTTCAACCAGCCCGTCCTCCAAAAATGGGGTGGTAAATGTAAGGAGACAAATAAGTGCAATTATGTACTATTCATATCAGTTAAGAATTGTACTTATTTTCACTTAGTATTAAATTGTACTGTCAAATATATTGCGAATATTTGAGTTTACCCAAAAAACTGAATAGAAAACCACAACCTCACCTAACCGTCTTAGTTTTTGAAGATAATAATTTTATTGCTTCTTAATTACAATTAGTACTTAACCTATAGCTATATTGATATTACAGTTTTATAAAACTAATAAAACAAAACTAAAATATATCAATAAATTGTAAAATAACTCAGGATATTTTAAAATTTTGTATAAAATCTATATTGTTTAATAAACCAGAAAAAAAAATTCTTGATATTTAAAACTTGTGTATTGCAATTTGAAATTGAAAATTTCATCCTAAAATTGTGTGTCTTAACAGAAAACGAGGGGAATTAAATCGGGGGAGGGAGTTGGGTAAATGTAACAGCCCCATAAGTGCAATTATGCACTGTTTATGACAGTTAGAAAGTGTACTTATTACACTTAGTATTAAATCGTACTGTCAATTCGGAGGATGGGTTGCTTCAACAGTGATTCCACTGTACTCACCTATTTGTGCTTGTGGGGGTTGAGCTTTGGCTCTTTGGTCCCGGTCCAAAAAATTCCCGGTCACTGTGTGTGTGTGTCCGCTTACCTAGTTGTGCTTGCGGGGGTTGAGCTCTGGCTCTTTGGTCCTGCCTCTCAACTGTCAACTAATGTACAGGTTCCTGAGCCTACTGGGCTTCATTATATCTACACTTTAAGCTGTGTATGGAGTCTGCCTCCACCACATCACTTCCTAATGACAAATGGAATGCTACTACTCTGACACTGAACAAATTCTTTCTAACGTCTCTATGGCTCATTTGGGCACTCAATTTCTATCTGTGTCCCCTAGTGTGTGTGCCCCTTGTGTTAAATAGTCTGTCTTTATCTACCCTATCAGTTCCTCTGAGAACCTTGTATGTGGTGATCATGTCCCCTCTAACTCTTCTGTCTCCCAGTAATATGAAGTTCAATTCCCATAGTCTCTCCTTGTAGCTCATACACCTCAGTTCGGGTACTAGTCTGGTGGCAAACCTTTGAACTTTTTCCAGTTTAGTGTATGCTTGACTAGATATGGTCTCCATGTTGGAGCCGCATACTCCACGATTGGTCTGACATATGTGGTATACAAAGTTCTGAAGGATTCCTTTCACAAGTTTCTAAAGGCTATTCTTATTTTAGCCAACATAAGTATGTTAGCCACACATGCATGTTTGTGTGTAATTACCAAAGTGTAGTTACAGGATGAGAGCTATGCTCGTGGTGTCCTGTCTTCCCAGCACTCTTTTTGTCATGTAACGCTTTGAAACTATTGACGGTTTTGGCCTCCCACCTCCTCACCTAACTTATTCCAACTGTTTACCACTCTGTTTGTGAAAGTGAATTTTCTTATATTTCTTCGCCATCTGTGTTTAGTTAGTTTAAATCTATGACCTCTTGTTCTTGAAGTTCCAGATCTCGAGAAATCTTCCCTATCAATTTTATCAATTCCTGGTGCTATTTTGTACATCGTGATCATTTCACCTCTTTTTCTTCTGTCTTCTAGTTATGGCATATTTAATGCCTTTAACCTCTCCTCGTAGCTCTTGCCCTTCAGTTCTGGGAGCCACTTAGTAGCATGTCTTTGCACCTTTTCCAGTTTGTTGATGTGCTTCTTAAGATATGGGCACCATACAACCGCTGCATATTCTAGGTTTGGCCTAACAAAAGTCGTGAACAATTTTAGTATTTCGCCATCCATGTACTTAAGAGCAATTCTGAAGTTAGAAAGCGTGGCATAGGCTCCTCGCACAACGTTCTATATGTGATTCTCAGGTGATAGTTTTCTATCTAGAACCACCCCTAGATCTTTCTTTATCAGAAGCCTTTAAAGATTTTCCACATAATTTATGGGTTGTGTGGCGTCTATGTTCTCCTATTCCACATTCTATAACATGGCATTTATTTACATTAAATTCCATTTGCCAAGTGGTGCTCCATATACTTATTTTGTCCAGGTCTTCTTGAAGGGCATTACAATCATCTAAGTTACTTATCCTTCCTATTATCTTAGCATCATCAGCAAACATGTTCATAAAATTCTGTATTCCATCTGGCAGATCATTTATGTTGACAATGAACATTATCGGTGCAAGAACTGAACTCTGTGGTACTCCACTTGTGACATTTCTCCAATCTGATACACTTCCTCTTATTACTGCCCTCATTTTTCTATCAGTCAGAAAATTATTCATCCATGTTAGCAGCTTACCTGTCATCCCTCCAATGTGTTCTAGATTCCAGTACAACCTCTTATGTGGAACTGTGAAAAGGTCCAGATAGATGCAGTCACCCTAACCATCTGTTTCCTGTAAAATCTCTGTGGCATGGTCATAGAAAATGTTCTCACCTATTTGTGCTTGCGGGGGTTGAGCTTTGGCTCTTTGGTCCCGCCTCTCGACTGTCAATCAACTGGTGTACAGATTCCTGAGCCTACTGGGCTCTATCATATCTTCATTTAAAACTGTGTATGGAGTCAGCCTCCACCACATCACTGCCTAATGCATTCCATTCGTTAACTACTCTGACACTGAAAAAGTTCCTTCTTACGTCCCTGTGGCTCATGTGGGTACTCAGTTTCCACCTGTGTCCCCTTGTTCGCCTCCCACCAGTGTTGAATAGTTTATCCTTGTTTACCCGGTCGCTTCCTCTGAGGATTTTGTAGGTTGTGATCATGTCTCCTCTTACTCTTCTGTCTTCCCGTGTCATAAGGTACATTTCCCATAGCCTTTCCTCGTAACTCATGCCTCTTAGTTCTGGGACTAGTCTAGTGGCATACCTTTGGACTTTTTCCAGCTTCGTCTTGTTCTTGACAAGGTACTGGCTCCATGCTGGGGCCGCATACTCCAGGATTGGTCTTACATATGTGGTGTACAAGATTCTGAATGATTCCTTACACAGGTTCCTGAACGCTGTTCTGATGTTAGCCAGCCTCGCATATGCCGCAGACGTTATTCTTTTTATGTGGGCTTCAGGAGACAGGTTTGGTGTGATATCAACTCCTAGATCTTTCTCTCTGTCCGTTTCATTAAGTACTTCATCTCCTATTCTATATCCTGTGTCTGGCCTCCTATTTCCACTGCCTAGTTTCATTACTTTGCATTTACTCGGGTTGAACTTCAACAGCCATTTGTTGGACCATTCACTCAGTCTGTCTAGGTCATCTTGTAGCCTCCTACTATCATCCTCAGTTTCAATCCTCCTCATAATTTTTGCATTATCGCCAAACATTGAGAGAAACGATTCTATACCCTCTGGGAGATCATTTACATATATCAGAAACAGTATAGGTCCAAGGACTAACCCCTGCGGGACTCCACTCGTAACGTCTCGCCAATCTGAGACCTCGCCCCTCACACTGACTCGTTGTCTCCAGTTGCTTAGGTACTCCTGTATCCAACGGAGTACCTTCCCTTTCACTCCAGCCTGCATCTCCAGCTTTTTCACTAGCCTCTTGTGTGGCACTGTATCAAAGGCTTTCTGACAATCCAAAAATATGTAGTCTGCCCACCCTTCTCTTGCCTTATTTTTGTTGCCTGGTCGTAGAATTCAAGTAACCCTGTGAGGCAGGACCTGCCATCCCTGAATCCATGTTGATGCTGTGTTACAAAATTCTTCGCTCCAGGTGCTCCACTAGCTTTCTATGCACAATCTTCTCCATCAGCTTGCATGGTAAGCAGGTTAGGGACACTGGCCTGTAATTCAGTGCCTCCTGTCTATCCCCTTTCTGTGTAATTACCTAAGTGTAATTACCTAAGTGTAGTTACAGGATGAGAGCTACGCTCGTGGTATAATTCTGGTGGTGCACTGGTGGTGTTGTATGTACTCAGACCATAAGCTCATTGAAGTGCGAACTAGTATAAATAACAGTAGTGGGGACCTAGCATAAATAATAAACTAGCATAATAATGCTAGAAATATAAATAAACAAATAAATAAAATAAATAAATAAAAATAAATAATAAACTAGCATAAATAACAGTAGTAAGAGACCTAACAAGCGAGAAGGAATATTCAATCAATTCAATTTCAACAGTAAGAGGATCGACTGGGAAAAATAAATGTAGACCTTGCAACCATTCAATGGGAGACGGTCTTGAGCGACAAAACTCCCATACAGGGAATAGCTCAACTGACATCTGAAGCTTACAAGGTCTGCTTGAAGCACGTGCCTGTGAGGAGGGGCAGAAAGAGAACCACTCTAGAAAGAGAACGCAGATGACTGTATAGGAGAAGGAAAAAAATAACGGAAATGCTTTGGCAGACACAACTATCACAAGCAAGGAAAATAAGCCTATGCAATGAGATCGAAGAAATAGAACAAACATTGAAGCGATCTTATGAGTCTGAGGAAATGGAATTGGAACAGAAAGCTATACAAGAGATAAAGAAAAATCCGAAATATTTTTTCACATACGCAAAACAAAATAAAAAATCTCGACCAGTATTGGACCGTTAATTACAAATGAAGGTACGTACACAGAGGACAACAAAGAGATTAATGAAATTCTAAGAAGCCAGTATGAGGCTATGTTTAGCACACCAATAAACAACATGAAAGTTGATGACCCAGACAGCTTCTTTATGAATGACATTCAAGCTGCAGATAATATAACGGATGTTACCACAAACTCGGAAGACTTTGAAAGAGAAATTGACAATATGCCTATGCACTCAGCTCCTGGGCCTGACTCATGGAATTCAATATTCATAAAGAAATGTAAAGTACCAGTAGTGAGAGCACTCAGCGTAATATGGAGAAAGAGCCTGGATACAGGGGAGATACCAGCAGCACTTAAATCTGCAGATATAGCTCCGTTGCACAAGGGGGGGAGTAAAGCCTTGGCAAAAAATTATAAGCCAGTTGCACTAACATCACACATAATAAAAGTTTGAAAGAGTGATTAGGAATCAAATTTCTAGTTTTATGGAAAACAATGAATTGCACAACTCAGGACAACATGGATTTAGAACGGGAAGATCCTGTCTGTCACAGTTACTCAACCACTATGTCAAAATCACAGAAGCCCCAGAAGAAAAGCAAAATGCAGATGTTGTATACACAGACTTTGCTAAGGCGTTCGACAAATGTGACCATGGAGTGATAGCTCACAAAATGAGGTCAATGGGAATAACTGGAAAAGTAGGACACTGGATACTGAATTTCCTGTCGAACAGAACACAAAGAGTAACAGTCAATCAAATAAAAGAGAGTTCAAGCGATGTTAATTTAATTAAAAGCTCTGTACCTCAAGGTACAGTCCTTGCACCGCTACTGTTCCTTATTCTCATATCAGATATAGACAAAAATACACGTCACAGTTTCGTGTCGTCCTTTGCAGATGACACAAAAATCAGCATGAAAATTACATCTGCTGAAGACATTGAAAAACTACAAGCAGATGTCAACATGTTATTTTCTGCTGCCCAATCGAAAACTTTGATGTTTAACAGTGATAAATTTCAGGTACTCAGGTACGGCAAAAATGCGGATCTGAAACATAACACAGGGTACAAAACACAATTGAATCTTCCCATAGTAGAAAAACAGCATGTCAAGGATTTGGGAATAATGATGTCCGACAATCCAACGTTTAGGGAGCATAACCAAGCAAATATTGCGTCAGCCAGAAAAATGATCGGATGGATTACGAGAACTTTCAAATCCAGGGATCCCATCACAATGGTTGTACTCTTCAAGTCACTTGTGTTGTCTCATCTCGAGTACTGCTCAGTACTCACTTCCCCCTTCAGAGCAGGAGAGATTGCTGAAATAGAGGGAATACAGAGAACATATACGGCACGCATAGATGAGATAAAACACCTAAATTATTGGGATCGTCTCAAAGCTCTCCAAATGTACTCTCTAGAAAGGAGACGAGAGAGATACCAAATAATATACACATGGAAAATACTGGAGGGCCAGGTCCCAAATCTACACAGTAAAATAACAACGTACTGGAGTGAATGAAATGGAAGAAAATGCAAGATTGAACCAGTGAAGAGCAGAGGTACCATAGGTACAATCAGAGAGCACTGTATAAACATCAGAGGTCCGCGGTTGTTCAACGTTCTCCCAGCGACTATAAGAAATATTGCCGGAGCAACAATGGACATCTTCAAGAGAAAACTGGACTGTTTTCTAAGAGAAGTTCCGGATCAGCCGGGCTGTGGTGGGTATGTGGCCCTGCGGGCCGCTCCAAGCAACAGCCTGGTGGACCAAACTCTCACAAGTCGAGTCTGGCCTCGGGCCGGGCTTGGGAAATAGAAGAACTCCCAGAATCCCATCAAGCAGGTATCAAGCAGGTATGTGATGTTGCACCAGCATCATGTGCTGGTGGTACTGTTTGTATGTGTGCCAGTGGTCAGTTGTGTTGTGTACACTAGTGTCTTTGTGTTCACTGGTGGTGGTGGTGTGTTCACTAGTGGTGTTGCATTCACTGGTGTTGATGTGTTCACTGGGGCAACGATAGCACTGAGTCTGCTGTTATGTGCCGTGGCTTGTGTTGCATCCTCATACATCAAGTTGCAGCCTACTGATCTCGCCTGAGACAAGTTCAGGCCCTGCAGAATTTGAAGTATGTCCTCCTGGATCTTCTGGAGTGTACATAGGGTATTCTCAAGTTTATTTTGCTTGGTCATTAATTCTTGCATGAGTGGGCAATTTTTTTATCACTTGGGTAATCATTGCTTCCATATCGAACGGCATTGTTTTATCTGGACCCAGTAAAGTGTTGGCTGGTGAGTGAGGAGGAGGGGAAGTGGTAGGTGGGTGAGAAGAAGGGGAGGGAGTGGTTAGTTGGGAGGGAGGGAGGGAGGGTCACCTGAGAGGCAGAAGAGCTGGTTGACTGGGAGGGGTTAGGGGGTATGGGTGATGAGGCAGGAATGGGGTTGTTAAGTAGGGTAGGGTTGGGGGTTAGTGAGTGAGGTAGGGTTGGGGTTAGTGAGTGGGGTAGAGGTAAGTGGGTTTGTTAGAGGAAGGGGGTCTGGATGGGCCTGTGTGGGGTGGTGTTGAGTCACTCCACCACTACCCCAGACTGTTGTCTGCCTGCTGTAGGCTGGACCCTGGCTTGCTGTGGTTCTGTTCACGAAGCCATTTCCGCCCCTGTTCACTGGTCCACCTGCTGTCCGCATTGGTGTCCTTCTCAAGCCCTGCCAGTCAGGCCAATTGCTGATAAACACACCAGTTTCGCGCACAAACCGTGACCTTGGGTAGGGAGGGCACAAAGACTATTTTACACATAAGAAGTGCCTGGGCCCCCAGGAACTGTGGGGTGGCCCACCTACCTCACAACGCCGCGTCAGCATGCCTCGATATTGCCACATTAACAATTACTGCCTTAATTTCTGGCCAATCCACACATCCACGGCCTACCACAGTTGGTAGGAGGGGAGGTGCACACTTAGTACCACTGTAGCTGACCTATTTGGCACACTAAAGACTAGACCTTAGGCTTAGGCCTATGTCAAACAGGAGGACGGATACATCCTACCTGCTCCTTCTCCTCTAGCTTGAGGGCAACTGATACGTATACATAACGTGTTTAACCCTTCAACTGCGCAATGCACCTACGGGTATTTATATTTTTAGTGTTACATTCAAAACTCCCACGGCTACGTGGGGTTCACATCGGCTTCCTCAGGGCTCTTGTAAATAGATGCCATCTTTAAAAAAATCGTGGGCCACATTCCCAAGTGTGAGAGCCTCAGTACTGAGTGAGCAACCAAGGCTGGCGCACGCAGCATGAGCTCAGCACTGCTGCTCAGCATTGGGACTACAGCATCGCCTAATAATGTCAAAAATATATATGTAACGTGTATTATTTAGCCATGATAGTATTACAGAATAGCTTGAGTGTCATAATGACTGTACAATGTTCAAATATCAGTGGATCAATGCTGTTCACGATGTCCACAGCACCGCAGCATTATTTCGTCCATCTTGGAATCGTCAAATGATTTCGGAGGTTCCTTTACAAAATAAACTTGTGGTCAATTATTCATTTACAGGAATTTGACCATGATTGTGATAATAGCAGAATTGTGGTGATAATTAGCGCTGTGCGTAGTATTGTGGGAGGAGGTGGTTTGGTGAGGGTGGGAGGGAGAGACTCCAGATAGCGTCACTGTGTGTAGCAGCCATTATTGTTTTGCTCACCATACTAACTTAGTGGTTCGCTATTGTGAGTACATATGTACATGGGTATATACAATGTGTGTATGTACCCATGTACATATGTGCGTAATATTGTGGGAGGAGGAATTTTGGCGAGGGAGGAAGGGAATCGAGGTAGCCTCACCGTGTGTGGCAGCCACCCTTGTTTTGCTCACCATAGTGGTTCTATGGTCTTAGTGGTTTGCTATGGTGAACACATATGTACATGTGGTATATACAATGCGTGTGTGTATATAGTGCAATAACAGCAACAGGAGTATGTTGGGAGGAGCTATTTTGGTGAGGGAGGTGACGTCGTAACCGTAGCGTCGTCAGCTGGCTGCTGTGTGATTTCTCATGCAGTGTATGGTGGCCACTGTGCTGACACAATACCGGCTTGCTTGGATAGTTATGGTGAATAAAACATGTAGATACGTATACATAACATGTATAAATAGTGTAATAAAAACAATAACAGTATGGTGGGAGGAACAATGTTGGCGAGTAAGATGTTGGAGTGAGGGAGGACTGGCTGGGTGTGGCTGCTCACATTTGCGGAGTTCTGAGTGTGTTGATGGTGAATGTTTATAGTGTGTGACAGTGTATAGTGTGTAAATATGTTGTAAATATACATAAATGAACATGAAACATTGGTGTGAATAACAGTATGGTGGGAGGAGGGGTGATGGCGAGTACGATGTTGGAGGAGTGAAGGAGGACTGTCTGCGTGTGGCAGCTCACACTCACGGAGTTCTCAGTGTGTTTATGGTGTGTGTATATATAGTGTGTGATACTGTACAGTGTGTAAATAGATTGTATATACAGTATACAGTATACATAAATTAGCATTATCCATTGGAAATATGTGCTGGATATGTGTACACATGTGTCATGCACGTAACAGTGTCTTCGGACAGTACGGATGTTCTACTACCATAATATAGTGTACATGTTCATTATACATAGGACTGGCACGAAAAAACAAATAAAATGTATTTGGAACTGTGCGCAAAAAATGAACAAAAATATATTCGTGGCAACTCGCACATCTTAACCCGGGCGCCCTACTGGCCCCGGGAGCGTACGCCACGGGCGACCAGGTATTGATGAAGTTAGTGAAGTCACGAATTTACGAACCCCATAGCAGACAAAGTAAATACAATTTTGACTTTTTGTTAACATATCCATACTCAGGGAAGGGTGTTTTACACTTTCAAAAAACAAAGAATTTTTTCCAGAGAATTTATTTCCTGCGCACTGTGGGGGTGCCATATTTGGAAACCGAGCAGTTGAAGAGTTAAATAGTGTAATAAAAACCACAGTATGGTGGGAGGAGCAATGTTGGCGAGTAAGGTCTAAGGAGTAAGGTGTTGGAGTGAGGGAGGGCTGGCTGGGTGTAGCAGCTCACACTCCCGGAGTTCTGTGTTGATGGTGAATGTATATAGTGTGTGATAGTGTATAATGTGTAAATATATTGTAAATATACATAAATGAAAATTAAACATTGGATATATGAGCAATGTATGTGGACACATTTGAGACACATAACACAGTGTCTTGGGACAGTACGGATGTTCTACTGCCATAATAATGTGTACGTATTCATTATACATAGGACTGGCAAGAAAAAACAAAACAATGTATTTGGAAATGTATGCAAAAAATTAAAAAAAAATATTTGTGGCAACTCGCACATGTTGAAGCTGACGGGCGACTGGCTTTGGGAGTCTACGTCACAAGCCACCACCAAATCGTGACGTCACACACCATTTTCCAGGCCCACATTGCGGCCAAAGAAAGTACAATTTTGATTTTTTTTTGCATATGTGATCAGGGAAGGGTATTTAACATTTTCAAAAACAAAATAAAATTTTTCCCATGAAGTTATTTCCTGCGCACAGGGGAGGGGGGGTGTATTTGTAAGACAAGCAGCACAATGGTTAAGGGTTAATGAGCAATTTTGTACACATTCTTTGTAAATCCAGTCCCCTTCATCATCCATCCATCTAGTCCCCTCACCATCCTGTCACCATTCATATTTGTCATAAATTTCCTAGTAAGGGTTTCTTGCTTAGCCTGGGTGTAAAAGTTATTAAATGTGAACATTCATTTAGGAAAACAGGAATTGACATCAAATAGTGTAATAGCTTATTTAAAAATCAACTAGCCCATATTCTGGAAATGCATATTTCTATTGAACAGTTTTGTACAGTTATTTCATTTTCAGGCTAAGATGAATGCCGAAAAATGATCAAAGCTGCGGCAACAAGTGCGTATTGGTGGCAAGGGCAGTGCATGAAGAAAGAAGAAAGTTGTCCACAACACATACACTGATGACAAAAATAGTGGACAAAGAAAAAAGGGCCCACAATCGAAGGCCAACAATGATGCATTCTCACTTAGGTTGAAGAGTTTTGCAATTAACATTATGCATATCCCTACTGAAGTAAGTTAACTGACACTTTTCAAACATTTTCATCCTAAGGCGCTAAACAAGCTAGAAGTGGAATGACTTGTTAAGCTGCCACATTGTTTCTGAATAGATTGAGTGAATTCAGTCATCCTAATACCTGGTAAAAATTAATTATTTAAGTCACTGTTAAATATAGCTTATATGGATGTGAACTATGGAACCTTCAAAATGCTTATTTTGGTAAGTTTAATTGTGAATGGAGGTAATGTTCTAGACATATCTTGGGTGTCCATCCTTGCACTCATTGCAATCTAATATTGGCCTGATGTTCACACCTGCACTTGAAGAATTAGTTCACAAACAAGTCACATCTTTTTGTCAGACAGGAATCACCCATCCAGCACTCCATCAATTCTTTTCTGAGGGGAGCCCCGTCGGCTCCCCGAAGCTATCCCAGGCTGATATGCTAATGTCAGACTTTGGCATCAGTCATGTGTATGGAGTTCTTAGGCCTACCGGGGACCATGGCCAGAACCAGGCCCCCTCAGAGAGGCAAGGGGAGCAATGGCCTATAGAAACCCCCGTGTGGTTGGAAGCATTCTGTGTCTGCCATCAACCGGAACAGGCACCCAGAAAGGTAAGCGCCTCAAAACAAACCCCTATTCTGATTAAAATTGCTACCAAAAGCCGAACTAGTAGATAGAACTCCCCAACCGAAAACAAGCAAACTAGTGTGACGTCACACACCGCCGCGCCACTGTCTGCGCAGCTCCCCCCTCCCCGGGAGGGGGAAGGGGAAGCCCCAGACCCCCCACGCCGGCTACCCACACCTCAGTTCTTGAGGCTGATGCTATAGGCGATGGTTGTGTGCTCTGGCTCCGGTGTCGCTACAGCACTGTGCTTTGCGTGTGGTGTTGGTTTTGTGGGTGCGAGAGCCAGGAGTTATCTTCAGTACTCGGGCTGCATGCGCCTAGGGCTGCCTTCCCTAGGTGCCCTGTAAGTACTGCCCTTGGGGCTTGGGGCCACCTTCCACAGGCTCCTTGGGGTCTGCCTCTGCTGGTCCGTTTTACCTTTCGGTTTTTCGGCCGCCTGTTGGGCTCTTGGGTGTTCTGTTCTCCCTTGTTACTGGCAGGTAAGAGGCAGTTTGCACTGGTAGGGGCGCAGGGTGCTGCTCAGCTTGTATTCCCGACATCGCGGCCGGTTCTGTTCCTTGGGGTTCGCTGTCCTCTTGCGGGGTTTTGTTTTTCTTTTTGTTTTTGCCTGGTGGGGGGTTCTGTCATTTTATTCAGTTTGTTTTTGCCCTTCCACTGTTCTCCTCGGTGGCGCCCCCTGCTAGGTCCCCGTGAGTGTACATGTCCCTAGGGTTCAGCTATAGAAGTTTGCTTGGTAGTTTTGGGCGCCGGTTTGCAGCACCCTGCCTGGGACTACCTGGGCGCGAGTTCTCTTAAAGTAAACGCTCAGGACCCTGGGAATTCCCTAGGGGGCGTGTGGGTCCGATGGATGTGACCACGGAGTCCCCACTCGCTGTGTGCGAGTTTGAGGGTTGCTCGGTCCCCTTGTCTCAGGGTGACCCTCATTGTTTTTGCCTCTGCCACGCTGCCTGTTGGGTCGGTGATACTTTCGACCCTGAGTCCTGTGAGTGTTGCTGCTTGCTTGTGACTATATTATCCCAATCCTCTGATTCTATTCGGGTACAGGTGGCGCGTGCGTTGCAGTCTAGGTTTCGTCTGTTGCAACGTGCTCGGTTGGTTGCTCACCTGGATGCCCCGGGGCTGCCCCGCTTTGCTTTTCGAGACTTGGACTTGGGGGTGGGGGTCGCTTCGATCCTGGTTCAGTCCGCACCTCCTCGTCCTTCCCCTTCTGTTCGTTTTGTTCCCCCCCCCCTGCTTCCGGCCCCGAAGCGTCTGAGGGTTTCGGGGTCAGAGCAGGGGTTACTTGATCTCAAGACTCGGGCAGCTTCGGGGGGTGCCCTTTCCGGGGGGGGGCGGCAGAGGCATTCGAGTCTTGTCTCCCAGCCGAAGCTTCTGGGTCTGACCAGTGGGCCCCCCTTCCTCCAGCTTTTCCGGCTGCTCCGTCCTTGTCTTGTGGGGTTGGGGCTTGGGGAGAGGACTCGGCCTCGGGTCCTGTGGTGAAGGACCTCGAGGCTGGGGAGGGGCTGACTTGGGGCCCTTGGGCCCCGCTGGACCCCGCCTGGGTTTTTCTTCCCTCTGAGCGGGGCTTATTGTTACAAGGAGTGGGGTTTTCTTTTCCCCCCTCTGCGTATGAGTTGGATTTGGTGTCGGCCCCTCCCCGGGTTCGGTTCCGTGTTCCCCCGGGTACATCGGTTCCGTCCTTCCGGAGGTTTTCGGCTTATCGCATCCAACCTGGTGTGGTGCAAGTGGGCTTTGCAGCTTACCTCCTGCGTGACCCGGATTATGCCTCGGAAATGGATCCGTCCGAATTCAGGTTTGGGACTGCGTTCCCTTTCTGGCTCCGTTACGAGATTCCGGAGTCATCCTGGCTAGCAGACTGCCTCTTGTTTGTTCTGGATTCCTGGCATTCCTTCTGTCGTTCCCGCACGCTGGAGTGGCGGGAAGCTTCCACAGTGCTTCAGGTTTTCCTGGGGGGCGAGCTTGAGTACCTGAATGAGTGCTTGTTTGCCCCTGCCCTTCCCCGCGATGTGGGCGTTATTCAGCTCCATGTGCAGGTTCCCTCCCTTTCGGTGGCGCTCGTTACGGAGGACTTGTGCGCCCGGGGCCTTTTGGCTTCGCCCTTGTGGTTCTTTTCCCTCCTGGAGCTGTCTTCGGATTGGCTCGTGGTGGATGTGAGGACGCTTGGGTCCGTCCCGGGGTCTGGCACCTTGTCCTCGACTGCACGTTCGTCGGCTGCCTTGTTGAAGCTGTTCACGCTGATTTTGCGGGATGCGGTTTCCCTGTTTTATGCTTCCCGTCTCGCGTGTCGGCAGGTGGTGCTGGGTTCCTCCGTGGAATCTGCTTGGGCTCTGGCTCTTAGGCGTTTTTCACCATTTTGTCCTCTTCTGTTTGAGGAGTCGGCCGTGGCGCAGTTTATTCAGGCTGCGTCGGCGGCTTGTCGTCCGATGTCGGACTTGTTGGTTTTCCGGGGGTCCCGGGGTGGGTCTTCCCGGAAAGGTCGTGCCAGGGCTCAGGGTTCCTCTCGTCGTGGTAGGCCTCTGGTGTCAGGTTCGGGGTTGGCTCCTCCTGCGGACCCTCCCTCGTTTGGTCGGCGCGGTGTTCGCGCTGTGCGGGGTTCTGGGTCTCGTAAGGGTCGCCGGCCCTTTTGTGGTTTGCCCCCTTGACAGGGCGATGGGGGGGGGGGGCAGCTTGCACTGTTCGCCCACGTCTGGTCCCACGATTCGTGGGCCTTTCGGGTTGTGTCTTGCGGCCTGCTGTGGCATTCGGTGGCCCCTCCCCCCTTTGGGGGGTCAGGCTGGCGGGGCAGGTTTCTTCCCCTGCACTCTGTCGAGTCGTCTTGGAGTGGGTACGCTTGGGCGTCGTCGAAACGACGTCGTCCCTCAGATGGGTTTCCCGTCTGTTTCCGGTTCCGAAACGGGACTGCGCGGACCTGCGGTTCATTCTGGACTTGTTCCATCTGAACCCCTGGGTTCATTGCCCCTCCTTTCGGATGACTACGCTGTATCAGGTTCGGCTCCTCTTGGAGCTGGGAGCTTGGATGGTGTCCCTGGACCTCCGGGACACTTATTGGCATGTCCCGATTCATCGACGGTTCAGGGACTGGCTCGGTTTTGTTGTGGGGCGTCTGAGTTACTGCTTTCGTTGTTGAACCTGGCACCTCGCGTGTCCACGCACCTTACACGGGTTGTGGTGGCTCGTTTGCGTCTCCTAGGTGTTCGGGTGTTGGCCTACCTCGACGACTGGCTGGTTTGGGCTCCCAGCCAGTCAGCTTGCTTGCTAGCCAGGGATTTGGTTCTTTCCCAGCTCGCCGAGTTCGGGTTCTTGGTGAACTGGAGGAAGTCCCATCTGGTTCCCTCTCAGGTTCGGACTTGGCTGGGTATTGTTTGGGACTCTCGAACCGCCTCCTTGTCTCTCCCTCCGGAGTCTCTCCTGCGGCTGCGGTCCTGCCTTCGTCTGTTTCTGGAGGGTCCTCGGGTCACTCGGCGGTTGCTCGAGAGGCTATGCGGGAGCCCCTTCGAACTTCGCGATGGTGGTCTACCCGCCGCGTCGGGTTTGGCTTCGACGGCTGTTCTGGTTCCTTCGGGGTTCCTCCTTCCGCCTCTCTCGCGATTGCAGAGTTCGACCCCCGGGGGACTTGCGTCGGTTGCTGCGTCACCGGCTTCCTCTTCGGGTTTTTCGGGGTTCAGTGCCTTGGCGCCTACCCGAGCCCTCACTCGATGTGTACACGGATGCGTCGTCTCTCGGCTGGGGTTTTGTGACCAGTGCTCACCAGGCCGGCCAGGGGCGTTGGGATCCGTCCTTCCGTCGAGCTCACGGCACGGTGCGGGAGTTCGCGGCAGTGTGGTTTGCTCTGGGGAGGCCCGCAGATCGACGATTCGGCTCCATTCGGACTGCTCTCTGGTGGTTCATTGCTTGAACCGCGGGGGTTCGATGCGGTCCTTGTCTCTTTGGGGTTGGTCGCTTCGGGTGACTCGTCTGCTGAGTTCTTGGGGTTTGGCTCTCCTGGCGGTTCACGTACGGGGCGTGTCCAACGTCTTGGCCGACGCCCTGTCTCGCTTCGTTCCCCTCTCCACGGAGTGGACGGTCGACGACGAGTCCTTCCGTTGGCTTTGCCAGACGTTCGGGCGCCCCGAGGTGGACCTCTTCGCGTCGGCGTGGTCGCGGCGTCTTCCCGTTTATGCGGCGCCCTTCCCCGATCGCGAGGCCGTCGGGGTCAATGTCTTTCGGCTAGACTGGTTGAGGTGGGGGTTCCTGTACCTCTTTCCCCCGGTTCGGCTGTTGCTCCAGGTCCTGACTCGCTTAGAGACTTACCGGGGGAGAGTTGTCCTTCTGGCCCCTTGGTGGCCGGCCCAGCCTTGGTTTCAGGTGCTGGTTGCTCGGTGTCTGAACCCGAGGGTTTTCCCGCGGCTCCGCTTCTTTCAGCAGATCGGGCCGGTACGTCACGTAGCTGGTTCGATGTTCTCCTCGAGTCTTCGCGTATGGGTTTTTTGACTCGAGTATATCATCATCTCTATGGTGATCAGGTGGCCTCCTAGTTGGTGTCCCACCTGAGGGCTTCTTCTCGGCGGCAGTATGAAGTTTCCTGGCGGTCCTTACGTTTCTTTTTGCGTCTTCGTCGTGTTAGTTCCTTGTCTGTTCGGGTGGTCTTGTCCTTCCTCTCGTCGTTGTTTCAGGACCGTCATCTTATGCCTAACACTGTCGCCTCATATTGTGCGGCGCTGGCGGAGCCGCTTCAGCTTGCTTTCGGTATCGATGTTACGTCTGCGCCGTTTCGCAAGCTGTCTCGTGCGTTGTTTCACCTCCGGCCTGCTCATGCGTCGCCTGAGCCGACCTGGTCTTTGGACAGAGTGCTCGCTTTCCTTTCGTCTCCTCGTTTCGTTGTGGCCCCTTCGGTCCAGGATTGTTTTTCCAAGGCACTTTTCTTGTTGGCTTTGGCCTCTGGGGGTCGGGTAGGGGAGCTTCATGCTCTCCACCAGCGCAGGGGTTTCTGCTCTTTTGGTTGTGGTGATTGTTTTGTTCGTTTGCAGCCGTCTCCTTCCTTTCTGGCGAAGAATGAGACTGCTGCATTCCGGAGGGGTCCATGGCTGGTTGATGCTTGGTTGGTTAGGCCAGGGGTGCATCATGTTTTGTGTCCGGTTGCAGCGCTTCGCCGTTATTTGCGCGCCATGGCTTCTGTGTCCGGGGACGTGCTTTGGGTTGATCCGGTTTCCCTTCTTCCCTGTTCGCGGGTTCGGGTCTCCCAGGTCGTCCGCAGGGTTATTAAGTCCAGCCAGCCTGTGGTCTCTCCCCGTGCCTATGACGTTCGTAAGTTTGCGGCTCTTGCTGCCGTCTTTGGGAATATGTCTTGGTCTGATATTCGGGCGTTGGGATTTTGGCGGTCGAACAGGCTGCTCGTTACCTTGTGAATGTCCCTGGGCCCCGTCGGGCCTGTGTTGCTTTGGGTCGGCGGTTGCAGCCAGTTGTCTCGGCTTCAAGTTCAGGAGTGAGAGACCACCGCCTCCCGGGTAAGTCCCTCTTTTTCCGTCTGTGGGTAGTTAGCTCTGGGGAGCCGACGGGCTCCCCCCAGAAAACTAGCGTTGAATGTAATGAAACGCCATTTTCTGGGTGAGTCCTGGAGGCTCCCCGGCATCCCTCTCTCCGGTCGGAGGTTTTTTGCGTTTTTGACATCCAGCCTCAAGAACTGAGGTGTGGGTAGCCGGCATGGTGGGTCTGGGGCTCCCCCTTCCCTCTCCCGGGTAGGGGGGAGCTGCGCAGACAGCGGCGCAGCGGTGTGTGACGTCACACTAGTTTGCTTGTTTTCGGTTGGGGAGTTCTATCTACTAGTTCGGCTTTTGGTAGCAATTTTAACCAGAATTGGGGTTTGTTTTGAGGCGCTTACCTCTCTGGGTGCCTGTTCCGGTCGATGGCAGACATAGAATGCTTCCAACCACACGGGGGCTTCTATAGGCCATTGCTCCTCATGCCTCTCTGAGGGGGCCCGGTTCTGGCCGTGGTCCCCAGTAGGAGTGGGGTGGCTGGGTCGCTGGCATGTGGATCCCTCTGCTCTCTTTCTAATAACTCCCTCCATTTGCCTTCACTGTTAAGTTGAAAAAAGTTGGAAGCAAGGTGGCTTGTCACTGCAACCAGTGCAGTGCCCTGGGCCATGAGCAACTTTGTATCCCACAGACAAGTAACTTTTTAAGTGGCCATTTTCTATAGTCAGATGAAGAAACACAGATAATGGGCACTTACTCTTAATTATGTAAGCAAGTACAGTATGACTATATAACACTTGGAAGGGATATAAGGTCAGTACAGGATAGAATCCAAGGATGGAGTAAAGGAACAGTATGAAACCCCTTGGATCATTGGGGATTGAGTGGCCACCTGCATGAAGCTAGGTCATTGGTGTTTTGACCAGTCCAAATGGTTTGATGTGAAGAAGCACAAGAGAGATCACTCCCTGTTCTACAATTAAAACCTTCTAGCTGATAAACAAAATTAATTTCTTCATAATATGTCGACAAACTTTAACTGTTTTCATGCTTGGTTTCCCGACACTGCCAGTTAATTAGATGAAGGTTTTCCTCCCTGGGCCAATATTTAATGGAATGTGAAATAACTTAAGGTTAATTTAAAGTTCACCATGAACTAACATGAGGGGGAAGTCTAGTTTAGTTACTTTCTTTTTCACATGAATTTCTTCAGTTTTAGTGTTCTTCGCTGGTGGGGCTGTGGGAGCACCCTACGTACTAATCCTTATTGTACTTTGTGTTATAACTTTCCTGACATTCAAATTCTGTCAAATCTGGCCATGGAGTACATTTCCAGGACTGAACTCTTTGCTCATGGGTAACGTATGACAATAAAAGTTTGTAACAGTGTTTTCCCCTAAAATGTAATGCAACATTTTTTTTCCCCTCCACAGGGTAATGACATGCCAGAGGAGTGTAGAGTCTGTTTTTGCCACTACAATGCGAATTTGAAACGGCCACACAATCTACCATGTGGCCACACATTCTGCTCACAATGCATCTCGAATGGTATAACAATAGGTGGTTTTTCCTGCCCCAGCTGCTGCAGCCAGCACAGAGTCAAGGCTGTCACAGACTTCCCAATAAACTTCAATATAGAAGCCTTAATCAGGAAACTTAAAAGTACCAAACTCACATCACCAGAAGAAGCAGCATTGGAAAGATCTCGTCGGGACTGTCGGAAGGGTATTGGCAAGGCGTTAATGTTCCAGGTGGTGGTAGAGAGCAGCAATATCGGCAGTCTCATCACCAACTGTGAAGAGGTACTGTTCCAGCTGGGCAAGTATCATGGACAGCTGAGGAATTGGAAGACTCGCCATAAGGAACTCCAGGAGAAACTTGATGATCTAGTAGAGCAGAATAGGGCAGCACTGAAGCTCTTGGAACAGGAGGACACAAATGTAGTGGCAATGACATCACAAGGAGAAGTGGGAAAGAAACAGTTAAGGGAGATATTGGTGAACTTCAACACAGTCAAGACAGAAGAGGAGGTCCACACAACCATAGACAGAGCTGATGAGTGTACTGTCGAGATGGAAGAGTGGATAGAAAGATGCGACAAACTCTTCCCAGATGTCAACACTATCCACACAGCAGGCAAGGTACATTGTTCAAGCTTGATAACTCATTAATCCAAAAATGCTCTAGCAGTAAGATTTTAAAAGTTGTACCATTTGATATACTGTACAGGAGTACCTCGGTTTAAGAGTTTAACCCTTAACATGCTCGGGGTCTAATATCCTGCCATCCGCACAGGCGCATGTCATTTTGAAAAAAAAAAAAAATTTTTTTTTTGCTAATCTGTTAAGTTCTGTTCACTGATCACGGGAAAAATAAAAAAAAAATTCTATTGTACTTACTTTTGTTGCAATAGAGCCGAGAAGGACGGTGATGACGTCACAATCTGCATGTTCGCTCATGCAGTACACGCCCGGGAGGTGTTGTGCGCGGTCCTCAAACAGCCAGAGTTGCCACAAATATATTTTCGCGCTATTTATTTACAATGTCTAGGCGCATTTTATCTAATTTTTTTTCACTAATTGTGTTTCAAATACTGTTTGAACATATTTTGTATCAATAATTGTTGCATATTTGAGTATACACAGGCGCACACAAATGTTTTCAATTACGGCAATATAATATGTCATTACAGTCTATTATATTGTATGTTCTGCTTATATTTGTATATATTTACACACACGCACACGCTATCTGCTTATATGTTTACATATTTACACACTCGCACACGCTATACACACTTTGAAGCACACTTAGAAGATTTCTAGACTGTGGTAGTCATTGAAGCAGTCGACAGCACATAATGGGATACCACACGTTTCACACCATGTTTGCACAAGCTTCCGTTTCTGGTCTCTACGTGTCGTTGTTTTACACACCAAGCAATCACGTTGGGCTATTGCACGCTTCACACCAGGTGGCAAATACTTAAGTTTGTGTGCTAGGAAGCCTTCAGTGTGAGCGAGGCGTGGAGTACCAGCATGCTGCAACAGTGGGTTTATGATGGGCCGCTGAATACCTGGGACATCTTTTGCAAACTTTCCTAATAACTGTATTGCAGCATCAAATACAAAGTCACGGAAAGTGGGCTTACGTCCAGTTCTCACAAGGTACATGTTGAAACAGTTCAGCATGCTCATGTCCACAAGATGGAAGAACACTTTTTTCGTCCACCTACATGTCTTCCGCACACACTCTGCAGTGCCAATCATCATGTCTGATTTATCAATCAACCGCATGTTGATATTATAGTCTAAAACACAGTCTGGCTTATATAGTGGTGCGTTTGTTTTATGGCTCACTTTCCCACTGTTCACCATTGTTCCGTCATGAATTGTTGTCAACAAGTTCACCTCTCTTTTGTCTTTCCACCGAACTGACAGAATGTTATCACTTTTCCTTCTCTGACACTCACCAACTGCAATGTCGTTGTCAAACACAGGCATTTCCCTTCGTTGTGGCTTTACTGTACCAACCAATCCGGTTCTATTTTCTAGCAAGAACCGAGCTAGCAAGGGACTTGTATAGTAATTATCTGTGTATAAAATGTGTCCCTTGTTCATCCACGGAGCCATGATGGTCTTCACTACACTCCCCGAAAATCCATGTTCGTCGTTACCGGGAATGTCTACATCACTAGCCGAGTACAGAATCATGTGTAACACGTATCCTGTCTCACAATCACAAAGAACAAAAAATTTCAGGCCAAATCGGTTTCGTTTTGAGGGAATGTACTGTTTGAATGGAACACGTCCCTTGAAAAGTACGAGAGATTCATCAACCACCAGCTTCTGTGCTGGTACGTAAAAATCTCTGAATTTTCCAATAACATCGTTCATGTAGTGCCTCACTCGCCACAGTCTATCATCAGGTGTTCGGTCCTGAACACTTCCAAAATGTAGACACCTGAGGAGTATCTGAAACCTGTCTCGTGACATATATTTCCCGAATAAAGGTGTTGGTATTGTCTTGTCCTTGCTCCAATAGTCATTTATTGCATGTTTGTGACAGTGCTTCATCAACAAACAGAGTGCCAAAAACACATACATTTCCGCCACTGTGGTATTTTTCCAACGCTGCAGTCGTGAAAATTCTGTGATTTCCCTCTCAATCAGGTAAGCAGCATGCAGGTTCGTTTGGTGTACAATGTATTCCATGAGTGGTTCATCATAGAATGCTGTAAAATATTCCATCTCAGCCATGTCCTCACCTTGATTAGGGAAAAGGTTTGTAATCCCTACATCTTTATCGTCAAAGTGAGGAATATTAGGAATAAAATCGTCACCATCACTCCACTCAAGTACACCAGGCGTCCTGCGAGATGCAGAGGAAAGACGGCGAGGAAGCGATGCATACCGGCGATCAGGAGCTGAATACCGTCTGCGAGAAGCACGGCGGCTACGTGCACATGAGGTGGGTGCACGTGAGGTGGGTGCACGTGAGGTGGATGCACGTGAACACGAGGGTCTTGGTCTTGGTCCCGGGCGAGATGCTGCTGACGCGACAATTTCTCGCCCAGTTACACCACTGGTACCAGCCACAGGCTCAATAAAACTTATGATCTGAGTCACTAAACCCAGAAAAGGAGTCACCTCCCTCTGACTCGTCACCCTCAAACAGAAAATATCCACAGGAACTGTGAGGTCGTGGTAGAATTGAGGTAGAAAATGGGCGAGGAGGCATGGGCGAGCGTATAGGCCTCGCCATGGCATGGCGGTCATTCTCACTTTCACTGCTGCTGCTACTATCACCCGACAACTGTGTATAATCCTCATCGTTGTCTGAATCGTCAAACACACTTTCTTCACCTTCAGAGAATAATTCGTGGGCTATTTGCTCTGGGGTGAGGGACTGAGTGGTGCGTGCCCGTGAGGCGTTTGACCGTGCGCTCACCATGGTGACTCTCGCTAAACTGAGGCCTCCCATGCCTTCGGATCGTGAGCGGGAATTTTTTCAAAATGGCCGCTGTTTACTAGAGCCCCTGGGCAGCGTATGGGACCCCCAGCTACACCGCGGGCCATTCAAATCGTGCGCGGTACCCATACACTTCATATGAAGTGAAGCGCAGTTGACTGGTAAAACGATTTGCACTTCATATGAAGTGATGCGCACTTTAAGAGTTAACCCTCAAACCGCTAGGGGCCCAAATGGAATTCACACCCACAGGCGCAACAAGAAAAAAAATTCCAAAAAATTCGTTCATCTTATAGATGTGTTCATTTTTGTTCCCTGATCACGGAAAAAATAACAAAATAATCGTAGGTGGCATATTTTCGCCGCAATAGGGTAGGGAAGTGTGGCAAAAAAGGGGCGTTGGCAGAGCCTTCGCCAGATGAGGTCTACTCCGCCCGAGCTGTCAGACGGCAGTTGCCACAAATATATTATTACCTAATTATTTCAATGTCTCTGATTGATTTTTTCTTAGTTTTTTGCAGTAATATGTTTCCATACAGTGAATTGTGGTATATTTATATTATAAAATGTGTGAACCATCGCTGTACTCAAAATTATGGTGTGCATATTAGTGATTCAATTATTATGTTCATAAAACAATAAACAAATAGTTTTGCTGTTGTTACACTATATACACAGGTTATATATAAGTATTTGCATGTTTTGTACACCATAGCGAACTACTAAGTTGGTCTTGTGAGTCAAAAAGCAACGAGGAGTGACCGACAAACACCAGCGAGCCACTCACTGCCACTTCCTCCCTCAACACCACCTCACTCACCCTCATTCACCTCCCACAATATTCTTTTGTATTTATTCACTATACACAGACGTTATATATACGTATTTACATGTTTTGTTCACCATAACTGTACATCTAAGCTTGTATGGTGAGTAAAGGCCACAAAGACGTAGCTACTCACACAGTCAGCTGATCGGTGGCCGCCCTCAAGGCCAGACACACTAATATTTGTCCTTCAGCAATATTGTTTGTGGTGTTATTACGCTATATACACACATTATATATAAGTATCTACCTGTTTTATTCACCATACCTGAACAAATAAGCTGGTATGGTGCCCAAAGACCATAGTGGCCATCAGTAAACACCATGCCAAGACGTGCAGATGACGCTCCTCCCTCACCAAAATGGCGGCTCCCAACCTACTCCTCTCGGTGTTATCTCACACTATACACACGTTATATATAAGTATCTACATTTGTGTTCACCATATCGAACCACTAAGCTTGTATGGTGAGTGCAGTCAATAAATGGTGGCCACACACAGTCAGAAGACGACGCCACAACCCTCCCTCGCACAGCCTTACGCCTCCCTCCATGGAGCACAGCGCTAAATATCACCATAATCCTGCTATTATCAGAATCCTGGTCAGTTTTATCATAGTCAGGGGGCTTCAGTAATACTATCACTGCTAAATAATAGCAGTATCATATATATTATGGTATTTGTAGGCGATGCTGTGGTCACAAGCTGAACAGCGGTGCTGTGAGCTCGTGCTGCGTGTGCCAGCCTTGGTTGCTTGCTCAATACTGACGCTGCAACACCCAAGAATGTTGGCCTGGATTTTTTTTCTAGGTGGCATCTGGCAACTATCAGTCGTGGCTGTACTATAGCTGCCCCTATCCCAGGCGGGGAGTTTAAATTATAGCGCTAGACACGAAATCATATATAAATGATGTGCGCGGTTTCGGTTTTGTCACTGATATCATTTATATATGATATGCGCGGTTTGAAGGTTAAAGAACACCAGAGGTCCTTCATCATCTCATTGCCTGGGAGAGAGTGGAACTCTGTGGGTTAAATACCCCGGAATTCCTACCTCTCTTATGGCTTTGAAGTATGGTGCAGTGTGTACAGTGTGTGTAATTACCTAAGTGTAATTACCTAAGTGTAGTTACAGGATGAGAGCTACGCTCGTGGTGTCCCGTCTTCCCAGCACTCTTTGTCATATAACGCTTTGAAACTACTGACGGTCTTGGCCTCCACCACCTTCTCACTTAACTTGTTCCAACCGTCTACCACTCTATTTGCGAAGGTGAATTTTCTTATATTTCTTCGGCATCTGTGTTTAGCTAGTTTAAATCTATGACCTCTTGTTCTTGAAGTTCCAGGTCTCAGGAAGTCTTCCCTGTCGATTTTATCAATTCCTGTTACTATTTTGTACGTAGTGATCATATCACCTCTTTTTCTTCTGTCTTCTAATTTTGGCATATTTAATGCTTCTAACCTCTCCTCGTAGCTCTTGCCCTTCAGTTCTGGGAGCCACTTAGTAGCATGTCTTTGCACCTTTTCCAGTTTGTTGATGTGCTTCTTAAGATATGGGCACCACACAACAGCTGCATATTCTAGCTTTGGCCTAACAAAAGTCATGAACAATTTCTTTAGTATATCACCATCCATGTATTTAAATGCAATTCTGAAGTTAGAAAGCATAGCATAGGCTCCTTGCACAATATTCTTTATGTGGTCCTCAGGAGATAGTTTTCTATCTAGAACCACTCCTAGATCTCTCTCTTTATCAGAATTCTTTAAAAATTTCTCACATAATATATAGGTTGTGTGGGGTCTATGTTCTCCTATTCCACATTCCATAACATGACATTTATTTACATTAAATTCCATTTGCCAAGTGGTGCTCCATATACTTATTTTGTCCAGGTCTTCTTGAAGGGCATGACAGTCATCTAAATTTCTTATCCTTCCTATTATCTTAGCATCATCAGCAAACATGTTCATATAATTCTGTATACCAACTGGTAGATCATTTATGTACACAATAAACATCACTGGTGCAAGAACTGAACCCTGTGGTACTCCACTTGTGACATTTCTCCATTCCGATACATTGCCTCTGATTACTGCCCTCATTTTTCTATCAGTCAGAAAATTTTTCATCCATGATAGAAGCTTACCTGTCACCCCTCCAATATTTTCCAGTTTCCAGAACAACCTCTTATGTGGAACTCTGTCGAAAGCCTTTTTTAGATCCAGATAGATGCAGTCAACCCAGCCATCTCTTTCCTGTAATATCTCTGTGGCCCGATCATAGAAACTGAGTAAATTCGATACACAGGATCTTCCTGATCGAAAACCATACTGTCTGTCTGATATTGTATCATTTCTCTCCAGGTGTTCTACCCATTTAGTTTTGATTAGCTTTTCCAATACTTTCACTATTACACTTGTCAATGATACAGGTCTATAATTGAGGGGGTCTTCCCTGCTGCCACTTTTGTAGATTGGAACTATGTTAGCCTGTTTCCACACGTCTGCTACGATTCCTGTACACAGGGATGCCTGAAAGATCAGGTGAAGTGGAATGCTGAGCTCAGATGCACATTCTCTCAGAACCCATGGTGAAACACCATCTGGGCCAGCTGTTTTGTTCTTACTGAGCTCCTTGAGCATTTTTTCCACTTTGCCTTTAGACACCTCTATGTGCTCTATGTTGTTCTCTGGAATTCTTATTGTATCTGGTTCCCTAAAGATTTCATTTTGTACAAACACACTTTGGAACTTTTCGTTTAGTGTTTCACACATTTCCTTTTCATTTTCCGTGAATCTATTTCCCATTTTCAACCTCTGAATATTATCCTTTACCTGCAATTTGTTGTTTATGAATTTATAGAATAGACCTGGTTCTGTTTTACATTTGTCTGCAATCCCTTTTTCAAAATTTCTTTCTGCCTCTCTCCTCACTGCCGTGTAGTTGTTTCTCGCATCTTTGTATCGCTGGTATGTTTGGGGGTTCGGCCTCTTCCTGTATTGATTCCATTTTTGTGTCTTTTGGTCTCTAGCCCTCTCGCAATTTCTATTGAACCAATCCTGTTTCCTAGTTCTGCATCTCTGTTTTGGTATAAATTTTTTTGTGCCTTTATCATATATTTCACAAAACTTTACATACATCTCATTCACTTCCTTGCCTAGCATCAAGTCTGTCCAATTATACTCACTAAAAAAATTTCTAAGGTCACCATAATGTCCTCTCCTGAAGTCTGGTTTTTCAACTGCTTCAACCTCCTTATTTTCTTCCAGCTTATAACGCATTGCATACTTTATTCCCAAAAAGACATGGTCACTTTTACCCAAGGGAGGAAGGTACTGAATGTCAAATATCTCTTCCTCCTTCCTGGTAAATATCAAATCTAGCATGGAGGGAACGTCCCCTTCCCTCATCCTCGTAGCTTGTTTAACATGTTGATACAAGAATGTTTCCAGGATGAGGTCTACAAATTTACAGGTCCAAAAATCTTCTGTTTTAGCTTCATATGCTTCCCAGTCTATGGATTTCAAGTTGAAGTCACCAACTATCAACAGTCGTGATCTATCGTTATCCGCTCTCGTTATAATCTCTCTCATTATTGTTATAAGACCTTCACGTTTACTATCTAGCTCCTCCTTTGACCATGTGCTGCTTGGCGGTGGACTATATGCATTTATTATCATTAGTTTATCATCCTCATGGCAGATCTCTAGTGCTATTATGTCAACTTTTTGTGGATTGGCAGTCATTATTTCATTCACCTTTAGGTGTCCTTTTACCAGCACAGCAATGCCACTGCCTTTCCTAATTTTTCTGTCCCGTCTCCAAATTGAGTAGCCCCTTGGGAATATGACCTCATTTAAAATTACATCTTCAAGTTTTGTCTCCGTGAGTGCAACAATGTCTGGTGTCTGCAGCTGTATTACATCACTTAACTCCAGTATCTTCGATCTCACTCCATCTATGTTGGTGTATGCAATCTTCAGGAACTTGTTCCCCCTCTCCTTATTCTTCACTCCCCCTCTCTCTATTGATTTTGTTGGTTTGCCTTTATGTACCACTTTACTGGTTTGCCTACCCCTATCACTTTGTAGAAAAATGAATTTATTTCTTCTTCATTCCTGCTCTCATTTAAATGTTTTGCCTCGGCGAGGTTCAGTTTCAGCTTCTCTCTATCTTCTTTTGAAAGATCTCGTCTTAACGACCACCCTTTCCCATCCTCATCACTTTGCAATTTTCTAGCATTCCTTAGTACTTCTTCCATCTGTTTGGCACCGTTTAGGGTGATCCTCAAAGGTCGATCTTTCCCTTTTACGTACCTGCCTATTCTCCTGTAGTCGCACACATTCTCTATGGTTGTAAGACCTTCCACGAGGCCAACAATTTTATCTACTACTTTAGCTTCTTCTACTGCTCTTTCTGACCTAGATGTTATCGCCTTTTCTTTGCAGCCAAAAATGATCAGGGACTTACTCCGATCAACTGTGTTTTGCACCAACTTCGGGTTAGATGCCAATTCTTTTCTCACTTCCAGCCTAATGTTTGTTTTATCTTGGTTGCTGCAGTGTTTGACTTCCTTTACTGCTTCTTCTATTTTTTCCTTCTCCTTGGCCACTTGTGCATAAGTGAGTTGCATATCTTTCTTGCACTGTTCTATTCCCTGTGTAACTTCCTCCATCTGTGCTGACAAAAGCTGTTTCTCCTGTTGAATTTCCTTGCCTAACCTATTGTAGTCATTTATGTTTAAATTTACTTTAACTTCTTCCAAAGCTATTTTTAAGAGTTTATTTTCTTCTTCCATGGCTTTGCAATTTGTTTCCAATTGATTCTTATCCTTGCGCAAGTCTTTCACTAAACCCTCAAGACATAAAACTTTGCTATTCAAATGGTCATTACTTTCTTTCAATTTACTAATTATTTCTACATGAGAGTTCACTATAGTATCTAAATTGACCAACTTGTTATGTAGACTGCTAATATCAATGCTTTCTTCATTGAATCCCTCAAAATCAAGCTCTGTTTTGTTTTTCCCCTTGCCAGTGGCCATCTTGAATGTTCTTCTCTGCACTGTAAACACTAGGGCAACTTTTTCTCATCCGATTTTTCACTTCCCTTAGCACTTTCCTGTTATCTCACCTATTTTTCAAGAGCACTATACCTTTATGTTCTCTGGGACACCACTCACTACCATCAACCTGTACTACAATACTAAGGATTGTTGACATATGCTGGAGCTCCTCTGCTGCAAGTGTTGACCCTAGGGGTGTCACCTTTTGAATCATGAATGAGTGTCCCTGTATGCGAGTTTTTCGGAATACGAGCAGGATTTCCTCGGAAAATATGTCTCGGAAGGCGAGGGTTACCTCGGGACGCAAGTTTGTTGATACGCGTACAGGGCGACCTAGTGCGTGGTTGTTAGGCGATCGTCGCCCCTCTGCCCCTCCGCCCCTCAGTTTACCTGAGGGGCGGAGGTGACAACTGATGTGACTACCCCACATCAGTTCTTCACCCAGATTTTCAGTGTTTTGTTGGATTTTTGGTCATTTGACTATACAATTTGTTATTATATATCTCACAATGGGTCCCAAGAAAGCCAGTTGTAAGGATCAAGGCCAGAAAGTCCATGTGAGGATGACAATAGAGGAGAAACAAGAGATCATTCGGAAGCATGAGAACGGTACACGTGTTGTTGAACTTTGTAGGCAGTACAACAAAGCCACATCAACAATATGCACCCCAGAGAAAACATCACATCATTTTCTTAAGAAGAAAAATGAGATTATGGGTGCTAAAGTGGCAAAAGGAGTAAGAACAATAACGAAACAAAGACCACAAATACTTGGTCTATGTGGAAAAGTTGTTATTAATTTGGATACACGACAAGGAGTTAAGGGGTGATAGTGTTTCGGAGGCCATTATTTGTGAGAAAGCCAGGGTGTTGCACGAAGACCTTCTAAAGAATACCCCTGCAACGAGTGATGCAGATACGAAAGATTTTAAGGCAAGCAGGGGCTGGTTTGAAATATTTAGAAGTGGTATCCATAGTGTTACAAGGCATGGGGAGGCAGCCAGCTCAGACAAACCAGCCGCTGGACGATTTATTGAGGAATTTAAAGAGTTTGCAGAGGCTGAGGGATACCTACCGCAACAAGTGTTTGTGACGAAACAGGACTGTTTTGGAAAAGAATGCCTAAGAGGACATGCATTACTAAGGAGGAAAAATCCTTGCCTGGACACAAGCCTATGAAAGATAGGTTTACGCTTGTGCTGTGTTCAAATGCGAGTGGCGATTTGAAAATTAAGCCCTTGCTAGTGTATCATTCTGAAAATCCAAGGGTTTTCAAACAGTATAAAGTGCAGAAAACCCATTTGTGTGTGATGTGGAAGGCTAATAAAAAAGCATGGGTGACTAGGCTTATTTTTTCGGAGTGGGTGAATGAAGTGTTGTGCCCTGCCATAGAAAAATATCTGCAGGAGAAAAATTTGCCACTCAAAGCCGTGCTTCTCGACAATGCTCCTGCTCATCCTGCAGGCTTGGAAGATGATTTGTTGCCAGATACAATAAATTCCTCACAGTTAAATTCCTTCCTCCTAACACCACTCCTCTAATTCAGCCTATGGACCAGAAAATCATAGCGAATTTTAAGAAACTTTATGAAAGGGCACTTTTCCGGAAATGTTTTGAAGTGACTGAAGCCACACACCTCACCCTCAAAGAGTTCTGGAGAGAGCATTTTAACATTTGTAGTGCTTTAAAACTCGTTGACAAAGCCTGGCAAGAAGTGACTCAAAGAACCCTGATCTCTGGCTGGAGAAAATTGAGGCCTGAAGGTGTGAGAGAACTAGACTTTGAGGGGGTTTGAGCCTGTAAATGATGCGCCTATTGTTGAGGAAATTGTTACTCTAGGCCAGCAAATGGGCTTGGAATTGGATGGTGATGATGTGGAGCAGTTGGTGGAAGAACACAACGAAGAACTGACCACCGAAGAACTCCAAGCTCTTCAACAGGAACAGCAAGACAACGCAGCGGATGATTCTACAGTGGAGGAGGATGAGGCAGTAGTGAATGTCCCTTCTGCAATAATTAAGAAGGTGTGTCAGATGTGGGAAGAGATTCAAACAATTGTTGAGAAGACTCACCCAGAGAAAGCTGTAGTAGGCTGTTGCCTTAATCTTTTCAATGACAATGTGATGCCTTACTACAGAGACAGCTTGCGAAGAAGGCAGAAGCAAGCTTCCATGGACAGATTTGTGGTGAGAAAATCGAGCAGTGAGCCTCAACCAGGACCTAGTGGCACTCAGATAAAATGTGCCAGGGAGAGCACACCAGAAAGGTCCTCACTGCCTGATGTGATAATGGAAGGGGACTCCCCTTCCAAACAGTAACTCCTCTCCTCCTCCCCCCTCCTCACCATCTTCTATACGCCTACAGCATTCAACAGCAAGGTAAGTAATAACTTGAACATAGTTTTGTAGGTTTATTTAGATGAATTAGGTATAAAAATTTAGTTTGATGTGGGGTTTTTGGGGTAGTCAGGAACGGATTAATTCATTTCCCATTATTTCTTATGGGAAAATTAGCTTCGGAATACGAGTTTTCGGAATACGAGCAGTCTCCAGGAACGAATTAAACTCTTAAACTGAGGTACCCCTGTATGTATATGTGTGTGTGTGCGTATATATATATATATATATATATATATATATATATATATATATATATATATATATATATATATATACCTATATTCCAGGAGGGGACCTACATTCCCTCCAATGCGTTATGTGTGGTTTCCTCCGAGGCTATGGGTCCCCCTTCTTCCAGCCAGAGGTGGTACTTCCTTCCATATATATATATATGTATGTATGTATGTATGTATGTATGTATGTATGTATGTATGTATGTATGTATATATATATATATATATATATATATATATATATATATATATATATATATATATACATACAATATTTACATTTATACATTTATTTATACATTTACAATATGTATACAGTAGAATGTTCATAATTTTCCATGAAACTGTGATACATGTGTCAGTAATGTGTCCACAATAAATGTTTATTGTCACAATATTACGTGGTAAAAATTCACTAAAATTACAAATATGTACAGTTTCACATACTATTTACACAGTAACACACTGTGGGACTGAGTGGTGCGTGCCCGTGAGGCGTTTGACCGTGCGCTCGCCATGGTGACTCTCGCTAAACTGAGGCCTCCCATGCCATCGAATCGTGAGCTGGATTTTTTTTCTAAATGGCCGCTGTTTACTAGAGCCCCTGGGCAGCGTATGGGACCCCCAGCTACACCGCGGGCCATTCAAATCGTGCGCGGTACCCATACACTTCATATGAAGTGAAGCGCAGTTGACTGGTAAAACGATTTACACTTCATATGAAGTGATGCGCACTTTAAGGGTTAAAGTGCATGGTGAAAGACACTCTGCTGATATTGTTGGTGCTGATGAGTATGTGAGTAAATTTGCGGAGATGATGCAGAAACAAAATTTATCTCCAGAGCAAATTTATAATGCTGATGAGACAGGTTTGTACTGGCGTATGCTTCCCACAGAAACGATGGCTCATAGTGGTGAGGACGATTCTTCAGGTGGTTATAAACAGAACAAACAGAGAATTTCTTTGTTGTGCTGTGCAAATGCAGCTGGCACCCACAAATTAAAATTACTTGTGATTGGAATTAGTAAAAACCCCAGGGCTTAAAGTCAGCCAGGTGCCTCCCTGTGATTCATAAGGACCAGCCAAGTGCGTGTATGTCTCGAGTAATATTTGTCGAGTGGTTTAATAAGAACTTTGTACCCGAGGTGAAGGAACACCTGAAAAGTGTTGGTCTCCCGCAAAACAGCAAAGTTGTTCTGCTGCTAGATAACAGTTCAACACATCCACGAGGTGATGAGCTAGTAAATGGCAATATTATTGGAACGTTCTTGCCACCCAATACAACTTCAGTGATCCAACCCATGGATCAAGGAATAATTAAGAACCTTAAACACCACTACAAGAGGATGTTTGCCAGACGTCTTAATAATCAGCTTGGAACACTTAAGGACTTTTATAAAGTCTTCACAATAAAGTCAGCTATCTGGACTATTGCTAGTGCATGGGATGAGGTAAAGCAGACAACACTAAGAAATGGTTGGAAAAAACTTTGGCCCGCATCAAGTCTGTTTCCTGAGGAAGATGACGAGGCAGATTTTGAAGGATTTGCGGTGAAGAAAGTTAGCGAGAAGAAAAAAATTAAGAGAGGAACTCCTAGCCTATGTCAAGGGGATTAAGTCCCATGAGCTTAGAGCAGAACTGGTGACTGAAACAATAGAAGATGACATAGATAGGTGGATAGATTTTGATGAAGAAGCCCCAAACAATCGAGACATGACTAATGATGAAATTATAGAATTAGTACTGTAACCCCGCGATTATCCGGGATTCAAACATCCGGAAAACGCCCTTATACGGCCAAAATCATTATCGGATAAAGTTATCACAATATCCGGCCAAAATGGCCACAGGAACCGGATAAAAGCTAGTTTGGCCGGATGAAAATACGGCCATACCGTATTAATCCCGTCTGTGGCTCTAGACGCATGGTGGAGGAGGGGGGTGGGGTGGGTGGGTGGTGTTGGGAGGGTGGGAGGGGTGCATCAGGAGGGACCACCTGGGTACAGGAATTACCATTAATTTTAGAACAATTAATCATAGCCAAAAACAAATGAAATAAGTACTAGTAATTATGTAATAACAAATAAATAAGTTTCCTAAAAGCATTGTGCACAGGCTGAAGTTTCCTTAAAAAATATTGTGAATTTTTTTCCTCCTGGCGGCCTACTTAACGTGCCCCACCCCAAGTGAACCCGTCCAACACTGGTCAACCCATGTGCGTCCGTCCCTCGTGTTATACACAGTGCTGCGCCATTAGTGAAATATTTTTTTAAATAACTTTTTTATTTTCATAGTAATTTTGAACATTTTTGGCCAAGACTATGTCTGGTAGCAGCATCAATCGTTCTGGAGGTGTTAAGAGGAAGAAAGTTGTCCTAACAATTAAAGACAAGTCACTGTTATACACCTCAACCAGTGCGGCCTCACAGTGTTGCGCCATTAGTGAAATATTTTTTTAAATAACTTTCTTAATTTTCATAGTAATTTTGAACATTTTTGGCCAAGAATATGTCTGGTAGCAGCATCAATCGTTCTGGAAGTGTTAAGAGGAAGAAGATTGTCCTAGCAATTAAAGACAAGTTACGTGTTGTTCAACCAGTGAGGCGTCACAGGCAGCCAAGCGCCTTCAACAAGTGAGGCGCCACAGGCAAGCCAAGCTCCTTCAACAAGTGAGGCATTACAGGCAAGCCAAGCGCTTTCAACAAGTGACGCGCCACAGGCAAGCCAAGCGCTTTCAACAAGTGACGCGCCACAGGCAAGCAAGCGCCTTCAACAAGTGAGGCCTTCAACAAGTGAGGTGCAAGCAAGCGCCTTCAATAAGTGAGGCCTCACAGGCAACCCAAATGCCCTCAACCAGTGAGGCTTCAGCAGCTGGCAGTCAAAACTAACTTAGCTTAATGAACTGTACAGTAATTTTAAGTGTTAATTTTAGTGTTGTGTTAGTATAGGTTACGTAAATTGTTTAAGAATTTTTAACTTCAAGATGTGTGGCATCAATCAAGAAGACGAACACCAACAAGGTAAGTTGAGGTTTCTAGTTGAATATTTAATAATTGTATGTGGCAAGGCAATTCAAATTATGTTGTTTGTAGTATAAAAATAGTTGGAAATGGTCACTTTTGGACTCGTAGGTGAAAAAGTACCATTATCCGAAAAATGTGATAATCCGGCTGGGGGTCCTTCCCATATAGTTCGGATGATCGAGTGGAGACAGTATGTACAGCAAAAAAGCCAGACAAGTGCAATGAAGATGGAGAGGAAGAGTAAGAGGATGAAGAAACGTTAACGGAAAAATGTAATATGGAAAAAGTTCAGCAAAATTTTGAATACATTCTGGCATTTATGGGCACGAGTTACAGCGAGTTTGAAACTAAGGACATGATGACTCTGTACAATTTATATATGAAGTTTTTAAAAACAAGAGCCAAGGGAATGAAACAAATGTCAATTACAGAGTCTTTTGCAATGGCTTCCAAGAAAGCTCGCATTGCATCACCTGCACCTGACTCATCGCATGTTGACCCAGTCAACCCAACACTTATCAACATCCACCACCACCTATGAGCCTGTCGATTTTTTTCCCTAGATTTTTTCACAAAAAAAATTATATTTTTTTCCTCCATTTCTCGTATACGAACTTACATGTTAACCGACGGGTCTCGTCCCCAAGGGGTTCGGAAACCAAGTGGTGCTCTGTACCACCACGCGCTAGGCCGGCCTGAACGCGTATCAACAAACTCGCGTTCCTAGGTAATCCTCACCTTCCGAGACACATTTTCCAAGGAAATCCGGCTCGTATTCCGAAAAACTCGCATACAGGGACACTCGTGTTCTGAGGTACCACTGTATATATATATATATTATATATATTTATATATATATGTATATTGTTATATTATTAAATATCACCGAAAAAGTAAGATTAATAATTCTAACACGAATTTTCTCAATATTTCTTATGTTTCTTTTTACATGTACTGTTGATGTTAATTGAAAAATCAATTCTCCAAAATTCCTTTTTATTTCGAGTCTGACGCGACACTTGAATGCGTTTCGTAATAACTTATTACATTTTCAAAGACTTTTAGTTTACACACACACAACTATAACCTGCAAACACTAAACAGAGTTCTTACTATGCTATGATTTAAACAGCTTTCATTTTATTTTATACCCACATTTTGGGTGAGGTGATATGTTACAACAGTTTTGGATGAGGTGAACAAAACTTTCAACACAAGACAAAACACGAAACAATGGGTATTAATTGGGTAAATTGAAGGTAAGAATGGAAGTAACTGCAGAGGGCCTATTGGCCCATATTTCTTGATGCTTCTATATTGGAGCCGAATCTTGAAGTGGGTAGTAGAAATAAACTGATATAGTAGATATCAGTAGAAATAAAAATAAAAGTACAGACTAGAAATAAAAATGAATTTTGGAGAATTGATTTTTCAATTATCATCAACAGTAAAAAGAAACATAAGAAATATTGAGAAAATTTGTGTTAGAATTATTAATCTTACTTTTTCAGTCATATTTAATATATGTCTACAGGAAAGACTGCTACCAAAATATACTAATATATTGTTATTATATATACCACGGGTCCCAAGAAAGCCAGTGGTAGGGTTCAACCTAAGAAAATAATTGTGAGTAGAGGCAGTAGAGGATGTCCTTTCCTCAATAAGAAAATATGTGAAGTATGGGAAGAACTGCAAAGTTTTGTTGAAAAAACTCGCCCAGATAAAGCTGTAGCAGGCCGTTGCATTGACCTTTTAAATGACAATGTGATGTCTTACTACAGACAAGTGTTAAAATGCGAACAAGCCTGAATGGTCCCCAGGACATATGCAACTGAAAACTCACACCCCAGAAGTGACTCGAACCCATACTCCCAGAAGCAACGCAACTGGTATGTACAAGACGCCTTAATCCACTTGACCATCACGACCGGACATAATGAGGTGATAGCCGAGGCTATATGAACCACCCCACCGCCGGCACTCGGATAGTTATCTTGGGCATAGCATTTTACCAAATCACCTCATTTGTAGGGAAAACAAGTGTCTTTAGACAGATTCTTAGTAAGACAAGCAAGCAGTGAGCCACAAGCAGCGTCCTAGTGGTATGCCGGCAAAACGTGACAGTGTGTGCACACCAGAGAAGTCCTCACTGCCTGATGTTATAATGTAACACCTCTCCTCCTCCCCCCTCTTCACCATCTTCCATATGCCAACAGGACTCATCAGCAAGGGTAAGTAATAACTTGAACATATTTTTGTAGTGTAGATTTGGATGAATTAGGTATAAAATTTAGTTTGTAGTGAAGTTTTTGGGTAGTCAGAAACAGATTAATTCATTTCCCATTATTTCTTATGGGGAAATTGGCTTCGGTTTATGAGTTTTCGGGTTACGAGCTGTCTCCAGGAATGGATTAATCGAGCCCTGTTATGTGGGAAAACTCGGCTTATGGCTTTAAAGTATGGTGCAGTGGATACAGTGTGTACCTGCCACTCTGTGGGCCAGGGTTCGAGTCTCCTGGTGGGTTGAGTGTTAAAAAGTTTTATATATATATATATATATAATATAATATATATAATTTATATTTATATATATATATTTATATTTTAAATACCCCAAAATTACCATCTCTTTTTAAGGGGTCTGAGCGTGGTGCATTGGGTTAAAGGCGTACCTGTTATGCCAGTTGCTGTAAGGCTTCTGTGCTGGCAAGGGTTTGAGTCTCCTCAAACCCTTGCCAGCACACTTTCAAACACTTTCCTGGTGGGAAAGTGTTCAAAAGTTGTATAACTTCACTTGCATGTTTAGGCAAGTTGTGCATCAAGTATAGACACAGAGTTCTCCCATATTAACAGGGACTTGATGGAAAACGTGAGTGACCCCTCACTAGCTCTAGTTGCCCTTGGGAGGTGGTGATCTTTGGGGGTTTAAATACCCCGAAATTACCATCTCTTTTAAGGGTCTGAGCATGGTGCAGTGGGTTAAAGGCGTACCTGTTATGCCAGTTGTTGTAAGGCTTCTGTGCTGGCAAGGGTTCGAGTCTCCTGGTGGGAAAGTGTTCTAAAGTTGTATATATATTAATATAGATATATAATAACATAATATAAATATATAATAACAACTTTTATGCTCAAATGGCTAAAAATCTGACAAAAAACTGTAAATCCCCGTGAAGAATTTAGGCGGGATAGTCACTGGGCGCGAGGAACTGGTAAACTGAGGCGCGATCGCCGTGCCACCACGCGCTAGGTCGGCCTGTACGCGTATCAACAAACTGGTAACCCGATGCAATGCTCGTATCCCAATGCAAATTTTCCGACCAAATTGGGTTCGTAACCCGAAAGACTCGTAAACAGGGACGCTCGTAACCTGGGGTTCCACTGTACAGTGCAACCTTGATTCGGCAAACTATTTGGGACCAACCCCTAGTTCATTGCAGTGAGCAATTTGTTGCAACAGATGATGCCTTCAGGAGACATTTTGTAATGCATTTTTTTAGTAATATAAATTAACCACTCTGCTGCTTGGGCTCCAAATATGGCACCCCCCCCTGTGCGCAGGAAATAGTCGTAGCAGAATTTTTGTTTTTGTTTTTGAAAATGTTAAATACCCTTCCCTGATCACAGATATGTAAAATTTTGTTTTGAAATTGTACTTACTTTGGCAGCATAAATTGTACTAACAGGGTACGGAAAATGGCGTGTGACGTCACGATTTGGTGGTCACCTGTGGCGTAAACTCCCAGAGCCAGTCACGTGCCAGCTTCAACTTGTGCGAGTTGTCACAAATAATTTTTTGTTCATTTTTTTATATATTTCCAAATACATTTCTGGGGGAGCCCCTTCGGCTCCCCGGAGCTTACTAGGCTGATATGCTAATGTCAGACTTTGGTATCAGTCATGTGTATGGAGTTCTTATGGGCCTACTGTGGACCATGAGCCAGAACCTGGCCCCCTCTAGAGAGGCAAGGGAAGCAATGGCCTTTAGAAACTCCCGTGTAATTGGAAGCATTCTATGTCTGCCATCGACTGGGTTGGGCACCCAGAAAGGTAGGCGTCCCAAAACTAATCCCTATTTTCAAAACCCTTTATTTTCATATGCTGCTTGATAGGTGTCTGAACCCGGGACGTTTTCCCGCGGCTCCGCCTCTTTCGGCAGGTCGGACCGGTCCTGTACGTGACTGGTTAGATCTTCTCCTCGGCTCTTCTCGTCTGGTATTTTGACGCAGGCGTATCACCATCTCTATAGTGATCAGGTGGCTTCGTTGATGATGTCCCACCTAGGAGCTTCGTCTCAGCAACAGTATGACGTTTCTGGTGTTTCTATTCACCATTTTCTTGCTCTTCGTAGGCTGTCGTCTCTTTCACATCGGGTTATCTTGTCCTTTCTTGGGGTTTCAAAACTACAGTTACTGATGTTTCTTACTGTCGCCTCGTATTGTGCGGCGCTGGCAGAGCCACTCCGGCTTGCGTTCGGGGTGGCCGTCACATCCGCCCCGTTCCGTACGCTTTCTCGTGTTTTGTTTTACCTCCGGCCTGCTCATATGTCGCCTGAGCCGTCCTGGTCCTTGATCAGGGTGCCCTCTTATCTTCTTAGTTTGTGGTAGCCCCCTTCGACTCAAGTTTGGTTTTCATAGGCCATATTTTGTTGGCATGCTGCGGGTCAAGTCGGGGAGCTTCCGGCTCTCTTCCGGTGCAGGGGTTTCTGCTCTTTTGGTACTGGTGGTAGGTTTGTACATTTGCAGCCTTTCTCCGTCCATCTGGTGACGGTCGAGACGGCTGCTTTCCGGAGGGGTCCTTGAGTTATTGATGCTTGATTGGTTTGGCCGGGGGGTGCGTCATGTGTTGTCCGGTTGTGGCTCTTTGCTGTTACCTACGTACCGTGACTGGGGATGCGCTTTGGGTTGATCCGGTTCCCCTCGTTCCCTGTTTCAGGGCTCGGGTCTCCCAGGTCATCTGCAAAGTTTTAAAGTCTACCAGCCTGCGGTCTATCCTTGCGCCCGTGCTGTTCGGACGTTTGCAGCTTTCGCTGCCGTGTTGGTGACGTCTAGGGCTCATTTCGGGTGGGAGGATTTGGGGGTTGCACAGGTTCCTGGTCGCCCGTTCTTTGTGCGTGTGTCTGCTCCTGTGCATTCTTGTGTTGCCTTGGGTTGCAGGTTGCAGCCTGTTGTCTCGGCTTCACGTTGCGGAGTTTGTGGCGGCCACCTCCTGGGTCAGCTCTTTCTTTACCTTCTCTTTGGGTATGAAGCTCCAGGGAGCTGTAGGGGCTCCCCACAGAAAACCAGCGTTGAATGTAGTGAGAATAACCAGGTGAAAACTGGTGCTGGTGAAACGCTGGCTGGGCAACGCTGGTGAAAACCAGCATTGAATGAATGTAGTCCGGCACTCCCCCAAGAAGTGCCGGACCAACCGGGCTGTGGTGGGTATGTGGGCCTGCGGGCCGCTCCAAGCAACAGCCTGGTGGACTAAACTCTCACAAGTCAAGCCTGGCCTCGGGCTAGGCTTGGGGAGTAGAAGAACTCCCAGAACCCCATCAACCAGGTATCAACCAGTGAAGCGCCATTTTCTGGGTGAGCCCCGGAGGCTCCCTGGCAACCCTCACTCCCACTGGTCGGCGTTTTTTTCGCATTGGTTGAAGCTTAGCTTCCGAACTGATGCTAATCAGCCGGCGCGGTAAGGTCCGGGGCTTCCCCCTCCCCCTCTCGGAGCGGGGAGGGCGACGCGGACAATCGGCGTGGCAGTAAAGTGTGATGTTTGCTTGTTTCCTTGGGATTGTAGGCAGCTTCTACCTCTCTGTTCGGTTTTCTGTTTTGGTTTTTACCATGTGGGGTTTGTTTTGTTATACCTACCCTTCTGGGTGCCTGGGTGCTTAACCCCGGTCGATGGCAGATAAGCAAAACCCCAACCACAAGGGGGTTTCCCAGGGCCATTGCTCCCTGAAACCTCTCTGAAGGGGCCAGGTTCTGGCGCTGGTCCCTGGTAGGTCTGAACTCCTTAGCTAATGCCCGGTCTAATATAACATACGTTAACCGATAAGCTCCAGGGAGCCTCCAAGGGCTCACCCAGAAAATGGCATTTCATTACATTCAATGCTGGTTTTTTGTTTTTTTCTGGCCAATCCTATGTATAATGAACACGTACACAATATTATGGCAGTAGAACATTCGTACTGTCCCAAGACACTGTGTTACATGCGTCACAAATGTGTCCACATATATTGCTCATATTTCCAATGTCTCATGTTCATATATGTATATTTACACACTATACACTATCACACTATATACATTCACCATCAACACACTCAGAACTCTGCGAGTGTGAGCTGCCACACCCAGCCAGCCCTCCCTTACTGCTCCAACACCTTACTCACCAACATTCCTCCTTCCACCATAGTGTTACTGTTTATATTACACTATTTACACACATTATGTATAAGTATCTACATGTTTTATTCACCATAACTATACAACTAAGCTAGTATTGTGTCCAAAAGAGCACAGTGGCCACCATACACTGCATGACAAGGCACATAGCAGCCAGCAGACAACACTACGAGTATGATGTCACCTCCCTCACCAAAATATCTCCTCCCAACATACTCCTGTTGCTGTTATTACACTATATACACACATTATATATACCCATGTATATATGTGTTCACCATAGCAAACCACTAAGCATAAGCAACATAAATTTCTCTCACATATTGGATTTACATCAAATTATATATTTTTGGGTTATATATTTAGTTTAGCAACATTATTACAATAATAAGAGCTTTAAAATATACTTAATTTAGAACTGATTTATTAATTTTATTTCGAAGCTGTGTATCACTGAACTTTGGCGACGAAATCGAATGAAACACGCATGGTGCTGTGTGCACACGGATTAGACCCATCCACTCGTGCTGGAGTTCTTGTGCCAAGAAGGCATTCCATCAGTGTTCCTATTTCCTATTTCCATCAGTGAAATAGAAAGAAATCCGAAATATTTTTTCTCCTATGCAAAATCAAGATCAAAAACCACATCTAGTATCGGGCCCCTGCGAAAGGGAGATGGAACTTTCACCGATGACAACAAAGAAATGAGCGAGCTACTGAGGACGCAGTACGACTCTGTTTTCAGCGAGCCATTAAACACACTAAAGATTGATAACCCAAATGAATTTTTCATGGATACGATACCAACATCAAATCATATATCAGACGTCACTCTATCCGAGCGGCCGAGCGGACAGCACGCTGGACTTGTGATCCTGTGGTCCTGGGTTCGATCCCAGGCGCCGGCGAGAAACAATGGGCAGAGTTTCTTTCACCCTATGCCCCTGTTACCTAGCAGTAAAATAGGTACCTGGGTGTTAGCCAGCTGTCACGGGCTGCTTCCTGGGGGTGGAGGCCTGGTTGAGGACCGGGCCGCGGGGACACTAAAAGCCCCGAAATCATCTCAAGATAACCTCAAGATCCCCACTGGATTTTGAAGAAGCCATAAACAGTATGCCTATGCACTCTGCACCAGACCTGGATTCTTGGAACTCCATATTCATAAAGAACTGTAAAAAAACACTATCGCAGGCCCTCCACATTCTGTGGAGACAAAGCCTAGATACTGGCATTATTCCTGATATACTAAAAACAGCAGAGATAGCACCACTTCATAAAGGAGGAAATAAGGCAGAGGCAAAAAATTACAGACCGATAGCACTAACATCGCACATCATAAAAATTTTTGAGAGAGTGCTAAGAAGTAAAATCACAAAATACATGGAATCACAGCAACTCCATAACCCCGGACAACATGGTTTCAGAACAGGGCGCTCTTGCCTGTCGCAGTTGCTGGACCACTGTGATATGGCATTAGATGCTATGGAAGACAAACAAAACGCGGATGTAATTTACACAGATTTCGCAAAAGCTTTTGATAAATGTGACCATGGTGTTATTGCACATAAAATGCGTTCAAAAGGAATTACCGGAAAAATAGGCAGGTGGATCTACAATTTACTGACCAACAGAACCCAATGTGTAATAGTCAACAAAATAAAATCCAGCCCATCAACCGTGAAGAGCTCAGTCCCCCAGGGTACTGTGCTTGCTCCAGTACTTTTTCTCATCCTCATTTCGGACATAGACAAGAACACAACCTATAGCACTGTATCATCCTTTGCAGATGACACTAGGATCTTCATGAGAGCAGGCAACATAGAGGACACGGCGAACCTCCAGTCAGATGTAGATCAGGTCTTTCTATGGGCTACAGAAAATAATATGGTGTTTAACGAAGATAAGTTCCAGCTCATGCGCTATGGAAAAAATGAAAATATAAAAACGGAAACCACATACAAAACTCAGGCAAATCATAACAGAACGAAAAGGCAATGTAAAGGATCTGGGTGTACTCATGTCGGAAGACCTTACCTTTAAAGAACACAATAAAGTAGCCGTCACAACTGCAAGAAAAATGACAGGTTGGATAACAAGAACTTTTCACACTAGAGATGTTATACCGATGATAATACTTTTCAAAACGCTTGTGCTCTCTAGAGTGGAGTACTGCTGCACAATGACAGCACCTTTCAAAGCTGGAGAAATTGCTGACCTGGAGAGCGTGCAGAGATCCTTTACTGGTAGAATCCACTCAGTAAAACATCTAAACTATTGGGACAGACTAAAGAGCCTAAAACTGTACTCCCTCGAGCGCAGGCGGGAGAGGTACATAATAATTTACACGTGGAAAATATTAGAGGGGCTGGTCCCAAACCTGCACACAGAAATAACATCACATGAGACCAGAAGACATGGCAGGATGTGCAGAATACCCCCGTTGAAAAACAGAGGTCCTACTGGTACTCTGAGAGAGAACTCTATCAACATCAGAGGTCCGAGACTGTTCAACACGCTTCCACTACACATAAGGGGCATAACTGGCTGACCCCTCACAGTGTTCAAGAGAGAACTGGATAAGCACCTCCAAAGGATACCTGATCAACCAGGCTGTGACTCATACGTCAGGCTGCGAGCAGCCGCGTCCAACAGCCTGGTTGATCAGTCTGGCAACCAGGAGGCCTGGTCGACGACCGGGCCACGGGGACGCTAAGCCCCGGAAGCACCTCAAGGTAACTTCAAGGTAACCAATAACATGAATAATCTGAAATAGCAGATGTCTATCATATTACAGTACAGTGCAACCTCAATTCAATGTACAGTACCCCGATTCAAAGAATCTCCAGCTAGTTCGCACACTTTTCAGGCCGGATTTTTTCACCCGGTTCGACGAACAATGGTTCACCGAAGTGGGGGATGTTCGGATTTGCTTACGATGTCGAGACAGAGTTCACAGACTGGTGGAAAACTGTCTCATTTTATCACAGATTACAATTAATAATTCCTTCATTAGACAAGTTGGATCACACAAGTGGACCACACAACAAGTAAACCATATGAATCAAACTCTAGCCAGAATGGTCCACACAAGTGAACGACCAAGTTTTAATGATTTTCGTTCACTGATTTGTGGCACACGTATCTTTGTAATTAATTTAAAGGCTGAAGCGTGAATAGCTAGCTAATGTGTTGAAATCTTCTTATATACATTTTCTGTGATGAAACAAAATGAGTGAGAGTGGACAGGTAAGTGAATACTGTACATTAAACCTCACTTTACAGTGAGGTTTCACTCACTTTCGTCTGTGTTGTCATAGTTCGGTGACCCATGACTTTGAATGTTTCAGATTAATAAATCATTTCTAAAACTGGTGTTTTAATAACTTTATTATCATAATTAAACTAAACCAAATAAAACCAAAAGTATACAGTAATATGATAGATATCTGCTATTTGAGAAATTATTCATGATATTGGCGGCACAACTCCAGCACGAGTGGACGGGTGTAGTCCATGTGCACACAACACCATGCGTGTTTTGTTCGATTTCGTCGCCACAGTTCAGTGACCTACAGCTTCAAAATGATAAAATAATTAAATCAGTTTTTAAATAAGTATTTTTTATAGCTCTTATTATCATAATAATGTTGCTAAACTAAATATATAACCCAAAAATATATAATTTGATGTAAATCGAATATTTGAGAGAGATTTATGTTACTGGATCTGACTTAACCACCGTGCTCTGCCAAGTTTATTGTGAAATTACCCCAGTGCGCATGAAATAAAGTGTTTCCCCAAAATTCTTTTTTCTTCGTAAAATGATACATTCCCTTCCCTGAACATGTCTATGTAAAAATAAATACCAAATTCCACTTACTTTGGCTGTGGGGACGTGGACAAGGTGCGCTGTGATGTCATCAGGGCCTGGTCGCCCGTGCGTGAATCGCCCAGACACGGTCGCGTGGGCCATTCAAGCACCGGGTGTTGCCACAAATGTATTTTACATTATTTGTTTTATGTATTTCCAATGCGGCTTTATTATTATTTTTATCGTATATGATGCATATTTGTGTCCTTTACAATATGTATACAGTAGAACATTCATAATGTTCCTTGGAACTGTGATACATGTGTCAGTAATGTGTGCTCAATAAATGTTTATTGTTGCAACATTACCTGTTAAAAATTCACTAAAATTTCAATATGTACAGTTTGACACTATTTACACAGTAACACACTGTATTACACACTCAGTACTTCGAAAGTGAGTAATAATCAACGAAGTAGTCCATTGTACACAGCGCGACTTCGCTCTCAGTGCACCAGGTACAGATAAATTTTTGCTTCCTGTTTCTTCATTCTGTGTGCATGCAAATAACGCACTCACGTACACCCTTGGCTTTAGTACTTGTAGGTTGTATGTAGCCAAGCTTGTAAAGTATAAGGTAGTATTGAAAAGATTATAGGCAAAGGTCAATTTGTAAGGTAGTCTTGAAAAGATCGCTTTGTATGGCCCCACACAGGAAGAGATTCAGCTAGCCTCAAAGAGTGTCCTTCAGTTAGGAAGAGATTCAGGTATTGAAAATATCTATGGAAGCTGCTAACACTGTTCATTTGTGCTACTTGTATCTAAGTATTTACTAATAGTGCCTTATTAATGCCAAAAATGAAGCAATATCTTGCAAGAACTAGTAGCAGAAAATCAACCAGCATGAGAACAGCCGTACCCAGCATGAGAACAGCCGTACCCAGCATGAGAACAGCCGTACCCAGCATGAGAACAGCCGTACCCAGCACGTGCACAGCTGTGCCCAGCACGTGCACAGCTGTGCCCAGCACGTGCACAGCCGTACCCAGCACAAGCACAGTTGTACCCAGCACTGGTACAACAGCCGTACCCAGCACAAGCACAGTTGTACCCAGCACTAGTACAACAGCAGCCAGCACCAGCTCAGAAGCAGCTGAACCCACAGCAGCAGCGAGCACCAGCAAAGCTGATGCAAACATCTAAAAACATCGTGTGTGGCGTGAACAGTTAGAACAAGTGTTAAATATAAGTGTGTACACAGTGTCTAAATTAAAGTTGCAGTAATGTTAGTGTACAATAGTTTTCATAAACTGTATTGTAGTACTCAATATACAGCAGAACTACTTAATCAACACAGTGCTAACGGCATAATACACTACAGTACATATTTACTGTACAGCATTCACAAGTCCATGAAACTTCAAGATGGACATAACTTCAACAATAAGGTAAATAACTAATGTAATACATAATTTTTTAGTAAGGTAATAATATATAGATACAGTATATAATATGATGATGCATTTTTATTGTGTACAAGAAAAAAAAAGACTGACGCAAACGACTCCTGAAGGTCACCTTGCAATGCATCCAACACTCCAACGCACTGGGATTGGTTCCATATAGTGCATTGAATCGAGGTTGTGCTGTATATTTTTGTCTTGTGTTTAACTAGGTATGGACTCCAGGCTGGAGCTGCAAATTCCAGGATTGATCTGACGTAAATAGTATACAAGGTCCTGAACGATTCCTTACACAAATTTCTAAAGACAGTTCTTATGTTGGTCAATCTAGCATATGCTGCTGATGATATCCTTTTGATGTGGGCCTCTGGGGACAGGTTCGGTGTGATATCAACCCCCAGATCTTTCTCTCTCTATTTGACTTGCAGGATTTCACCTCCCAGATGCCCAGATGGTACTTTGTGTTAAGCCTTCTGCTCCCTTTGCCTAATTCCATTACTTTACACTTTCTTTAGTTAAACTTTAGTAGCCATTTTCTAGACCAATCCTCCAGTTTGGCTAGGTTGTCCTGTAGTATCTATCTTCATCTGTCTTGATTCTTTCTAATTGTGTGTTCAATGAGTAATTTGCTTGGTAGTTGGGGCGCCGGTTAGCAGTACCTTGCCTGCGCTTCCCTTAATAGAGCATCTAAGGGCTCGGGAAACCCTCACTGGGGCTCATTGGTCCGATGGTGTCCCCTGGGTCCCATCTTGCTTCATGCTAGTTTGAAGGTTGCTTTATGCTAGTTTGAAGGTTGCTCTGTTCCCTTGTCTCAGGTTGACAATCACCAGATGTGCCTCAGTCATGCTGCTTGTTGGGTCGGTGACACCTTCGACCCGGAGTTCCGCGAGTGGTATTCCTTGCTTGTACAGTACTCCAGTTCATCCAATCCTCTAATCTTGATATTCAGGTACAGATGGCTTCGGTGTTGCATGCATGTTTTAGGTTGCTGCAGCACTTCCAACCAACTAGGAAGGAGAACACGCTGGACCTCATTTTCACCAATAATGATGACTTGATCAGGAAGATAATGATTACAAATACCTGTTACTCAGATCACAACTTAAATGAAGTTCTGACAGGCATGGGAAATAGACCTTCAAAACCAGTCCCGATGCCCGGTGGAGGTGATTTAGTTTCAACAAATTCAACTTCAATAATAAACAGATAACAAATAAACCAAGACTTAACAGAAATCAACTGGGAAGAATAGCTAGAAAATGTAAACCTAAACCAGTGTCTGGAAAAAATATGCTCACTAGCACTAGAAATATGCTCAAACCACATACCCCTACGTAAAAAGAGGAAGAGATGCAGATTGGAACGGGAACGTCGTTCCCTCTATAGGCGAAGAAAACAAATTGCGGAACAACTTGAGTCACACCCTATCTCAAGAACGGCGAAGAAGGTTAGGTAGAGAAATAGAAACAATTGAACTCCAGCTACAAGAATCGTACAGTACCCAGGAGAGGCAAAGAGAGCAAAAGGCCATCAGTGAAATACAGAGAAATCCAAAATATTTTTTCTCCTATGCAAAATCAAGATCAAAAGCCACATCTAGTATAGGGCCCCTGCGAAAGGGAGATCGAACTTTCACTGATGACAACAAGGAAATGAGCGAGATACTGAGGAAGCAGTACGACTGTTTTCAGCGAGCCACTAAATACACTAAAGATTGATAACCCAAATGAATTTTTCATGGAGATAATACCAACATCAAATCATATATCAAACGTTACCCTATCCCCACTGGATTTTGAAGAAGCCATAAACAGTATGCCTATGTACTCTGCACCAGGCCCTGATTCTTGGAACTCCATGTTCCTCAAGAACTGTAAAAAAGACACTATCGCAGGCCCTTCACATTCTTTGGAGACAAAGCCTAGATACTGGTGTCATCCCTGACATACTAAAGACAGCAGAGATAGCACCACTCCATAAAGGAGGAAATAAGGCAGAGGCAAAAAATTACAGACCGATAGCACTGACATCGCACATCATAAAAATCTTTGAGATAGTGCTAAGAAGTAAGATCACAAAATACATGGAATCACAGCATCTCCATAACCCCGGACAACATGGTTTTCAGCACAGGGCACTCTTGCCTGTCACAGTTGCTGGACAACTATGACATGGCATTAGATGCTATGGAAGACAAACAAAATGCTGATGTAATTTATACAGGTTTTGCAAAAATCTTCGACAAATGTGACCATGGTGTTATTCCCCATAAAATGCATTCAAAAGGAATTACTGGAAAAATAGGCAGATGGATCTACAACTTCTTGACTAACAGAACCCAATGTGTAATAGTCAATAAAATAAAATATGGACCATCAACCATTAAGAGCTCAGTCCCCCAGGGTACTGTGCTTGTTCCAGTACTTTTTCTCATCCTCATATTGGACATAGACAAGGACACAATCTATAGTACAGTACTGTATCATCCTTTGCAGATGACACTAGGATTTTCATGGGAGTAGACAACATAGAGGACACGGCAAACCTCCAATCAGATGTAAATCGGGTCTTTCTATGAGCTACAGAAAATAATATGATTAACGAAGGTAAGTTCCAGCTCATGCGCTACGGAAAAAATGAATACTGTAACCTCGCGATTACCCGGGATTCAAACATCCGGAAAACGCCCTTATACGGCCAAAATCGTGATCGGATAAAGTTATCACAATATCCGGCCAAAATGGCCACCGGAACCGGATAAAAGCTGGTTTGGCTGGATGAAAATACGGCCATACCGTATTAATCCCATCTGTGGCTCTAGACGCACTGTGGAGGAGGGGGTGGGGTGGGTGGGTGGTGTTGGGAGGGTGGGAAGGTGCGTCAGGAGGGACCACCTAGGTACAGGAAATACCATTAATTTTAGAACAATTAATCATAGCCAAAAACAAATGAAATAAGTACTAGTAATTATGTAATAACAAATAAATAAGTTTCCTAAAAGCATTGTGCACAGGCTGAAGTTTCCTTCAAAAATATTGTGAATTTTTTTCCTCCTGGCGGCCTACGTAACGTGCTATAGCTGCCCCACCCCAAGTGGACCTGTCCAACACTGGTCAACCCATGTGCGTCCATCCCTCGTGTTATACAGAGTGCTGCGCCATTAGTGAAATATTTTTTTAAATAACTTTTTTATTTTCATAGTAACTTTGAACATTTTTGGCCAAGACTATGTCTGGTAGCAGCATCAATCGTTCTGGAAGTGTTAAGAGGAAGAAGATTGTCCTAGCAATTAAAGACAAGTTACGTGTTGTTCAACCAGTGAGGCGTCACAGGCAGCCAAGCGCCTTCAACAAGTGAGGCGCCACAGGCAAGCCAAGAGCCTTCAACAAGTGAGGCGCCACAGGCAAGCCAAGCTCCTTCAACAAGTGAGGCACCACAGGCAAGCCAAGCGCCTTCAACAAGTGAGGCACAAGCAAGCGCCTTTAACAAGTGAGGCGTCACAGGCAAGCCAAGTGCCTTCAACAAGTGAGGGCATGCAAGCGCTTCAACAAGTGAGGTGCAAGCAAGCGCCTTCAACAAGTGAGGCCTCACAGGCAACCCAAATGCCTTTAACCAGTAAGGTTTCAGCAGCTGGCAGTCAAAACTAACTTAGCTTAATGAACTGTACAGTAATTTTAAGTGTTAATTTTAGTGTTGTGTTAGTATAGGTTACGTAAATTGTTAAGAATTTTTAACTTCAAGATGTGTGGCATCAATCAAGAAGACGAACACCAACAAGGTAAGTTGAGGTTTCTAGTTGAATATTTAATAATTGTATGTGGCAAGGCAATTCAAATTATGTTGTTTGTAGTATAAAAATAGTTGGAAATGGTCACTTTTGGACTCGTAGGTGAAAAAGTACCATTATCCGAAAAATGTGATAATCCGGCTGGGGGTCCTTCCCATATAGTCCGGATGATTGAGTGGAGACAGTATATAAAACGGAAACCACGTACAAAACTCAGTCAAATCATAACATAGAATGAAAGGCAATGCAAAAGATTTGGGTGTACTCATGTCGGAAGACCTTGCCTTTAAAGAACACAATAAAGTAGCTGTCACTACTGCAAGAAAAATGACAGGTTGGATAACGAGAACTTTTCACACTAGAGATGCTATACCGATGGTGATACTTTTCAAATCGCTAGTGCTCTCTAGAGTGGAGTACTGCTGCACAATGACAGCCCCTTTTGAAGCTGGAGAAATTGCTGACCTGGAGAGTGTGCAGAGATCCTTTACTGCTAGAATCCACTCGGTAAAACATCTAAACTACTGGGACCGACTAAAAAGCCAACATCTGCATTCCCTCGAGTGCAGGCAGGAGAGATACATAATAATTTACACATGGAAAATATTAAGAGGGGCTGGTCCCAAACCTGCACACAGAAATAACATCACACGAGACTAGAAGGCTTGGCAGGATGTGCAGAATACCCCCGTTGAAAAGCAGAGGTGCAACAGGTACTCCGAGAGAGAACTCTATCAACATTAGAGGCCCGAGACTGTTCAACACGCTTCCACTACACATAAGGGGTATAACTGGCTGACCACTCAGTGTTAAAGAGAGAACTGCATAAGCACCGCCAAAGGATACCAGATCAACCAGGTTGTGACTCATACGTCAGGCTTTGTTCTTTGTGATTGTGAGACAGGATACGTGTTACACATGATTCTGTACTCGGCTAGTGATGTAGACATTCCCAGTAACGACGAACATGGATTCTCGGGGAGTGTAGTGAAGACCATCATGGCTCCGTGGATGAACAAGGGACACATTTTATACACGGATAATTACTATACAAGTCCCTTGCTAGCTCGGTTCTTGCTAGAAAATAGAACCGGATTGGTTGGTACAGTAAAGCCACAACGAAGGAAAATGCCTGTGTTTGACAACGACATTGCAGTTGGTGAGTGTCAGAGAAGGAAAAGTGATAACATTGTCAGTTTGGTGGAAAGACAAAAGAGAGGTGAACTTGTTGACAACAATTCATGATGGAACAATGGTGAACAGTGGGAAAGTGAACCATAAAACAAACGCACCACTATATAAGCCAGACTGTGTTTTAGACTATAATATCAACATGCGGTTGATTGATAAATCAGACATGATGATTGGCACTGCAGAGTGTGTGCGCAAGACATGTAGGTGGACAAAAAAGGTGTTCTTCCATCTTGTGGACATGAGCATGCTGAACTGTTTCAACATGTACGTTGTGAGAACTGGACGTAAGCCCACTTTCCGTGACTTTGTATTTGATGCTGCAATACAGTTATTAGGAAAGTTTGCAAAAGATGTCCCAGGTATTCAGCGGCCCATCATAAACCCACTGTTGCAGCATGCTGGTACTCCACGCCTCGCTCACACTGAAGGCTTCCTAGCACACAGACTCAAGTATTTGCCACCAGCTGGGAAGTGTGCAATAGCCCAACGTGATTGCTTGGTGTGTAAAACAACGACACGTAGAGACAAGAAACGGAAGCTTGTGCAAACATGGTGTGAAACGTGTGGTATCCCATTATGTGCTGTCGACTGCTTCAATGACTACCACAGTCTAGAAAACTTCTAAGTGTGCTTCAAAGTGTGTATAGCGTGTGCGAGTGTGTAAATATGTAAACATATAAGCAGATAGCGTGAGCGTGTGTGTAAATATATACAAATATAAGCAGAACATACAATATAATAGACTGTAATGACATATTATATTGCCGTAATTGAAAACATTTGTGTGCGCCTGTGTATACTCAAATATGCAACAATTATTGATACAAAATATGTTCAAACATTATTTGAAACACAATTAGTGAAAAAATTGGATAAAATGCGCCTAGACATTGTAAATAAATAGCGCGAAAATATATTTGTGGCAACTCTGGCTGTTTGAGGACCGCGCGCAACGCCTCTGGGGCGTGTACTGCATGAGCGAATATGCAGATTGTGACGTCATCGCTGAGCTTTCCGACTATTGCAACAAAAGTAAGTACAATAGAATTTTTATTTTATTTTTCCCGTGATCAGTGAACGACATACGCCTGTTCAAAATGACATACGCCTGTGGGGATGGCAGGATATTAGACCCCGAGCATGTTAAGGGTTAAGGACCTGCCCGAAACGCTGCACGTACTAGTGGCTTTACGAGATTGCAAATACTGTCTCCACTCGATCATCCGGACTATATGGGAAGGACCCCCAGCCGGATTATCACATTTTTCGGATAATGGTACTTTTTCACCTACGAGTCCAAAAGTGACCATTTCCAACTATTTTTATACTACAAACAACATAATTTGAATTGCCTTGCCACATACAATTATTAAATATTCAACTAGAAACCTCAACTTACCTTGTTGGTGTTCGTCTTCTTGATTGATGCCACACATCTTGAAGTTAAAAATTCTTAACAATTTACGTAACCTATACTAACACAACACTAAAATTAACACTTAAAATTACTGTACAGTTCATTAAGCTAAGTTAGTTTTGACTGCCAGCTGCTGAAACCTTACTGGTTAAAGGCATTTGGGTTGCCTGTGAGGCCTCACTTGTTGAAGGCGCTTGCTTGCACCTCACTTGTTGAAGCGCTTGCATGCCCTCACTTGTTGAAGGCGCTTGGCTTGCCTGTGACGCCTCACTTGTTAAAGGCGCTTGCTTATGCCTCACTTGTTGAAAGCGCTTGGCTTGCCTGTGGCGCCTCACTTGTTGAAAGCGCTTGGCTTGCCTATAATGCCTGACTTGTTGAAGGAGCTTGGCTTGCCTGTGGCGCCTCACTTGTTGAAGGCGCTTGGTTGCCTGTGACGCCTCACTGGTTGAACAACACGTAACTTGTCTTTAATTGCTAGGACAATCTTCTTCCTCTTAACACTTCCAGAACGATTGATGCTGCTACCAGACATATTCTTGGCCAAAAATGTTCAAAATTACTATGAAAATTAAGAAAGTTATTTAAAAAAATATTTCACTAATGGCGCAGCACTGTGTATAACACGAGGGACGGACGCACATGGGTTGACCAGTGTTGGACAGGTCCACTTGGGGCAGCCATAGCGTTACGTAGGCCGCCAGGTGGAAAAAAATTCACAATATTTTTTAAGGAAACTTCAGCCTGTGCACAATGCTTTTAGGAAACTTATTTATTTGTTATTACATAATTACTAGTAGTTATTTTATTTGTTTTTGGCTATGATTAATTGTTCTAAAATTAATGGTAATTCCTGTACCCAGGTAGTCCCTCCTGACGCACCCCTCCCACCCTCCCAACACGACCCACCCACCCCACCCCCACCTACACCATGCGCCTCGAGTCTCGGGCAGACGGGATTAATACCGTATGGCCTGCCTCATGTTTTCATATACGGACAAAGGCACGATTATCTGGGGGACTGACCGGATAGTGTAATTTCTGCAGAAAACCTGCTTTAATCCGGTCCCTGTGGCTATTTTGGCTGGATATTGTGATAACTTTATCCGTTCACGATTTTGGCCGTATAAGGGCGTTTTTCGGATGTTCGAATCCCGGATAATCGCGGGGTTACAGTACAGTGGTACCTCGCATAACGATCGCCCCAAAAGACGAACATTTTGGGTAACGAACGGCCCGATCGGTGTCAAATCGTCCCATATGACGAACGCTGGTTTGAGTAACGTCAACACCCCATGGTGGGGTCGCGCTGCTTCATGCACATTCTTAGACGCCTCCGACGATGCACATAAATTATGCTGTTCTTGTTTAAAGATGCTAATGATGCTGGGATATAAAAGGGTGACTGCTGAGATGTTGCAAAGCATTGACGTTTTTGTAGGAAAAAAGAAATTAAATGTCTGATATACAACAAATGTCAAAAAGGTTCGTTCGGTGTTCGGCAGGTAGGCTGCTCCATTATAACAATCTTTCTTTGTTTCAAATGTGTTCCATTTGTTTTGTATTTGTCATTTACGTCTCAATAATGGAGAAACCTACCTTACATACACTGAATAAACCATTATGACATTTTCCTTTCTTCAAATGTGTTCAATATTTATTTTTCATTTGTCTTATAGCAAAAGGTTCGTTCGGTGGTTGGCAAGTAGGCTGCTCCATGTTTCTTACATACAAAAAACGTAAATAATAAAAAAATGAAGAATTTTGAAAACCAGTACAAATGTCAAAAAGGTTCGTTCGATGGTCTACAGGTCGGCTGCTCCATGTTTCTTAAATAAAAAAAAACGAAAAATAAAAGAACTGTTGAAACAATTTGAAAAATGGACAAATGCCATAAAGGTTCGTTCAGTGTTTGTCAGGAAGGCTGCTCCATTATTGAGACGTAAGTGACAAATACAAAACAAATGGAACACATTTGAAACAAAGAAAGATTGTCATAATGGAGCAGCCTACCCAACAAACACTGAACGAACCTTTTGCTATAACGAATATGAAAGACAAGGGCTGCTGGCTGGGTTAGTAGTGCGTGAGCAACCATTTGTGGCACACGTGCCTCTGGCTCTCAAACACCTGTCCCACACGGTGTTGAAAGACTGCGCTCAGTCGGTGCAATTCAGACCCTATTGTTTGAAGAACATAAGGGTCATAACATTGGTGAAGCTATGCGCAATAAGGGCTTAACACAACGGTCGGATGCCAGTGATACAGCACCTATGAGGATGATACAGCGAGCGTATCCAGTTGTAGCTCTGAGCCACAACTTGCCATCTCGAATTTATATAGATGATACATAGATGAATCGTTTTCTGCGTTCAGTGATGATGCATCTGATACAAGTAGCATAGATGAACAGTGTTAGCGGCTTCCATGGTGGTGGTGTTCATTGATATTTTCAAGAATACCTGAATCTCTTCCTGACTGATGGACACTCTTTGAGGCTAGCTGAATCTCTTCCTGACTGATGGACACTCTTTGAGGCTAGCTGAATCTCTTCCTGACTGGTAGTCCAGTGTGATGCACTGTGTTTATTGTGAAATTCCCCCAGTGTGCATGATATCAAATGTTCCACAAAATATCATTTTTCTTTGCAAAATGATAAATTACCGTCCCTGAACATGTCTATGTAAAAATAATTACCAAATTCCACTTACTTTGGCTGTGAGGGCGTGGACAAGGTGCGCTGTGACGTGATCAGGGCCTGGTCGCCCGTGTGTGAAGCTCCCAGACACGGTCGCACAGGCCATTCAAACACCGCGTGTTGCCACAAATATATTTTCAAATATTTTTTCTATGCATTTCCAATGCGGTTTTATTTGTTTCTTTTATCGTATATGATGCATATTTGTGACCTTTACAATATGTATACAGTAGAATGTTCATAATTTTCCATGAAACTGTGATACATGTGTCAGTAATGTGACCACAATAAATGTTTATTGTCACAATATTACGTGGTAAAAATTCACTAAAATTACAATATGTACAGTTTCACATACTATTTACACAGTAACACACTGTATTACACACTCAGTACTTTGGAGGTGCGTAATAGTCAACGAAGTAGTCCATGGTACACAGCGCGACTTTGCTCTCCTTGCACCAGCTACAGATAGATTTTCGTTTCCTGTTTCATCGTTCTGTGTGCTTGCAAATAACGCACTCGGGTGCACCCTTGGCTTTAGTACTTGTAGGTGGTATGTAGTCAAGCTTGTGAAGCATAAGGTAGTAAGTATTGAAACGATTATAGGAAAAGCTCAATTTGTAAGGTAGTCTTACGCAGACTACCTGACTGGTAATCAGTCAGGAGAGATTCAGCTAGCCTCAAAGAGTGTCCATCAGTCAGGAAGAGATTCAGGTATTCTTGAAAATATCAATGAACACCACCACCATGGAAGCCGCTAACACTGTTCATCTATGCTACTTGTATCAGATGCATCATCACTGAACGCAGAAAACGATTCATCTATGTATCATCTATATAAATTCGAGATGGCAAGTTGTGGCTCAGAGCTACAACTGGATACGCTCGCTGTATCATCCTCATAGGTGCTGTATCACTGGCATCCGACCGTTGTGTTAAGCCCTTATTGCGCATAGCTTCACCAATGTTATGACCCTTATGTTCTTCAAACAATAGGGTCTGAATTGCACCGACTGAGCGCAGTCTTTCAACACCATGTGGGACAGGTGTTTGAGAGCCAGAGGCACATGTGCCACAAATGGATGCTCACCCAGCCAGCAGCCCTTGTCTTTCATATTCGTTATAGCAAAAGGTTCGTTCAGTGTTTGTTGGGTAGGCTGCTCCATTATGACAATCTTTCTTTGTTTCAAATGTGTTCCACTTGTTTTGTATTTGTCACTTACGTCTCAATAATGGAGCAGCCTTCCCGACAAACACTGAACGAACTTTTATGGCATTTGTCCATTTTTCAAATTGTTTCAACAGTTCTTTTATTTTTCGTTTTTTTTTATTTAAGAAACATGGAGCAGCCGACCTGTAGACCATCGAACGAACCTTTTTGACATTTGTACTGGTTTTCAAAATTCTTCATTTTTTTTATTATTTACGTTTTTTGTATGTAAGAAACATGGAGCAGCCTACTTGCCAACCACCGAACGAACCTTTTGCTATAAGACAAATGAAAAATAAATATTGAACACATTTGAAGAAAGGAAAATGTCATAATGGTTTATTCAGTGTATGTAAGGTAGGTTTCTCCATTATTGAGACGTAAATGACAAATACAAAACAAATGGAACACATTTGAAACAAAGAAAGATTGTTATAATGGAGCAGCCTACCTGCCGAACACCGAACGAACCTTTTTGACATTTGTTGTATATCAGACATTTAATTTCTTTTTTCCTACAAAAACGTCAATGCTTTGCAACATCTCAGCAGTCACCCTTTTATATCCCAGCATCATTAGCATCTTTAAACAAGAACAACATAATTTATGTGCATTGTCGGAGGCGTCTAAGAATGTGCATGAAGCAGCGCGACCCCACCATGGGGTGTTGACGTTACTCAAACCAACGTTCGTCATACGGGACGATTTGACACCGATCGGGCCGTTCGTTACCCAAAATGTTCGTCTTTTGGGGCGATCGTTATGCGAGGTACCACTGTATTTGCAATCTCGTAAAGCCACTAGTACGTGCAGCGTTTCGGGCAGGTCCTTAACCCTTAACATGCTCGGGGTCTAATATCCTGCCATCCCCACAGGCGTATGTCATTTTGAACAGGCGTATGTCGTTCACTGATCACGGGAAAAATAAAATAAAAATTCTATTGTACTTACTTTTGTTGCAATAGAGTCGGAAAGCTCAGCGATGACGTCACAATCTGCATATTCGCTCATGCAGTACACGCCCCAGAGGCGTTGCGCGCGGTCCTCAAACAGCCAGAGTTGCCACAAATATATTTTCGCGCTATTTATTTACAATGTCTAGGCGCATTTTATCCAATTTTTTTCACTAATTGTGTTTCAAATAATGTTTGAACATATTTTGTATCAATAATTGTTGCATATTTGAGTATACACAGGCGCACACACATGTTTTCAATTACGGCAATATAATATGTCATTACAGTCTATTATATTGTATGTTCTGCTTATATTTGTATATATTTACACACACGCTCACGCTATCTGCTTATATGTTTACATATTTACACACTCGCACACGCTATACACACTTTGAAGCACACTTAGAAGTTTTCTAGACTGTGGTAGTCATTGAAGCAGTCGACAGCACATAATGGGATACCACACGTTTCACACCATGTTTGCACAAGCTTCCGTTTCTTGTCTCTACGTGTCGTTGTTTTACACACCAAGCAATCACGTTGGGCTATTGCACACTTCCCAGCTGGTGGCAAATACTTGAGTCTGTGTGCTAGGAAGCCTTCAGTGTGAGCGAGGCGTGGAGTACCAGCATGCTGCAACAGTGGGTTTATGATGGGCCGCTGAATACCTGGGACATCTTTTGTAAACTTTCCTAATAACTGTATTGCAGCATCAAATACAAAGTCACGGAAAGTGGGCTTACGTCCAGTTCTCACAACGTACATGTTGAAACAGTTCAGCATGCTCATGTCCACAAGATGGAAGAACACCCTTTTTGTCCACCTACATGTCTTGCGCACACACTCTGCAGTGCCAATCATCATGTCTGATTTATCAATCAACCGCATGTTGATATTATAGTCTAAAACACAGTCTGGCTTATATAGTGGTGCGTTTGTTTTATGGTTCACTTTCCCACTGTTCACCATTGTTCCATCATGAATTGTTGTCAACAAGTTCACCTCTCTTTTGTCTTTCCACCAAACTGACAATGTTATCACTTTTCCTTCTCTGACACTCACCAACTGCAATGTCGTTGTCAAACACAGGCATTTTCCTTCGTTGTGGCTTTACTGTATCAACCAATCCGGTTCTATTTTCTAGCAAGACCCGAGCTAGCAAGGGACTTGTATAGTAATTATCCGTGTATAAAATGTGTCCCTTGTTCATCCACGGAGCCATGATGGTCTTCACTACACTCCCCGAGAATCCATGTTCGTCGTTACTGGTAATGTCTACATCACTAGCCGAGTACAGAATCATGTGTAACACGTATCCTGTCTCACAATCACAAAGAACAAAAAATTTCAGGCCAAATCGGTTTCGTTTTGAGGGAATGTACTGTTTGAATGGAACACGTCCCTTGAAAAGTACGAGAGATTCATCAACCACCAGCTTCTGTGCTGGTACGTAAAAATCTCTGAATTTTCCAATAACATCGTTCATGTAGTGCCTCACTCGCCAGTCTATCATCAGCTGTTCGGTCCTGAACACTTCCAAAATTTAGACACCTGAGGAGTATCTGAAACCTGTCTCGTGACATATTTCCCGAATAAAGGTGTTGGTATTGTATGGTCCTTGCTCCAATAGTCACTTATTGCATGTTTGTGACAGTGCTTCATCAACAAACAGTGCCAAAAACACATACATTTCCGCAACTGTGGTATTTTTCCAACGCTGCAGTCGTGAAGATTCTGTGATTTCCCTCTCAATCAGGTAAGCAGCATGCAGGTTCGTTTGGTGTACAATGTATTCCATGAGTGGTTCATCATAGAATGCTGTAAAATATTCCATCTCAGCCATGTCCTCACCTTGATCAGGGAAAAGGTTTGTAATCCCTACATCTTTATCGTCAAAGTGAGGAATATTAGGAATAAAATCGTCACCATCACTCCACTCAAGTACACCAGGCGTCCTGCGAGATGCAGAGGAAAGACGGCGAGGAAGCGATGCATACCGGCGACCAGGAGCTGAATACCGTCTGCGAGAAGCACGGCGGCTACGTGCACGTGAGGTGGGTGCACGTGAGGTGGGTGCACGTGAGGTGGGTGCACGTGAGGTGGGTGCACGTGAGGTGGATGCACGTGAGGTGGATGCACGTGAACACGAGGGTCTTGGTCCCTCATGTGGTGCCATGCGGTGGCGCTTGGCTGGGAGAGATGCTGCGGACGCGACAATTTCTCGCCCAGTTACACCACTGGTACCAGCCACAGGCTCAATAAAACTATGATCTGAGTCACTAAACCCAGAAAAGGAGTCACCTCCCTCTGACTCGTCACCCTCAAACAAAATATCCACAGGAACTGTGAGGTCGTGGTAGAATTGGGGTAGAAACTGGGCGCGGATGCATGGGTGAGCGTAGAGGCCTCGCCATGGCATGGCGAGCATTGTCACTCTCACTGCTGCTGCTACTATCACCCGACAACAGTGTATAATCCTCGTCGTTGTCTGAATCATCAAACACACTTTCTTCACCTTCAGAGAATAATTCATGGGCTATTTGTTCTGGGGTGAGGGATTGAGTGGTGCGTGCCCGTGAGGCGTTTGACCGTGCGCTCGCCATGGTGACTCGCTAAACTGAGGCCTCCCATGCCTTCGGTTCGTGAGCGGGAATTTTTTTCAAAATGGCCGCTGTTTACTATAGCCCCTGGGCGGCGTATGGGACCCCCAGCTACACCGCGGGTCATTCAAATCGTGCTCAGTACCAATAATCGTCATATGACGTGAAGCGCAGTTGACTGGTAGAACGATTTACACTTCATATGACGTGATGCGCACTTTAAGGGTTAATCTAACAGATAATTTTAAGTAGGTAAATTCTAGCAGAATTAATAAAATGATAACAGATACATTGCAAGAAAAAAAATGAGAGAATAGTAAGTATATTAAAGCACATTGGTTTATTAAAGCTCTGGTTGATTACATTGACAACTTGATTGGTAATTTAAACGAGATTAACACTTTCGCGCTCTCGGCGCTCAAAAAAAATCAATACCCTAGATGCTTTCGGCACTTCGCGCGCCTACGCGTAAGACCGAAAAAGTGTACACTCTTTTGACTGTCCTGACAATAATTGAAGGCGCACGTATTTAAATTTGTTATCCCTGTGTTCGCAATGAAATTGTCTATAAGAGCATACCTATAAAATGCCGCCCAAGCATAAGGAGTATCAACACCAAATAAAAACCTATGCAGATCACTCGCCGAGAGCGCCAAACAGCAACAAAATGTTTCCACTCTCTTAATGGTTGCGAAGCCTACAGTTGTCCTACATCGGTAATTTTGGTATCATTGGAATCGCAATAAAATTCTCTACACGGTCATATGCATATGAATGTTTAATATAGGTAATTGCCCACCCGCAATAGTGTGTGAAGTGGAGAGTAGTTAGCCGCGAGCGCACTGGCGAAAACACAGAGGGGAAATCATGCTTGGAAAGTTTATACACATATATACGTTTCCTGACCCTACTTTTCTATGTACGTATTTCTTTTTTATACCAATGTGTTCGCAATAAAATTTTCTATAAGATGAAATGTATAACATTTGTACAAAGTATTTGTAAGAGAAGCGCCAAATATAGAACCACGTCGCTCAGTATGCGTTCGCGGCAGAAACGAACGCATTGTTTTCGTTCGTTTGATGTTTGTCATGTTTATACTTGTTGAAACATTTTATAATTTGTATGACAGTGATCGCAGTAAAATTCCCTACACAGACATATACATAACACATACAAATATTTCCCACGTGTTGGATATATCAACGGCTAAAGGGAACCCACTGCCACACGCCCGCCACACCCAGAGCCACACCCGCCACACCCCCAAACATACTTTGTGTTTTTTTTTTTTACTCATAGAAGTTTATGTGATATAATATTCATTCTGGTACCAAAAAATTCGCAAATAAATTCTCAACAAAACGTATATAATATAACTTCTTATAGATGATAAAAAATTGAAAATTGGTGTACTTACCCTGTCTATGTTGATTGAAGATCAACAGTTGAGCATTTTTTCTTCACTCCACCATCTTCAGGCTTCTGATCCTGAAGTTGCTCATCTGATGTTTCTTAGGTGGAGTGAAGCTGTTGCCGGTGGTTATTTTTTCTCCACCCAAAATATCTTTTTTCGGTGGTACCTTGTGTAGCAAGGCGCAGCGCACAGTGCCACATCACAAGTTTTACATCCATATATCACGTCCCTCCTTTTGCCAGACTTGTAACAAACACGGCATCTTTTTTTTTTAGCCAAGTGCACGAGTTCATGCGTCAACTTGTAGTTGAGACGTTGTTCTGAATCTATAATTCTTGTATTTTTTGGATTCACTGGAAGAATATTGTCTTCTACAGGAACCACCAAACTTGTAGTAGAATCTTCTATGAAATCAGAAACATCAAGTGGTTCTATGTCCTCAATGTCCATTTCAGAATTTGTGGTTGATGAGTGGGCTTTAGGTGTTGAAGTGAACAGAGGACGCCTTGCACCAGATGGCCCAGGTGTTGAAACTGCCGCGTCAGCAGGAGGAGCTGCGCTGGCATCTATGTCGGGAATATGTGGTATACTTGTTGTTGGCCATTCCTTGCTGTTCCATGCCAATAAGGCTTTTATTCCTACTGCGTGAAACTCTAATAGTGTTAGTTTTTTTGTATCTGTTGAGTAGTGGTTATACAATGCGTATGCATTGTGCATGGCCATTTGCAGAAAATAGAAAGTGATCTTCTTGGTCCATTTGTGGGTTTTTCTTGCAAACTCATAATATTTGACCATTTGATCAAAATGATCAACACCTTTCATGAACTTATTGTAATCCACTATGGCCTTGGGTTTGTTCATTTTCACAATTTCTACTCCAGTTCTCCCGTCACCTTTACGAACGCGTTTCCTGCGCTGTGCTTGAGTAGTGTCGGCATTGTGGATATTGGTGATGACAGAGACGGGGCGCTTGTCCTTCCAAACTATAACAAAGGTGTTATCCTTACGCATGTATACGGTCGTGTCGGTTGCCATTTTACCCTTTACAACTTGTTGCAGATCCTTGGGGGCGCCACGTTGGAGTCTAAGTGTGCCACATGTGTAAACACCAACTTCACGTAATTGTTCTGTTAGGCTTACCGAGTTATAGTAGTTATCCATATACAAATGATAACCCTTGTTGACTAGGGGCGCCATCAACCCCATCACGGTTTCCACTGTCGTTTTTCCAGTTCCACAATACACATCAAATTTATATATGTAGCCTGATTTCCCTTTGGCCAACATATAAAATTTTACACCATATTTATCAGGCTTGTTGGGATTGTAGACCTTGAAAGAGAGGCGGCCTCGCCAAGCCATTGTACCCTCATCGAGACTCAATTCTTTTTTGGGGATATATACAGATTCAAATTTTTCTGAAAAATAGTCCATTAGTGGTCTAACTTTTATCAATCGGTCACTATTATTCACTGGAACGCCTTTTTTGTTATACATGTGGAAGAACTTAGAAATGTGTTGGAACCGAGCAGACGACATAAACAAGTTGAAGAATCGACAATGCCACATCTGATTCGTCTGCCAGTACATCCTCATTGTAGGCATCTTCACTATGCCCATCAGTATGCACAGGGCCAAATATCGGGCCATTTCTTTCACCGACACTGGTTTCCACGTTTTTCTTGCTGACTCAGCCATGAGATGTATGGCGTGTGTGGCATGCAAATTTGTTTCATACGCTAAGTATTCAACCACTGCTCTAGTGAAAAATAATTGTAAAAACTGCAATGGAGTAGCAGGTAGTGGAATTGTTAGGCCAGGGGTTGCAGTAAAGTCATCAACGATGAGAGGAGTATTGCTACGATTCCACTCATCACCCAGCCTAGCCCTCTTTGGTACCGGACACGTGCGGTTACCGCGTGGCGGGGCTGGGGCTTCTTCATCACTCTCATCCTCACTCTCACTCGAAATATCTTCATCACTTGAGGAAACCTCATAAAGAACATCATTTTCCGGTTCGTCAGCCTCCAAATCATCATCAGAAGACCCTGAAAAGGCTTCAACAACGTCGGGAATCTTGGATGGAGTGAGATTGACCCCACGATACAGATCGAAAATCCTGGCGATCTCTTCTGCTTTCCTAGATTTCCTACCTTTGTTTTGCGTTCCACTGCTTGTTCCTGGTGCAGCATCCATGTTGAAGGTATTGAATGGGTTTTAGGTACACGAGAACGGAAACGGAATGGAAATAAATGCGTAAAACGGGTCACGTTTGCCGCGAGAGGGGAGCACACTGTGGGCACTTGGCGTGTCAACAAAACAATGGGCCGACCACGTGACCGGGTAGGCCGAGATGCCATGTGTTCGGTGAGGGAGAACGGAGAACGGGAATTTCATGGAGAACAATCTGAGAGTATCCCCATCCATTTCGGTTCAAAAATGGAATTTATAGAAATATTTTTTCGATTGACGAGAAAAGTAGGCAGTTATGCGGAATCGTAAGAAAAACCAGTGACGAGTTATCTCTAATCGAAAGCGCGAAAGTGTTAACAGACACCGTACAGCAGATTGATAGCACATATAAGAAGACAGCAATGATCACAATGGTAAAGATGTTCGGATTGGGTACATAAAGATAGGGAGATTGGGTAGCAATAGATACAGTGCAATTTTAAAGTAACAAGGTAAAAAAAACTATGCAGATGATTAGGTACTTTTTAGTTTTGTTTTTGAATGACGCAGAAGTTGGACAGCTTTTCAATTCATTAGGGAGTGAGTTCCATAGACTGGGTCCGTTTATTTGCATAGTGTGTTTACACAGATTATGTTTGACTCTGGGGATATCAAAGAGATATTTATTTCTGGTGTGGTGATAATGGGTCCTATTACATCTGTCCAGGGAAAGTTTCAGAGCAGGATTTGCGTTTAAGGACAGGGTTTTGTAAATGTAATTGACACAAGAAAATTTGTAGAGTGAGATTATGTTTAGCATGTTAAGGGAGTTAAACAAGGGGGCTGAGTGTTGTCTGAAAGCAGAATTTGTTATTATTCTGATAGAAGATTTTTGCTGGGTGATGATGGACTTGAGGTGGTTTGCAGTGGTTGAACCCCATGCACAGATACCATAATTAAGATAGGGATAGATTAGTGCACAATATAGAGAGATGAGAGCAGAGTTAGGTACATAATATCTGATTTTGGAGAGTATCCCAACTGTTTTAGAGACTTTCTTAGTTATGTGTTGTATGTGGGTGCTGAAGTTGAGTCTCTGGTCTAGGAATAGGCCAAGAAACTTTCCGTCATTTTTATTGCTGATGTTTACATTATCTATCTGAAGCTGAATTGCATTTGTAGATTTGCTTCCAAATAAAATGTATTGGTCTTTTCTATGTTAAGTGTTAGTTTATTGGTTGACATCCATAAGTGGACTTTTTTTTAGTTCATTATTAACATCATCATTTAGTGTATGTGGGTTGGGGTTAGAGTAGATGAGGGTAGTATCATCAGCAAACAAAATAGGTTTCAGAATGTTAGAGACATTATGCAGATCATTGATGTATATAAGAAATAGGAGAGGTCCCAAGATGCTGCCCTGTGGCACTCCAACAGTTATTGGTAGAGTGGGAGAGGTTATATTATTGATGGTTACACATTGGAGTCTGTCACTAAGATAGGATTGGATATAGTCCAGTGTATGGCCTCGGATTCCATAATGATGGAATGTTCCGAACCATAATAGAAACGGACCCAACTATGGGATGGGTTAACCCAAGTATCGCGTTTCCAGAAGGGTCGCCCATGTTTGAAAAGACGAACGCCGAAAGAATATTGTTGAAAACATCTTGATGACTTATTAAACCAAAATTATTTATTAGTCAGAAGAAAGACAAAAACGCGATATATATGTAAAACTTCTACCAGACAAATATTTTAAGTAAAACCGAAGATATTTGTAGTTGTATAAAAGTGGCAGTTTTCATCGCTCGTCGAGCTCGAAAACCGCAGCATTCATCTCAGAACCATGCCTATTTCACGCAGATTCCTTAAGTCTGGTTATAAAAATGCAAAAATGAAAACTCGTTCGATTTCAATCAAACTTTTTTGACAAGTTCTATATGAAAAGTGTTTCATCTGGTCCAAGTTTCAGCATCGTAGCATAAATAGGAAGGGAGAAAAAAATATTGAAGTAGTTGTGAAAATTATGCCAAAATGATCAAAATCGATAATCAGTCAAAAGTGTCAACTGAAATCATAGCTATGACTCTTTGCTATCACAATAGCATATATTAAACAAATATTATAATTAGTTTAATTGAAAAAAAAATTTAGGATTTTTTTGTTTTGTTCAAAAATTTTTTTTTCATTTTTTTCCGGGCGATTTGCATCAAACTTACACAACTGACTGTACGTAAGACTGTCTGTAAGGATGCCAATTTTGGAGAAAATTGGTTGATGTCAACCTCAGCCACAGATTTTAAAACCTTAGACTTTATTCATTTCTGTTTTTTTTTCAATTGACACAAACGTTTACAAAACTGATTCATTTTTTATTCAATTTACATGAAACTTACACAGTATATGTGGAGGATATGTCTCTACATTGGAGAGTTTTCATTTTTCTCTAAGTTCATTTATTGATTTTATAATAGCAATAAACATGCCATATTTGCAAGAAATTTTTTGGGAACTTTGAACATTTGTATTAGGTCAACTAAAGATGTTTTGGAAATTCTATATGTCAAGGTCCTTTATTATATGCTAATGTGTCAGAAAAGTGTCACAGAATAATTATATCTGAAACGTGTGTTCTGAAGTGTGGACTTGAAAATGTGTAAAGAACGTTGAAAAAGAAAAAAAAAATCTCCCTTTCTGTTTACGCTGCAGTACTGAAACTTGGGACAATTTCAACACTTTTCATAAATAACTAGTCAAATAATATTGGTTGACATTGAACAACTTTGACCTGACAAGCAGACGCCCCCTTAACCCTCAAACCGCTAGGGGCCCAAATGGAATTCACACCCACAGGCGCAACAAAAAAAAAATTTCAAAAAATTCTTTCGTCTTATAGAAGTGTTCATTTTTGTTCCCTGATCACGGAAAAAAAAAAAAAAAATCGTAGGTGGCATATTTTAGCCGCAATAGGGTAGGGAAGTGTGGCAAAAAAGGGGCGTTGGCAGAGCCTTCGCCAGACGAGGTCTACTCCGCCCGAGCTGTTACCTACCTTGAGGTGCTTCCGGGGCTCAGTGTCCCCGCGGCCCGGTTGTCGACCAGGCCTCCTGGTTGCTGGACTGATGAACCAGGCAGTTGACGGCAGTTAGACGGCAGTTGCCACAAATATATTATTACCTAATTATTTCAATGTCTCTGATTGATTTTTTCTTAGTTTTTTTGCAGTAATATTATTCCATACAGTGAATTGTGGTATATTTATATTATAAAATGTGTGAACCATCGCTGTACTCAAAATTATGGTGTGCATATTAGTGATTCAATTATTATGTTCATAAAACAATAAACAAATAGTTTTGCTGTTGTTACACTATATACACAAGTTATATATAAGTATTTGCATGTTTTGTACACCATAACGAACTACTAAGTTGGTCTTGTGAGTCAAAAAGCAACGAGGAGTGAAACACCAAACACCAGCGAGCCACTCACTGCCACTCCCTCCCTGAACACCACCTCACTCACCCTCATTCACCTCCCACAATACTCTTTTGTATTTATTCACTATACACAGACGTTATATATACGTATTTACATGTTTTGTTCACCATAACTGTACATCTAAGCTTGTATGGTGAGTAAAGGCCATAAGTCGTAGCTACTCACACAGTCAGCTGATCGGCGGCCGCCCTCAAGGCCAGACGCACTAATATTTGTCCTCCAACAATATTGTTTGTGGTGTTATTACGCTATATACACACATTATATATAAGTATCTACCTGTTTTATTCACCATACCTGAACAAATAAGCTGGTATGGTGCCCAAAGACCATAGTGGCCATCAGTAAACACCATGCCAGGTCGTGCAGACGACGCTCCTCCCTCACCAAAATGGCGGCTCCCAACCTACTCCTCTCGCTGTTATCTCAAACTATACACACGTTATATATAAGTATCTACATTTGTGTTCACCATGGCGAACCACTAAGCTGGTATGGTGAGTGCAGTCAATAAATGGTGGCCACACACAGTCAGAAGATGATGCCACAACCCTCCCTCCCACAGCCTTACTCCTCCCTCCATGGAGCACAGCGCTAAATATCACCACAATCCTGCTATTATCAGAATCCTGGTCAGTTTTATCACAGTCAGGGGGCTTCAGTAATACTATCACTGCTAAATAATAGCAGCATTATTTATATTATGGTATTTGTAGGCGATGCTGTGGTCACAAGCTGAACAGCAGTGCTGTGAGCTCGTGCTGCGTGCGCCAGCCTTGGTGGCTTGCTCAATACTGATGCTGTAACACCCAAGAATGTTGGCCTGGATTTTTTTTCTAGGTGGCATCTGGCAACTATCGGTCATGGCTGTACTATAGCTGACCCTATCCCAGGCGGGGCGTTTAAATTATAGCGCTAGACACGAAATCATATATAACTGATGTGCGCGGTTTCGGTTTTGTCACTGATATCATTTATATATGATATGCGCGGTTTGAGGGTTAATAAACGTAAGGGTTTTATATGTCACAAGAAAGATATAAATATAAGCTTCATTCTAAATACCTTACCATGGGCATATTTAAATTTAAAGCGAAGATACGTGGACTTTTATAATAGCCGAGCTCCGACCCCGGACAGATTGATCGACCGAGCAACTCTCTCAGAACAATGTTTATTTCAGGTGGATTCGTTAATAAACATACAGTGGTACCTCGGAATGCGATTGTCCCTGTATGCGAGGTTTTCGGAAGGCGAGCAGTATTTACTCCAAAAATTTGTCTCAGAAGGCGAGGGTTACTTCGGGACGCGAGTTTGTTGATACGCGTACAGGCCGACCTAGCGCGTGGTGGTTCGGCGATCGTCGCCCCTCCGCCCCTCAGTTTACCATTGTCTCGCGCTCAGTGACTACCCCCACATCAATTCTTCTCGCGGATTTTCAGTGTTTTGTTGGATTTTTGGTGATTTGTCTATACAATTTGTTATTATATATCTCACCATGGGTCCCAAGAAAGCCAGTGGTAAGGATAAAGGCCAGAAAGCTCATGTGAGGATGACAATAGAGGAGAAACAAGAGATCATTCGGAAGCATGAGAACGGTACACGTGTTGTTGAACTTTGTAGGCAGTACAACAAAGCCACATCAACAATATGCACTATACTTAAGAAGAAAAATAAGATTATGGGTGCTAAAGTGGCAAAAGGAGTAAGAACATTAACGGCACAAAGACCACAAATACTTGAAGAAGTGGAAAAGCTGTTATTAATTTGGATACACGACAAGGAGTTGAGGGGTGATAGTGTTTCGGAGGCCATTATTTGTGAGAAAGCCAGGGTGTTGCACGAAGACCTTCTAAAGAATACCCCTGCAACGAGTGATGCAGATAAGAAAGACTTTAAGGCAAGCAGGGGCTGGTTTGAAAAATTTAGAAAGAGAAGTGGTATCCATAGTGTTACAAGGCATGGGGTTATGTGATGTGATTATGGAAGGGGACTCCCCTTCCAAACAGTAACTCCTCTCCTCCTCCCCCCTCCTCACCATCTTCCATACGCCTACAGCACTCGACAGCAAGGTAAGTAATAACTGGAACACAGTTTTGTAGGTTTATTTAGATAAATTAGGTATAAAAATTTAGTTTGATGTGGGGTTTTTGGGGTAGTCAGGAACGGATTAATTCATTTCCCTTTATTTCTTATGGGGAAATTAACTTCAGAATGCGAGTTTTCGGAAGGCGAGGCGTCTCCAGGAACGGATTAAACTCGTATTCTGAGGTATGCCTGTCTATGTTTTATATGTCTCAAGAAAGGCAGACATATAAGCTTCACTTTAAACACTTTACCATAGACATATTTAAAGTTCTAATGAAGATACATGTATTTTAAAAATTACGGAGCTCCCACCCTGTATAGACTGAACGACAGAGCAACTCTCTCTCAGATCAATGTTTATTTCACGTATATTCGTTAATAAACACAAATGTTTTATATGTAGCAAGATAGAAATAAGAGTTTCATTTTAAATACATTACAATAGACATATTTATAGCTCAAGTGAAGATACATATGTTTTTATTGTAGCGCTCAGTAGCTTGTCGGGCATGGAGTGCAGACGCCTACGCACTTGCCGATATATTGTATAATTAACAAAGATATGCTAATAAAGCCTAAAATCTTATATGCCTCCAGAAAGACCGAGATATGAACATTATTATGATTGCACCAAATGAAATATATCATGTTCGAGAACAAAGATATATCAATTTTAAATTAAGTTTCGACTCTTGTTCGGGCGAGAGAGATCGGGCCACTCTCGCCCCATCTATTGGAGATTCTGTCCACTAAAGACCCAAAGCTACTCAAACCCTCCTAGCATTATTTAAGTAATGCAGTAATATGGTATATTTACTCACCATAATGTGGGTGCTGAAATGCAGAACATGAGAAAACATATATTTACTCCAAACTACTATAATTTCATTATGAAATAAGTAAATAAGTAACAGCAAAGGAAGTCGACGGTCCAAGCGTCAATGTTGTGAAGCGACTTATCCAAGATATATCGTTATTTGGAAAGTGTTTGTTGGCATATCCAGTTGTCGCACTTCTCTGCACAAATTATCACAAATTTAAATTATAATGTTAACAAGTAGAATACGTATTTTTAATAAAATCTAACATAACTAGCCAGAAAACATTTAACATTTATTAAAAAAATATATGTTTGGAAGTTAAATCGACGTCATAGGACAATAGTTTTGTTATATGTACTCGTTATTCGTTGACATGCGTTCGCTACTGAAACTACCATGTCCTGTACTTATGTAAAATCTCCCATGTCTCTTCGCTCATCTCGCCGAACCCTACAGGCTCTGTGATATATTGCTTAATTGAGATTCACAAATAAAGCTTATAATTGTATATGTTATCAAAAAGGCAGAGCTTAGTTTTGTTCATTTATTATGCACCCCATACCCATCCTATGGGCGATAGTGGAGTGTTACAGAGGCATATAATGGGCTCAGGGACTGAGCCCCACAATTCATATAGCCAAGCAAATTATAATCTTGATAAGCTAGTTACAAAAGTCAATGCACATTGTCACATCAACAATGGGCTCGAGACCGACCACAAGTACAGTTTATAATTTAATTAAGCAACTGACATATATGGAGGGCTAGTGTCACAATTGATATGTTTATCCTACACATAACCCCCTCTCCCCTATCCAATGGGCAGCGGTGGATAGGTTACAATCAAGTCGTTTTTTGCGTTTTATTCAGAGATTAGATCTTATTGGGTGAGGAAAGATATTCACATTTTAAAGAAGGCTTCTTGGCTGATGCTCTCCATTGATGGAAAATATACAACGTTTTGAAAATCAATGTTAGTTTGATCTAGATATTGAAATTAATGAAAGTATTTATGTCATCAGAAAGGTAGAAATATAGGCTACATTTAAAATCCTTTGTCATAAATATAACTGAAGTGAAAACGAAGATATATGCGTTTTGAAAGTTACCTGATGGCTAGCTCTGAGAGTGTGAAGCCCTGCTCACCAGCCAATAAATTGTATAATTAGTTTCCATATATTTTAATTAATAATACAAATCTATATGTCAGAAGAAAGGAAGATGTAGCCGTTAATGTGACAACATTTAAAAATATATATCTCTTAAGTTAAATAAATAATACCACCTTATCGCCGGTGTCCGGACACATGAAAACTACCTTGGTATCAGTATCCAGCCAGGTGGGGATCACAGGCTGCACAATACTGATAAATTATGTAATGCACTACTTGTGGTCGATCTCGAACCCATTTATGATGTGACGACTTATATTGAATTTTGCAACTAGCTCATCAAGATTGTAACTTGCTTAGCTAAATGAATTGTGGGGTTCAGTTCATTCATTTTCTTTCTTTATTATGCACCCCATAATACCCATCCCGTGTGCGGTGGTGTAAAGGATTACAGAGGCATATAATTGGTTCAGGAACTGAACCCTCTAGTTCGTTTAGCTAAGCAAATAACAATCTTTTGACACTAGTTACAAAATTATTAATGTACATATACTTATGCATACATGTACATATACATATGTATACATATATACATACACATACATATTTAATCACCCACACAAATACACACAATAGTAATCTTTTGTGTCACAAGTGATTCAACAAGAGGCTCACAACAGTCACTATACAAGGCACTTTACATCTATGAGGAGTCGCACAGTTACTAGTCTTGCTCCACACCCACCCAACTGGGCGGCAGCTTTACAGTTACCTGGTGTTATTCTTCACCTATATCTTTTTTTGGTTAATCCCTATTTACATTATGCAGTTCAGGTTTCGTCATCATACTATAGTTTTTAGTTTAGTTAATTTATCACATAATGGGTTCAGGGACTGAACACACAATTTATTTATCTAAGCAAGTTACAATCTTGAGGAGCTAGCCACAAAATTCATAACACATCCTCACATCAACAACATATGTTCGAGATCGACCACAAGTACAGTTTCTAAATTAAGCAAATGCCATATGTGGAGAGCTAGTGTCACAATTGATATGTTTGTCCTGCACATTTCCACAGTAGTTTGCTTGGGTTCTTTTAATTATCTTAGATATCATTGAAGAGAACCTCCTAGGTAATATACTGTATATATACTGGTAAGAAGTATAATAATCCTGAGAAATCGTGTAAATTATGTTGTACGAGTGTTTCCAGTTAAGTAACATAGTTCATTTGTGTGCGCGTGCTTGAAGAGGAAATGTTATCCACCCCCCCCCCCCCATTGTAAATACTGTATTTGTGGGTTTCAGACCATACGGCCGCTGCTTACCCTCGCCACGGTCGAGGGTAAGAACACGACTGGATGTATATACCAAGTATTACAAGTAAACATTAGCAATAACAATTATGGAAAGCTCCTTCTCCTATACATAAACAAGAGACTGAACTTCAGCACCCACATACAACACATAAGGGGATGCTCAGAGAGAGGGAGAGTAAAAATATCCACTGAGGTCTGATCAAGTCCTTTTGGGGACCTTAATCATTAGGACGTTCAATGATTAACGCAAATTGAAGCGTATTCAGATGGTATATTGACAACATTCAGCATATCTCATAATGACCTAGTAGTACTTGGTGCACAAATACTTTTTCCTAAGGAATCGCAAAACATAATTAAACACAACTGTTATATATTTATTTCAGTTTGAACAATTTTTAACATTAAAGGATAAATCCTTTAATTGGTTGAAATTGGTTTTAACATTCGAAATCTAATTTGTTGATGTTAAATAATATAAGGTTCAAATTTATTAACCCTTAAAGTGCGCATCATGCCATATGACGTGTTGGACGTTGTTCCAGTCAACTGCGCATCACATCATATGATGTGTTGGAGTACTACGCAAGATTTAAACAGCCCGCGGATACACGGGGTTCACCACACCTTCATCAGGGCTCTTGTAAACAGACGCCATTTTAAAAAAAAATTGTGGGCCAAACTCCCGGGTGTTATTGGCCTCAGTATTGAGTGAGCAACCAAGCCTGACGCACGCAGCATGAGCTAACAGCACTGCTGTTCAGCTTGTGACCACATCATCGCCTAAAAATGCCAAATTATACTTGTTCATGCTATTACAGTACAACCTCGATTCAACGTACTATATGGGACTAACCCCAGTTCCTTGGAGCGTTGGATTCGTTGCAAGAGGTGACCTTCAGGAGGCGTTTGTGTCAGTGTCTTTTTTTTTCTTGTACACAATAAAAATGCATTATCATATTACATACTCTACCTATATATTACTTCAGTATAAAAAATACTGTAATTCATAAATTTACCTTATTGTTGAAGTTATGTCCATCTTGAAGTTTCGTGAAGTTGTGAATGCTCTACATTAAATATGTACTGCAGTGCATTTTGCTGTTAGCACCGTGTTGATTAAAAGTAGTTCTGCTGTATGTTGAGTACTACAATACAGTTTATGAAAACTATTGTACACTAAAATTACTGCAACTTTAATTTTAACACTGTGTACACACTTAAATTTAACATTTGTTCTAACTGTTCACGCTTCACATGATGTTTTTAGATGTTTGCATCAGCTTTGCTGGTGCTCGCTGCTGCTGTGGGTTCAGCTGCTTCTGAGCTGGTGCTGGCTGCTGTTGTACCAGTGCTGGGTGCAACTGTGCTTGTGCTGGGTACGGCTGTTGTACCAGTGCTGGGTACAACTGTGCTCGTGCTGGGTACAGCTGTTCTCGTGCTGGGTGCGGCTGTTCTCGTCCTGGGTACGGCTGTTCTCGTGCTGGGTATGGCTGTTCTCGTGCTGGGTACAGCTATTCTCGTGTTGGGTACGGCTGTTCTCGTGCTGGTTGATTTTCTGCTACTATTTCTTGCAAAATATTGCTTCATTTTTGGCATTAATAAGGCACTATTAGTAAGCCCCTGAGACATTTTGTTTTATAACCAAAGAGCTGTAGTAAAAAAATGGTCAATTCCACGATTATTCTTCCACCAGCGGATAAATACTGTACGTCAATTGCAGACAAAGCTAAGGGCACTGGGTGCATACTGTACGAACGCAGACTAAGTCTATACGTACACCCTTCAGTAGGCTGGTGTTTAAGCCTGATCCAGTAACATAAATTTTCCTTAACAATTCGATTTACATCAAATTATATATTTTTGGATTATATATTTAGTTTAGCAACATTATTATGATAATAAGAGCTATAAAAAATACTTATTTTGGAACTGATTTATTAATTTTATTATTTCGAAGCCGTAGGTCACTGAACTGTGGCGACGAAATCAAACAAAACACTGCCTGGTGTTGTGTTCGATTTCCAGTAACATATATTTCTCTCAAATATTCAATTTACATCAAATTATATATTTTTGGGTTACATATTTAGTTTAGCAACATTAATACGATAATAAGAGCTATAAAAATACTTACTTTGGAACTGATTTATTAATTTTATTATTTTGAAGCCGTAGATCACTGAACTGTGGCGACGAAATCGAACACAACAAGCATGGTGTTGTATGGACAGGGACTTGACCTGTCCACTTGTGCTGGAGTTGTGCTACCAATAACGTGAATAATTTCTCAAATAGGAGATATCTATCTTATTACAGTATATTTTTGGTTTTATTTAGTTTAGTTTAATTAGGATAATAAAGAGTTATTAAAACACAAGTTTTAGAAATGATTTATTAATGTGAAACGTTCAAAGCCATGGGTCACTGAACTATGACAACACAGACGAAAGTGAGTGAAACCTCACTGTAAAGTTAGATTTACTGTACAGTATTCCCTTATTTGTCCACCCTCACTCGTCTTGTTTCATCACAGAAAATGTATATAATGAGATTTCAACATATTAGCTAGCTATTCACGCTTCAGCTTTTAAATTAATTTAGAAAGATAAGTGTGCCACAAATCGGTGAACGAAAATCATTGAAACTCAGTCGTTCACTTGTGTGGACGACTCTGACTGGTATTTGGTTAAAATGCGTCACTTCTTGTGGACCATTCTGGCTGGTGTTTGGTTCATATGACTCACTTGTTGTGTGGTCCACTTGTGTGATCCAACTTGTCTTATGAAGGAATTATTAATTGTAATCTGTGATAGAATGAAACAGTTTTACACCAGTCTGTGAACTCTGTCCCAACATCGTAAGCTTGTGGACCACTTGTGGTCCACTTGTGTGGTCCATTTATGTGGTCCATTTGTGTGATCCAACTTGTCATATGAAGGAATTATTAATTGTAATCTGTGATGGTATGGTAAAGTTTTTCTACCACTATGAACTCTGTCCCAACATCGTAAGCTTGTGGACCACTTGTGGACCACATGTGCGGTCCACTTGTGTGGTCCACTTGTGTGATCGAACTTGTCATATGAAGGAATTAATAATTGTAACCTGTGATAGAATGTGAAAGTTTTCCACCAGTCTGTGAACTCTGTCTCAACGTCGTAAGCAAATCCGAACATCCCCCGCTTCGGCGAACCATTGTTCGTCGAACCGGGTGAGTAAATCCGGCCTGAAAAGTGTGCAAACAAGCCGGAGATTCGTTGAATCGAGGTTGTACTGTATGTAGCGATGATATTATTACAGAAGACCCCTGACTGTGATAAAACTGACCAGGGTTCTGATAATAGCAGGATTGTGGTGATATTTAGCGCTGTGCGCCATGGAGGGAGGAGTAATGCTGTGGGAGGGAGGGTGGTGGCGATGTCTTTTGACTGTGTGTGGCCACCTTTTATTGACTGTACTCAGCATACCAGCTTAGTGGTTCGCTATGGTGAACACAAATGTAGATACTTATATATAACGTGTGTATAGAGGGTATAAACAGCAAGAGAAGGTTTGGAGCCGCCATTTTGGTGAGGGCGGTGGCGTCGTCTGCACGACGCCACCGTGCAGACGACAGTGTTCTTTACTGGTTACCACGATGACACCATACCAGTTTATTTGTACAAGTATGGTGAATAAAACAGGTAGATATTTATATATAATGTGTGTATATAGCGTAATAACACCACACAGTATTGTTGGAGGAGAAATATTAGTGCTTCTGGCCTTGAGGGCGGCCGCCGATCAGCTGACTGTGTGAGTAGCTGCATCTTTGTGCCTTTACTCACCATACAAGCTTAGATGTACAGTTATGGTGAACAAAACATGTAGATACTTATATATAACGTCTGTATATAGTGAATTATAGCAAAAACATTATTGTGGGAGGAGAATGTGGGTGAGTCAGATGACTGGAGGGAGGGCGGGAGTGGCTGGCTGGTAAACGGCGGTCACTCCTCGTTACTTTTTGACTCATAATAGCTACTTAGTGGTTCATTATAGTGAACAAAACATGCAGATACTTATATATAACCTGTGCTTATAATGTAATAACCGACAAAGTATTTGTTCACTGATTGATGAACATAATTGAATCAACTTCAACAAGTCACTTGAACTCCAAACCTTTCCAGATATTCTAAAAAAAGCGAGAGTAATGCCTGTACACAAATGTGGTGATTTCACAGATGTTAACAACTACAGACCTATATCAATCCTGCCAAACTTCTCAAAAATTTTTGAAAAACTAATCTATAAGCAGCTTTACTCTTGTCTAGCCAAACACAATATACTTAGCCCTTGCCAATATGGCTTCAGACCCAAAAAAAGCACTAACGATGCACTTATTAGTATGCTTAACTGGATTCATACAGCTCTTGATAAAAATGAGTTCCCTGTTGGGTTATTTGTGGACCTGCGTAAGGCTTTTGACACTGTCAACCACCAAAACCTTCTTCTTAAATTACATCATTATGGAGTCAGAGGACACTCCCTGCAATACCTCAAATCCTACCTTACTGACAGGCTCCAGTATGTTTCTGTGAATAATTCAATTTCTCCCACCCTACCCATCAACATTGGTGTTCCTCAGGGCAGCATACTTGGCCCTCTCCTCTTTCTCATCTACATTAATGACCTTCCAAATGCCTCCCAACACCTCAAACCAAATCTATTGGCTGACGACACAACCTTCATTTACTCCAGTCCTGACCCCCTTGCTCTAAATGCCACAGTAAATACTGAGCTAAATAAAGTCCATCTTTGGCTAACTGCCAACAAACTCACCCTTAACATTGACAAAACTTTCTATATTCTGTTTGGCAATAAATCCTCTAATCAAATAAATCTCAAAATAAACAATACCCAAATTTGTAACAAATTAGATGGCAAATTCCTTGGCATTCTCATTGACCACAAGCTGAATTTCCTGGGACACATTCTAAATATATCAAAAAAAGTTTCAAAAACTGTTGGCATTCTTTCTAAGATCAGATATTATGGACCCCGCCCTACCCTGATGACTCTCTATTACTCCCTCATCTATCCATATCTCAACTATGGTATTTGTGCTTGGGGCTCTACTACCCAAAATCATTTACGTCCTCTAATTACTCAACACAAAGCTGCTATTAGGACAATATCCAACTCTGGCCCCAGACATCACTCGGTACCCCTACTCTAATCTGTAAGTCACTGCACATTCTCTCATGTGTATTATACATATATAAAACGCTAAACTGTAATGCCAATCCTGACCTCAAAAGCTTCATAGAAGGTTGTAACAGAACCCATGAGCACCACACCAGAAATAAATCAGTTTTGATATTCCTAGAGTACGACTTAATCAAACTAGAAATGCTCTACAAATCAAGGGACCCAGATTGTGGAATGACCTTCCCAACCATGTTGTAGACTGTACCGCTCTCGACCAGTTTAAGATAAAAACGAAGCTATACCTAAAAATTCCCTGTAACCTACCTTACCCCTCTATTGTCAACCAATGTCTGTCTTTTTTTTAAAGAGCGCTGTTTGTCGACAGAATTGTATTTGTGCTTCTTTTTCAGCTATGTTTTCATTCCATGTTTTCATTTTACTCTTTATGCTCAGTTAGTATTAAGCTTTAGTCATTTAAGTTTTTCAAGCCCGAAGCTCTTTGCATAATAGTGACTTTAGGCATTGTATGTACTAGCCCTATCTATAAATCCATCACTCTTTGTAAAATCTCTTGTATGTATGTACCTTACCTAAATAAACATTTGATTTGATTTGATTTGATTTGAACAATATGCACACCATATTTTTGAGTACAGCAATGATTCACTCATTTTATTATATAAATATATCAAACTACACACTATTGAATAATATTACAGCAAAAAAAGTATGAAAAATCAGAGACATTGAAATAATTCGGTAATTATCTCTTTGTGGCAACTCCGGCCTGACAGCTTGCGAGCAACAGACCGCCTGGGACGCACGCTGAGTCAGCGCCTATAGTTTGCCAGACTTCCCTGCCCTATAGCGGCAATATATGCCACTTACGATTTTTTTATTATTTTTCCCGTGATCAGTGAACACAAATTAACAGGTTAGGAAGAAAAAATATTTTTTTTTTTTCAAAATGACATGCACCTGTGGGGATGACAGGATATTAAACCCCGAGCATGTTAAGGGTTAAGATACATACTTTAAAAACTATTTCTATTTGAAATTTAAATAACATAAAAAGAGTACAGAATATAACAAATACCGACTATATAAAAGACACTTGCAGCACTTAATTATGCTATTGTAACACATTGAAAGTAATAACATTATTTGATTCAGCAAAGCATTTGGTAAGGTTATAATAATAATAATAATAATAATAATAATAATAATAATGTATTAAGTATTTTAAATTATAATTCACAACTTGCTAGCACACAAGAAACAAATCCACGAATCATCATTACATTCTGTAACACCTACACATGATCCATGGTGCCAAATATTGCAACGGTCACAGCATACCATCAGCTTCAAATCATTTGGCTTTCTGCAAAGCAGTACACTTCCATCGAGCATGACCGGATGATTAGTTTTCTTCTCAGTGTCTGAGCTGCAGGGAATGAGATGAGACACTTTCCTTTAAAGTTCTCTTGAAGATGTTGTCTCATATTCTGCATATCATACGAGGTTCACCGGATCTACACCACTTGCAAGTAATGCAAGAAACGCCACATCATATATCCCACTCATACTTGAGTCCCTGTGTCTGCTGACATTCATTATATTGCATATCAGCTTATCATCCTGGCAATTAGCAAGAGCACACAAGATAACTGCAGTAGATTTAGATAGTAATTTATGCCTGGTGTCATATATGTTAATTTGTCCAGTTACTCCAATGTTGGAAACGGTGACCCAGTGACAACCATCAACTTGAATAATTTTAATAAATTCACCAATTGTAACTGGCCAGGAGAGGTCCCGCTACAACACTGGGTCATGAAGGCCTTCTACGCTTGGCACAGTTTGTTTGATGAGGTCATATGCAGATTTTATATGAAGGTCAGAGTGCTGTACATTTGTTCCAATGTTCATTATCTCGTCATCTGTTAAATAATTTAACATTGTTGAATGTGAAGCACTGTTATCACTCTCCTTATTGTTGCATTGGTGTGAGGGGTGGCAGTGATTGGTGCAATTTATTTTTTCTTTAAATAGGGACATATATTTGTACTGCAGATACCAGTACAGTTGCACCGTTTCTTTATATATTTTATACTTGGGTTAGCAAGGCGAGACGCTTCTCTTAACGTGATACTGTTGGTATCAAATAGAAATAGTTTTTAAAGTATGTATCTTAATAAATTTGAACCTTATATTATTTAACATCAACAAATTAGATTTTGAATGCTAAAACCAATTTCAACCAATTAACCCTTAAATGGCGCATAGCTATATACCATTTGACACCCACAGGCGCATACCAAAAAAAAAAAAATCATTTTTTCTTCCTAACCTGTTAATTTGTGTTAACTGATCACGGGAAAAATAATAAAAAAATCGTAAGTGGCATACATTGCCCACTATAGGGCGGGGAAGTGTGACAAAAATCAGGCGCTGACTGAGCGTGCGTCCCAGGCCATGTTGATCGCCAGCTGTCAGGCCAGAGTTTCCACAAAGAGATAATTACCTAATTATTTCAATGTCTCTGATTGATTTTTCGTAGTTTTTTTGCTGTAATATTATTCAATAGTGTGTAGTGTGATATATTTATATAATAAAATGAGTGAATCATCGCTGTACTCAAAAATATGGTGTGCGTATTGTTGATTCAATTATGTTCATCAAACAGTGAACAGATACTTCGGCGGTTATTACACTATATACACAGGTTATATATAAGTATCTGGATGTTTTGTTCACCATGACAAACCACTAAGTTGGTATGCTGAGTGGCAGTGGCAGTGGCAGGCAGTGACTGGCTGCCACTGGCTGCCACTCCCTCCCTCACCTCACCTCACCTGACTTGCCACCATTCTCCACCCACCATACTGTTTTTGCTTTTATATACAGACGTTATATATAAGTATTTACATGTTTTGTTCACCATAACTGTACATCTAAGCTTGTATGGTGAGTAAAGGCAGAGAGACGTAGCTACTCACACAGTCGGCTGGTGGCGGCCGCCCTCAAGGCCAGACGCACTAATATTTCTCCTACAACAATACTGTTTGTGGTGTTATTACGCTATATACACGCATTATATATAAATATCTACCTGTTTTATTCACCATACTTGTACAAGTAAACTGGTATGGTGCCCAAAGACCATCGTGGTCATCAGTAAACAACATGATAAGTCCTGCAGACGACGCTCCTCCCTCACCAAAATGGCGGCTCCCAACCTCCTACTCTTGCTGTTATCTCACACTATACACACGTTATATATAAGTATCTACATTTGTGTTCACCATAGCGAACCACTAAGCTGGTACGGTGAGTGCAGTCAATAAAAGGTGGCCACACACACTCAAAAGACAACGCCACCACCCTCCCTCCCACAGCAGTACTCCTCCCTCCATGGCGCACAGCGCCAAATATCACCACAATCCTGCTATTATCAGAACCCTGGTCAGTTTTATCACAGTCAGGGGTCTTCTGTAATAATACCATCGCTACATAATAGCATGAACAAGTATATTATGGCATTTTCAGGCGATGCTGTGGTCACAAGCTGAACAGCAGTGCTGTGAGCTCATGCTGCGTGCGTCAGGCTTGGTAGCTCGCTCAATACTGAGGCCCCTAACACCCTGGAGTTTGGCCCACAAAACTACGAGCCTTCAATAGGATGTAGCTGATCTGTAATATTCTAAGAGCATGGACAATAGTAGGTAAATTTCACAACCCATGTGGGACCTGAAAACTACAATTTTCATTATAATTGAACCAATCACAACTATTCTGCCATCTACGTTGATGGACGGGTACTGTGAGACGTAAATTGGTACGTGAGGAAGAGTTTGGGCCTTGGTAAAAAAGGTAACTGGAAATATATCACATATGTACTAAATCACATTCAACATATTGACTTTGAGCATTAAGTCATATAAGTGCTGTCTTGTGTGAGAACAGGTTGCTAGGTCTGACCAGTAGACCCTCTTCTTTTCTCACTCACCCAGAAAATGCCATTTTTCTGGGCGAGTCCCGGAGGCTCCCCGGCATCCCTCCCTCCTGGTCGGCGGTGTTTTCGCGTACTTTGACATCCAGCCTAAGAACTTCCGGATGGATCACCAGTGCGGAGGGTCTGGGGCTTGCCCTTCCCCCACCTGGGAAGGGGTGGTTGCACAGATAGCAGCGTGGCGACATGATGACGTCATGCTAGTTTGATAATTTTGATTGGGGAGTTCTGTCCACTCGTTCGGCTTTCAGTAGCAATATTTTCACCAGAATAGGGGTTTGTTTTGGGGCACCTACCTCTCTGGGTGCCTATCCTGGTTGATGGTAGACATAGAATGCTCCCAACCACATGGGGGGTTCCTATAGGCCATTGCTCCTCGTGCCTCTCTGAGGGGAACCAGGTTCTGGCTCGTGGTTCCTGGTAGGCAAGAACTACAAGCACTTGACTGATGCCAGAAAGTTGTACATATCCATTCAGCCTGGATAGCACCGGGGAGCCTCTGGGACTCACTCAGAAAATGGTGTTTCATTACATTCAACGCTGTTTTTTTTTCTTCATACTTCTTTAGCAGGTCCTCAGTAATCTTTACCCTGCCAAGAAAACCATCTTTCATTATATCTTGTTTAGCTTGTGTTGAGAATCCTTTGAAACAATCATCTGTTGGTGTGTTACTTTCCCCGTTGTGGCAGCCATCTTTGTTACTGATGATCGTTTGTTGTGGAATATAAACTTTTCTAACACAAAATTTTTACTCGCTTTCGCTTATTTCTTGTATCTTGTCTTGTTTACTTTTAAACTTCCCTATACCATTGTAACCTGGGACACCACTTACAGCCCTCAACCTGTTCCCAATACTTAGTCAATTTGATGTTATGCGAGCCTTTTGCAGTGTGACTCCTGCCTCCTGGCACTGCTGAAGTGCCAGGCAAAAGAAACTGCCCATTTGTTTCTGCCTCAGCCGGGAATTAATTGAACACAGACCTTTAGGAAGTACTATGACCCCATGAGCCCTGTCAACTTGGGACTTAGCATGCCCTGGTAAATAAATGGAGATGACAAACTAGATATTTCTTTCTCCTGTTGACCCTTGAAAGTTGGTAGAGCTCCCGCTGTACTATTGATGGTTTGTTTTGGAATCAACAGGTGCAGGAGACCATCAGGAAGACCCTGAAGGAGATGACCATGGAGACAGGTGCCACAGCTGCCCTCATTGGCCTTGGAGTCTCAAGCTGTTGTATCATTGAGAAAGTTATGGAGATTGTTGAAGAAATCTCTCCAAAGCACTTAACAGTAAGTTAGAGGTTATCGTGTTTGTTATTCTGGCAGTATGAATTAAAGCTAATTTTATCAAGTGTCTTTGAACCATTTTGCATTTTCACAGCTAGATATCTAGGGTGGTACTACCCACAAGATAAATGAACTGGCCCTCCACAGGTTGAGGAGCTTCGCACAAGGAGTGAGCTCGTCGAGGGGTCGGTGAAGGCTGACCAGGTTGTGGCTGTCCAGCAAGACAAAAAAGGCGAGCGCTGCGCCAGGATAACCTTACAGGTTGGACAGTTGTGTCTCCACTCACTCGTGCAACAACCCCTGCCCGCTGATGCCCGCACCATCCAGGTTACTATATTGTCCTATATTGTACATTGAAGTGTTTGTATACGAGCCTTTCTGATAACACTATATTTTTGCCCCTGGGCAGTAATTGTTATTTTCTAACAGCTTGTCTCTAAGAGTATAAAGCATCTATTATTTACCTTAACCCCTGGGCTGCTCTTGTGATTATAGTCTGCAACACGCCCAGGCACAAGAAATAATAATAAAAAAAAAATCCTTCTATAATTTGTTCATGTGTGTTCCTTGACCATGGGGATGGGAAATCGTAGGCGACATATTTTGGCCACAATAGGGTGACGAAGTCTGGCATATTTGAGGCACTGACAGAGTAAGCGTCGGAGGCGGTCAGCTCCTCCAGAGCTGTCGAGCAGGAGTTGCCACAAAGATATTATTACCTAATTATTTCAATGTGTCTAATTTTTCCTTAGTTTTTCTGGGAGGAGCCCCAGAGGCTCCCTGGAGCTATCCAGGCTGATATGTATATCATTAGACTTTTCCATCAGTCAGTGCGAATGGAGTTCTAGTCCTTCCGGGGACCACGAGCCAGAACCTGGCCCCCTCAGAGAGGCACGAGGAGCAGTGGCCTATAGAAATGCACATGGGATTTAGAGTATTCTATGTCTGCCATCGACTGGGCCAGGAACCCAGAGAGGTAAGCGCCTCAAAACAAACCCCCTATTCAGGTTAGAACGACTAAAATAGACAAACAAGTGGATAGAACTAGCCAAATGAAAACGAGCAAACGAGCATGATGTCACATGAGCTGCACCTCATGTCTGCACAGCTCCCCCCCCTCCCCGGGAGGGGGAAGGGGAAGCCCCAGACCCCCGTGCCGGCGATCCATCTTTCAGTTCTTCGGCTGATGTGATTGTGGCACTGTTGTGTGGCTCCAGCTCCAGATTCTCTGTGTTGTGCTGTACCTTGTGTCCAGTACTACTCTTACGGTGGGGAGTGAGCTGGGAGTATTATTCTCAGGTACTCGGGCTGCATTTGCTTAGGGTTCCCTTCCCTGAGTGCCCTGTAAGTACCGCTTTTGGGGCTTGGGGTTATCTTCCACAAGTCACCTTGGGGTCTACCTCTGTTGGTCTTTTGCTGTTTGATAATTGACCACCCTGAGTGTTGGGTGGGTTTTCCTCCCTTGTTTACCTTTGGGTAAGTGGTAGTTTTTTGCACTAGTAGAGGTGCGGGGTACTGCACAGTTAGTTGTCACCTATGACAGCAGCCGACTCTGTTCCTCCTGGGACGATGTCCTCTTGTGGGGTTTTTCTTTTTTCTTTGTTTTCTGCCTGGTGGGGGAGAGGGTCTGCCTTGGTGTCCCTTGCCCCCAGTTATATTAGGGTCTTGACTTCTGTGGTTTGGTGGTACCCCCTGTTTGGCCCCTGAGTGGACACGTCCCGGGGGTTCAGTTTTAGAAGTTTGTTTGGTAGTCTTGGGCACCGGTTCGCAGTATCCTGCCTGGGCTTACCCTTAGCGATAACAGTCTAGGGGTCCCTAGGAAATTCTGCAGGGGTGCACGGGGTCAAATGGATGCGACTCCTGGATCCCCTCTCGCTTTGTGCGAGTTTGAGGGTTGTTCTGTCTCCTTGTCTCAGGGCAATGCTCATTGGTTTTGCCTCCGTCATGCTGCCCGTTGGGTCGGTGACACCTTCGACCCTGAGTCCTGCAAGTAGTGTTGCTTGTTTGTGACTCGATTCACCCAATCAACTGATGACATTTGCGTGCGGGAAGCTCAGGCGTTGCATGCTAGGAATAGGTTGCTGCAACGTGCTAGGTTGGTTGCTTCCCCGGATGCCTCGAGGCTGCCCCCTTTGTTTATAGGGACCTGGACTTGGGGGTTTTGGCTGCTTTGGCCTTGGTTCAGTCTGCAACCCCTCGTTCTTCCCCTGCTGTGGTGTGTTCTGTCCCCCCTTTCCCCTTGCCTCTGACTCCGACTCGCCTGAGGGCTTCGGAGTTGGGGCATGGTTTAGAGGTTCTGGGACTCTGGCAGTTTTGGGGGTGGCGACTGAGGCATTCAAGTCCATTCCTTGTGCCGTAGCGCCGGGGTCTGATCAGTGGCCCCTTCTCTTCCTGCTTTTCCGGTTACCCCAGTTTTTTCTCGTGAGGCCGGGACTTTGGAGGATGACTCTTCCCTGGGAGCCTGATGTGGAGGTTCCCGGGGTTAGGGAGGAGCTGACTTGGGGGCCTTGGGTCCCGTTGGTCCCCGCCTGGGTTTTCCAATCCTCAGAGCGGGGCTTTATGTTACAAAGAGTAAGGTTTTCTTTACCCCCTCTGCGTATGAGTTAGTTTGGACGTCGGCCCCTCCCCAGGTATGGTTCCGTGTCCCTTCGGATCCATCGGTTCCATCCTTTCTGTGGGTAATTTTAACCACTTTCTCAACATTCTTATCTAGGACATGTATTCTTCTACATCATGTTGCAATCATGTTCAAATCGCATTGGAATCCTGCATGACCATTGGCCATAGATGACAATGGGCCCATATGAGCCTCTGTGATTTTGTACTTGCTTATCACGGCTCTTGAAGGTTCGAGAAGATCTTTGATACTTAAAAAAAATTATTGAAACTTGTCGACTTCCGGTGAGGCTTACCTCCAGTCATTTATAGGATTCATTGGTCCTCTTCAGTACTACTTATCATCTTTCGATACTGTATCTCATTATTTTATAATCACATCTTCTCTCCGTACTGTCTCAACATTACTAATAGTCATTACATAAACCTTGTAGGCACCCAACACGAAAGACAGGTGGTGTAGCTTGGACCTCATGTGTCCTGCGCATGCGCAGAGGGTGATCGTTTTGTTTATGGACGGGGGAATACATGTGTTGGTGTTCTCCTCATCCTTTATCGCAGGTAATACACCGCTCTCGCTCAACTTATCTCTCTGGTCATAACCCCCTAGATTCTGGGGGGTTCTGGATTTTATATATGGGGAAAACGCCTAGTTCTTTTCTCTGCATATGGGTGTGGGGTGGCTTATAATGGCACCGCCTCCACCTCTATACTACACCTAATCTTCTCCTACTGCACACACAACTCTGGACATAATCCACTAGCGATACTCCCAGAATATTACACTGCTAAGCCATGTTGTAACACGATAGTGCCTATGCTCTACAGGTGCGATTATATGGCGACACTTCAGCCAGGCGCTGGTTCTCTATTTTTGGACGAGTGTTGGATATTGTTTGTAGTGTTGATTGGCCAATTTGAGTGCATCTTAACGTGACCTTACCATGTACATATGTATATATTGTTCTTCGTTACACTATGGGGCAAAGCCCCAAATTTATGTGCCTTTTGTTAGTCTTTCAGTGACTTAATCTTTTCATTGACTCATTCAATTCTATCTTAACACTCATTGACTGTCGTTCAGTGCCTGGCTGCATCTTTATGTGGATTGGAGCCTCTCAATGTATAGTTTATCATGTACATTCCGTTCCCAATTGCTACCTAGGTCTTATTGGTTTATCATATTGATTATTTTCTCTGGTCCCTAGCTATCAGTGCTTGGACCATATTTAAGGTCTTTTCATTGCATATTTACGTATTTCCTACCTCTATCTACACATTGTTGTATATCTTAGTACTGTATGTGCATATTGGCTATACTTTAGGTTAGTGCTAGGTATGTACATGTTAAGTTACCTGATACTGAACAGGCCCAGTGTTCAGTTATAGAACTGAGTTCTTTCATCTTCTCCTTGTATGTCTCTACCATCTTCTGTGTTGCCATATCTGCAGTTGGATGTAGAATTCCAAGCAACCGCTCCTGCACCTGCAGTTCCTTTTCGTTGGGACAGGAGGTGCTAGGATTACGGCCCTGGCTACGGCTTTTTCTGTGTGTGCCTTTTCCTGACAGTACATTTTTGTTTTGGTGCAGTCCACGTCCTGAGTAGTTCTCATACGCTACTCGGCGATGTGTGCATTGTTCTGCTCTGCTGAAGCTGGTTGCTATGCCACTATTTTTCATTTCGTGTCTCGGGTTTCGGCTCGTGGTGCTCGCTTCCTCGTTGGCCTCTGCCTGGGCCTCTGACTCTTAAAGTATTCGTCGCCATTTTGTCCTTGCTGTTTGCAGAATCTGTGATTTGTCAATTTTTGTAAGCAGCAGCTTCTTGTTATTATCTATTATTGGTCTTGTTGGTCCTTCAGGGGTCCCAGGAGGAAGGGGGTTCCTCCCAGACGAGGTGTGTCTACTCGCCCGGGTTGGTTCTTAAATAGACTTGCTGGGTTTGGGTTCCTGGTTTCCTGGCGGACGTTCCTTCTTGTTTGTTGACAGCCTTGGTTTCAGGCGCTACCTTCTTGGTGTCCGCACCTAGGGATTTTCCCACGGCTCCACCTCTTTCTAACGATCGGTCTGGTCCCTGACGGGGCTGGTTCGGTCTTCTCCTCGAGTCTTCATGTCTGGCAATTTTGACTAGAGTCTCTTACCATCTGTTTGGTGATCAGGTGGTTTCGTTTGTGTCCCACCTGCGTGATTCATCTCGGTGGCGGTATGGGGTTTTCTGACGGTCCTTTTCTTTTTGTCTCTTTGCAGGTATACTGCTCTTTTTGTTGATGTGGTCTTGTCCTTCTCTCCTGGAAGTTTAGGACTGTTGTCTTGCCACATATTGTTGCCTCGACTCGTGTGGTGCTGGCGGAACCGCCACGAATTGCTTTCGGTTTTGATGTTCCTTCTGCACTATTTTGCGAGCTGTCTCGGGCGTTGTTCATCTCCGGCCTGCTCATGCGCTCCCTGAATTGTCCTGGTCTTGGACAGGGTGGTCTTTTCTTTCTTTCTTTCTTTCTTTCTTTCTTTCTTTCTTTCTCTCTCTCTCTCTCTCTCTCTCTCTCTCTCTCTCTCTCTCTCTCTCTCTCTCTCTCTCTCTCTCTCTCTCTCTATCTCTCTATCTCTCTCTCTCTCTATCTCTCTCTCTATCTCTCTATCTCTCTCTCTCTCTCTCTCTCTCTCTCTCTCTCTCTCTCTCTCTCTCTCTCTCTCTCTCTCTCTCTCTCTCTCTCTCTCTCTCTGGGTTTGTTGTGGCCCCTTTTGTTCAGGTTTGTTTCTCGGAGGTTTCTGCTTCTTTGGGTTTTGGTGATCGGTTGTTCGTTTGCGGCCGTCTTGTCTTGTCTGGTTAGTTTGGGACGGCTGTTTTCCGGGAGGGTCACTAGGATTGTTGATGCTTGGTTGGTTGGCCGGGGGTGTATCTTTTTGTGTCCGGTTGTGGCTCCTGGCCATTGCCTGTGTGTCGTGGCCTCTGTGGCCCTCGGACGTGCATCGGGTTGATCCGGGTTACCATCGTCCCTTTACCAGGATTCGGGTCTCCTGGGTCGTCTGTGGGGTCCTTTGGTGTGGCCAGTTGTTTTGCTTTCGGGTTTGGGCGAGTGATTTCTGCATCCCAGGTTTTTTTTTCTCTTTTTGTCCTTGGCTTTGAGTAGTTCTGTGGAGACAAAGGGGCTCCCCCCAGAAAACCAGCGTTGAATGTAATGAAACGCCATTTTCTGGGTGAGTCCCGGAGGCTCTCTGGCAACCCTCCCTCCTTCCCTCTAGTCGGCATTTTTTCCCCATGTTTTTTATATCAAGCCTCAGAACTGCAGGATGGATCGCCGGCACGGGGGTCTAGGGCTTCCCCTTTCCCCTCCTGGGGAGGGAAGGGGGAGCTGCACAGACATGCGGCGAGGCTCGTGTGAAATCATGCTCGTTTTCTTGTTTTCATTTGGCGAGTTCTGTCCACTCGTTTGTCTATTTTAGTCGTTTTAACCAGAATAGGGGTTTGTTTTGAGGCACTTGCCTTTCTGGGTGCCTGACCCGGTTGATGGCAGACATAGAATATTCCAAACCCCATGTGTATTTATATAGGCCATTGCGCCTCGTGCCTCTCTGAGGGGGCCAGGTTCTGGCTCGTGGTCCAACCCATTCTCACACAAGACAGCACATATATGGCTTAATGCTTAAAGTCAATATGTTGAATATGAATTAGTAAATATGTGATATATTCCCAGTTACTTTTTTTACCAAGGCCCAAACTCTTCCTCACGTACCAATTTACGTGTCACAGTACCCGTCCGTCAACATAGATAGCAGAATATTCGTGATTGGCTCAATTATAAGGAAAATTGTAGTTTTCAGGTCCCACATGGGTTGTGAAATTTACCTACTATTGTCCATGCTCTTAGAATATTACAGATCAGCTACTTCCTATTGAAGGCTCGTAGTTTTGTTTTGAGAAATATTAGTTGTTCTTAGTAAATTATAATAAGCACTAAAAATTATTACATAGAATAACAGTCCTTCACCAATCAATATTATATACCATAGTTGGTGCTTTACAAATCTTTAAAGGATGTTTTGTAGGAACGCTAACAGAAAACGATGTTACGTTGGAATGTCTATGGGGTAAACTACTGCAAACAGGACGGTATTGTGTCTACTATACCAACTATAGCTAGGATGGGTATATTGTCACCTACCGCCTGTTAGGTGGGAAAGGGGTCCAATACCACCCACAGGATGGGTATGAGGGTCACATCCACCCACAGGATGAGTATGGGGATCACATCCACCCACAGGAAGGGTATGGGGTCCAATACCACCCACAGGATGAGTATGGCGTCCACTACAACCCACAGGATGGGTATGGGGCTCCAACCACCCATAGAATGGGTATGGGGCTCTAACCACCCATAGAATGGGTATGGGGCTCCAACCACAAATAAAATGGATATAGGGTCCAATAACACCCACTGGATGTGTATTGCGTCCATTGCCGCGCGTCGAGCTCGAAAACCGCAGCATTCATCTCAGAACCATGCCTATTTCACACAGATTCCTTAATAAACATAAGAGTTTTATATGTCACAAGAAAGATATAAATATAAGCTTCATTCTAAATACCTTACCATGGGCATATTTAAATTTAAAGCGAAGATACGTGTACTTTTATAATAGCCGAGCTTTAACCCCGGACAGATCGAGCGACCGAGCAACTCTCTCTCAGAACAATGTTTATTTCACGTGAATTCGTTAATAAACATATATGTTTTATATGTCTCAAGAAAGGCAGACATATAAGCTTCACTTTAAACACTTTACCATGGACATATTTAAAGTTCTAATGAAGATACATGTATTTTAAAAATTACGGAGCTCCCACCCCGTACAGACTGAACGACAGAGCAACTCTCTCAGATCAATGTTTATTTCACGTAAATTCGTTAATAAACACAAATGTTTTATGTCTTAAGCAAGATAGAAATAAGAGCTTCATTTTAAATACATTACAATAGACATATTTATAGCTCAAGTGAAGATACATATGTTTTTATAGTAGCGCTCAGTAGCTTGTCGGGCATGGAGTGCAGACGCCTACGCACTTGCCGATATATTGTATAATTAACAAAGATACGCTAATAAAGCCTAAAATCTTATATGCCTCCAGGAAGATCGAGATATGAACATTATTATGATTTCACCAAATGAAATATATCATGTTCGAGAACAAAGATATATCAATTTTAAATTAAGTTTCGACTCTTGCTCGGGCGAGAGAGAGGGAGCAACTCTCGCCCCATCTATTGGAGATTCTGTCCACTAAAGACCCAAAGCAACTCAAACCCTCCTAGCATTATTTAAGTAATGAAGTAATATGGTATATTTACTATAATGTGGGTGCTGAATGCAGAACATGAGAAAACATATATTTACTCCAAACTAATATAATTTCATTATGAAATAAGTAGCATCAAAGGAAGTCGACGGTCCAAGCATCAATGTTGTGGAGCGACTTATCCAAGATATATCGTTGTTTGGAAAGTGTTTGTTGGCATATCCAGTTGTCGCACTTCTCTGCACAAATTATCACAAATTTAAATTATAATGTTAACAAGTAGAATACGTATTTTTAATAAAATCTAACATAACTAGCCAGAAAACATTTAACATTTATTAAAAAAATATATGTTTGGAAGTTAAATCGACTTCATAGGACAATTGTTTTGTTATATATACTCGTTATTCGTTGACATGCGTTCGCTACTTAATCTACCATGTACTGTACTTATGTAAAATCTCCCATGTCAAGTTCAAGTTCAAGTATGTTTATTGAGATAAGCAATAAATACATCTCAAAGGGATAGAGTAGCTTAGGCTATTTCTACCCCCCCTCTACTTCAAGTCCCTCAAGGGGCGCACAAATTCAGTGAGTACAAATAGACAAATAACATTACAAGAATCCCATTTAATCTCCCATGTCTCTTCGCTCATCTCACCGAACCCTACAGGCTCTGTGATATATTGTTTAATTAATTGAGATTCACAAATAAAGCTGATAATTGTATCTGTTAACAAAAAGGCAGAGCTTAGTTTAGTTCATTTATTATGCACCCCATACCCATCCTATGGGCGATAGTGGAGTGTTACAGAGGCACATAATGGGCTCAGGGACTGAGCCCCACAATTCATATAGCCAAGGAAGTTATAATCTTGATAAGCTAGTTACAAAAGTCAATGCACATTGTCACATCAACAATGGGCTCGAGACCGACCACAAGTACAGTTTATAATTTAAGCAACTGACATATATGGAGGGCTAGTGTCACAATTGATATGTTTATCCTACACATAACCCCCTCTTCCCCATCCAATGGGCAGCGGTGGATAGGTTACAATCAAGTCGTTTTTTGCTTTTTATTTAGAGATTAGATCTTATTGGGTGCGGAAAGATATTCATATTTTAAAGAAGGCTTCTTGGCTGATGGAATGATGGAAATGATGGATTTCCATTGATGGAAAATATACAACCTTTGAAAATCAATGTTAGTTTGATCTAGATATTGTAATTAACGCAGTTACCTTGTGTTATTCTTCACCTATATCTTTTTCTGGTTAATCCCTATTTACATTATGCAGTTCAGGTTTCGTCGCCAGACTATAGTTTTTAGTTTAGTTAATTTATCACATAATGGGTTCAGGGACTGAACACAATATATTTATCTAAGCAAGTTACAATCTTGAGGAGCTAGCCGCAAAATTCATAACACATCGTCACATCAACAACGTGGGTTCGAGATCGACCACAAGTACAGTTTCTAAATTAAGCAAATGCCATATGTGGAGAGCTAGTGTCACAATTGATATGATTGTCCTGCACATTTCCACAGTGGTTTGCTTGGGTTCTTTTAATTATCTTAGATACCATTGAAGAGAACCTCCTAGGTACTATAGTGTATATATGCTGGTAAGAAGTATAATTATCCTGAGAAATCGTGTAAATTATGTTGTATGAGTGCTTCCAGTTAAGTAACATAGTTCATTTGTGTGCGCGTGCTTGAAGAGGAAATGTTATCCCCCCCCCCCATTATAAATATTTGTGGGTTTCAGACCATACGACCACGGCTTACCCTCGCCGCGGTCGAGGGTAAGAACACCGGATGTATACCCAGTATTACAAGTATACATTAGCAATGACAATTATGGAAAGTTCCTTCACCTATACATAGACAAGAGACTGAACTTCAGCACCCACATACAACACATAAGGGGATGCTCTGAGAGAGAGAGAGAGAGAGAGAGAGAGAGAGAGAGAGAGAGAGAGAGAGAGAGAGAGAGAGAGAGGGAGAGTAAAATTATCCACTGAGGTCTGATTAAGTCCTTTTGGGGACCTTAATCATTAGGACGTCCAATGATTAACGCAAAGTGAAGCGTATTCAGATGGTATATTGACAACATTCAGCATATCTCATAATGACCTAGTAGTACTTGGTGCACAAATACCTTTTGCAAAGGAATCGCAAAACATAATTAAACACAACTGTACCGTACAGTGTTATATATTTATTTCAGTTTGAACAATTTTTAACATTAACATTCCAACATTCATTTTAGCAAGTTCTCTCAGAATGACGTGTGGGTTAGCAATGTCAAAGGCTGACTTAAGATCTAGGAAAGTGGTATATGACCTATCAGTATGCAGGGTGAGGAATGTGGTAATACAGTAATGTACACTCTTTCCATGCATAAAGCCATATATCTGGGGAGACAACATATTAATAATTTTGTAAAGGAGACGGTTGAGAACCATCCTCTCAAGACACTTATAGAGACAACTAGTGAGGGAGATTGGGCGAAAAGCACTCGGCTGGTGAGGTTTAGGAATGGGAATAATAACACTGTTGGTCCATGACTTAGGAAGCTCCCCAGTTACATAGCTCATATTATACAATTGAAGAAAGGTATTCCCTGGAACTAGCAGAAGCATATGCAGTATGCCGTCAGTAACTCCATCCTCCCCGGGTGATGTAGCTTTGCCTTTATGTAGAGCAGAATCTAGTTCGTATTCAGTAAAAGCATGTCACAGTCATCCTCTTGATGAAGCATGAAGTCAAGGAACCTTGCCCTATCAGTATATCTATCATTTAATTCATTCTGTGAGGGTAGAGGAAGACTGTCAAAGCTGGAAGTCGTGGCCCAAGCATCAACAAGCTCATTTGCTCTGTGCAGAGGATTAGGGTACGAGATCTCTGCAGCATTTTTCCCTTTGATCTTGTTGATATCCTTCCATGCCTGACTTAGTGGCGTGTGAGAATTGAGACCACGGACAAAAGTTTCCCAGTCTGTCTGCCTCAGCTCCACCATACGTTCCCTGGCCTTAGCCAGAGCCGCTTGAAAAAGCCGAAGCATTTCAGCAGTGCGGGTCCTTCTACAAGCTAGTCCAATTATTCTGGCAGTGCGTTTTAGTGTCTGCAATTTAGAATCATTATAATAAACATAAGTGCTATGACCAGTGTAATTTGGGTTACGTGGCCTGGACGATGAATCAAGTGATTCTATAAACTGCTCGATAGTACCTGTGAGCTCATTGTTAAAATCTTCAACTGATGAAGGCTCAGATGAACTGCACCAATCTGACACATGAGCAACAAGATTGTCTCGTTGATCGATGGGCACAGCCAGCCTCTTCCGCTTGAACACTCCACCAGGGAGGATAGAGCTTCCAATGCTTACAGTGGCTAATATGGCCAGATGATCAGACGCCATAACTGGCACTATTGACGAGGCGCACACGGTGTGAGAGACGTTGAAACCGAGACATAGACCAAGAATACCTCCGTAGATATTCGTCGGTTCAAGGTCACCCACAATCTGTGCATCATCGTGACTACCTAATAGTGACACCAGTTGGTTGCCGTTACGATTACTGAACTGCGAATTACCAATATTCCTATGTCTAGCGTTATAATCACCTCTAATGATGGTAGGCTCAGTCTGAATACAGATAGGAAGGTCAGCATAATTAAAGTTACAAGGAGTCGATTATTTAGTACATACAGGCATACCTCAGAATACGATTTTAATCCGTTCCTGGAGACGCCTCGCCTTCCGAAAACTCGCATTCCGAAGTTAATTTCCCCATAAGAAATAAAGGGAAATGAATTAATCCGTTCCTGACTACCCCAAAAACCCCACATCAAACTAAATTTTTATACCTAATTCATCTAAATAAACCTACAAAAGTATGTTCCAGTTATTACTTACCTTACTGTCGAGTGCTGTAGGCGTATGGAAGATGGTGAGGAGGGGGGAGGAGGAGAGGAGTTAGTGTTTGGAAGGGGAGTCCCCTTCCATAATCACATCAGGCAGTGAGGACCTTTCTGGTGTGCTCTCCCTGGGACGTTTAACCTGAGTGCCACTAGGTCCTGGTTGAGGTTCACTGCTCGATTTCTTCACCAAATATTTGTCCATGAAAGCTTGCTTTTCCCTTCTTCGCAAGCTCTCTCTGTAGTAAGGCATCACAGTGTCATTGAAAAGATTAAGACAACGGCCTACTACAGTTTTGTCTGGGTGAGTGTGTTCAATAGTTGTTTGAATCTCTTCCCACATCTGACACACCTTCTTCATTACTGCAGAAGGGACATTCGCTGGTGCTGTTGCCACCACCTCCTCCTCCACTGCAGAATCATTCGCTGCTGTGTTGGCTTCCTGTTCCTGTTGAAGGGCTAGGAGTTCTTCGGTGGTCAGTTCTTCGTTGTGTTCTTCCACCAACTCCTCCACATCATCACCATCCAATTCCAAGCCCATTTTCTGGCCTAGACTAACAATTTCCTCAACAATAGGCGCATCATTTATAGGCTCAAACCCCTCAAAGTCTAGTTCTCTCACACCTTCAGGCCACAATTTTCTCCAGCCAGAGATCAGGGTTCTTTGAGTCACTTCTTGCCAGGCTTTGTCAACGAGTTTTAAAGCACTAAAAATGTTAAAATGCTCTCTCCAGAACTCTTTGAGGGTGAGGTTTGTGGCTTCAGTCACTTCAAAACATTTCCGGAAAAGTGCCCTTTCATACAGTTTCTTAAAATTCGCTATGATTTTCTGGTCCATAGGCTGAATTAGAGGAGTGGTGTTAGGAGGAAGGAATTTAACTGTGAGGAATTTATTGCATTGAGGCATCAAATCATCTTCCAAGCCTGGAGGATGAGCAGGAGCATTGTCAAGGAGAAGCACGGCTCTGAGTGGCAATTGTTTCTCCTGCAGATATTTTTCTATGGCAGGGCACAGCACTTCATTCACCCACTCCGAAAAAATAAGCCTAGTCACCCATGCTTTTTTATTAGACTTCCACATCACAGACAAACGGGTTTTCTGCACATTATACTGTTTGAAAACCCATGGATTTTCAGAATGATACACTAGCAAGGGTTTAATTTTTAAATCGCCACTCGCATTTGAACACAGCACAAGCGTAAACCTATCTTTCATAGGCTTGTGTCCAGGCAAGGATTTTTCCTCCTTGGTAATGTATGTCCTCTTAGGCATTCTTTTCCAAAACAGTCCTGTTTCGTCACAATTAAACACTTGTTGCGGTAGGTATCCCTCAGCCTCTGCAAACTCTTTAAATTCGTCAATAAATCGTCCAGCGGCTGGTTTGTCTGAGCTGGCTGCCTCCCCATGCCTTGTAACACTATGGATACCACTTCTCTTTCTAAATTTTTCAAACCAGCCCCTGCTTGCCTTAAACTCTTTCTTTTCTGCATCACTCGTTGCAGGGGTCTTCTTTAGAAGGTCTTCGTGCAACACCCTGGCTTTCTCAGAAATAATGGCCTCCGAAACACTATCACCCCTCAACTCCTTGTCGTGTATCCAAATTAATAACAACTTTTCCACTTCTTCAAGTATTTGTGGTCTTTGTGTCGTTAATGTTCTTACTCCTTTTGCCACATTAGCACTCATAATCTTATCTTTCTTCTTAAGTATAGTGCATATTGTTGATGTCGCTTTGTTGTACTGCCTACAAAGATCAACAACACGTACCGTTCTCATGCTTTCGAATGATCTCTTGTTTCTGCTCTATTGTCATCCTCACATGAGCTTTCTGGCCTTTATCCTTACCACTGGCTTTCTTGGGACTCATGGTGAGATATATAATAACAAATTGTATAGACAAATCACCAAAAATCCAACAAAACACTGAAAATTCACGACAAGAATTGATGTGGGGGTAGTCACTGCGCGCGAGACAATGGTGAACTGAGGGGCAGCGGGGCAGAGGGGCGACGATCGCCGAACGACCACGCGCTAGGTCGGCTGTACGCGTATCAACAAACTCGCGTTCAAACTCGACTCCCGAAGTAACCATCGCCTTCCGAGACAAATTTTTGGAGTAAATACACCTCGCCTTCCGAAAATCTCGCATACAGGGACAATCGCATTCCGAGGTACCACTGTAGTTGTTTTTCTCTTAAACTGGATGATAGAGGGGGAGTCTTTAACGTGATTGGGAATACATACAGACATACATACATACATACATACATACATACATACATACATACATACATACATACATACATACATACATGCATGCGTAATCCATCCATCCATCCATCCATACATACATACATACATACATACATACATACATACATACATACATACATGCATACATACATACATACATACATACATGCATACATACATGCATACATACATACATACATACATACATACATACATACATACATGCATACATACATACATACATACATGGGAGAATGGGGACCCACATGGTGGTGCAGATACGTGGCGAGCTAAACTCTTGGAAGTGGCAACAAGGAATTTTCTGAGCCAGCATGTCAAGGAACCCACAAGAATGAGAGGCAATGATGAACCAGCTAGACTCGACTTGATATTCACCCTGAATGAGTCAGAAATAAGGGAAGTCAAAGTTGAAGCCCCCATAGGAATGAGTGACCACAGTGTACTGACCTTTGAGTACTTGGTGGAGGTAGGGATAACCTATCCAAGGATGGGAGTGGAGGGGAAAAGACTGAATTACCGAAGAGGAAAATATGACGAGATGAGGAACTTCCTCAGGGGAATACCATGGGAAACAGAACTTAGAGACAAGAATGTGCAGGTCATGATGAATATTGTCACCCAAAAGTGCCAGGAAGCTGCAGACAGGTTTATCCCCGTCCAAAAGGAGAAAAACGAAAAACAACAGAAAAACCCATGGTTCAACCAGGAATGTAAGGTAGCGAAACAACTGAGCAAAAGAACATGGAGAAACTACAGAAATAACAGAACACCAGAGAGCAGGGAGAGATACCAGAGGGCCAGAAATGAGTACATCAGAGTGAGGAGGGAAGCAGAGAGACAGTTTGAAAATGACATCGCGAGTAAAGCCAAGACCCAACCAAAGCTGCTCCACAGCCATATCAGGAGGAAAACAGCAGTGAAGGAACAAGTGATGAAGCTGCAGAAAGGGGAGAACAGATACACAGAGAATGACAAGGTGTGTGAAGAACTCAACAAGAGATTCCAGGAGGTCTTCACAATAGAACAAGGAGAAGCCCCTGCACTAAATGAGGAGGCGGCAAACCAAGCAACCTTGGAGGAATTTGACCTCACCAGTAATGAGGTCAAAAGGTGTCTGCTGGAGCTAGATGTGACAAAGGCTGTTGGGCCTGATAGAATCTCACCATGGATACTAAAGGAAGGTGCAGAAGCACTAAGTGTGCCACTCTCTATGGTGTATAACAGGTCACTGGAAAGAGGAGACTTACCAGAAAGTTGGAAGACAGCTAACGTGGTCCCAATATACAAAAAGGGTGACAGGCAAGAGGCACTGAATTACAGGCCAGTTTCCTTAACTTGTATACCATGCAAGGTGCTGGAGAAGATCGTGAGGAAAAGGCTCGTAGAGCATCTGGAGGGAAATAACTTTGTAACGCACCACCAACATGGGTTCAGAGATGGTAGATCGTGCCTCACAGGTTTAATAGAATTTTATGACCAGGCAACGAAAATTAGGCAGGAAAGAGAAGGGTGGGCCGACTGCATTTTCCTGGATTGCCAAAAAGCCTTTGACACAGTACCCCATAAAAGGCTGTTAAAAAAGTTGGAGCAACAGGCAGGAGTAAAAGGGAAGGTGCTCCAGTGGATAAGGGAGTACTTAAGCAACAGGAAACAGCGAGTAACTGTGAGGGGGAAGACATCAGAGTGGCGAGATGTCACCAGCGGAGTCCCACAGGGCTCAGTACTTGGACCCATCCTGTTTCTAATATATGTGAACGATCTTCCAGAGGGTATAGACTCATTCCTCTCGATGTTTGCTGATGATGCAAAAATTATGAGAAGAATCAAGACGGATGAAGATAGACAGAGACTACAGGATGACCTGGATAAACTGGAGGAATGGTCTAGAAAATGGCTGCTGAAGTTCAACTCTGGAAAGTGTAAGGTGATGAAATTAGGCGAAGGGAGCAGGAGGCTGAACACAAGGTATCATCTGGGAGGGGAAATCCTGCAAGAATCAAATAGAGAGAAGGATCTGGGGGTTGATATCACACCGAACCTGTCCCCAGAGGCCCACATCAAAAGAATATCATCAGCGGCATATGCTAGACTGGCCAACATAAGAACTGCCTTCAGAAACTTGTGTAAGGAATCTTTCAGAACCCTGTATACCACTTATGTAAGACCAATCCTGGAGTATGCAGCTCCAGCCTGGAGTCCATACCTAGTTAAACACAAGACAAAGTTAGAGAAGATTCAGCGGTATGCCACCAGGCTCGTCCCGGAACTGAGAGGATTGAGCTACGAGGAAAGGCTAAAGGAGCTGAACCTCACATCCCTGGAAAACAGAAGAGTAAGGGGAGACATGATAACCACCTACAAAATTCTCAGGGGAATTGACAGGGTGGACAAAGACAAACTCTTCAGCACGGGTGGGACACGAACAAGGGGACACAGGTGGAAACTTAGTACCCAGATGAGCCACAGAGACGTTAGAAAGAATTTTTTCAGTGTCAGAGTAGTTAATAAATGGAATGCACTAGGAAGTGATGTGGTGGAGGCTGACTCCATACACAGTTTCAAATGTAGATATGATAGAGCCCAGTAGGCTCAGGAATCTGTACACCAGTTGATTGACAGTTGAGAGGCGGGACCAAAGAGCCAAAGCTCAACCCCGCAAGCACAATTAGGTGAGTACATACATACATACATACATGCGTATATAAATACATGCGTATATACATGCGTATATAAATACATACATACATACATACATTACATACATACATGCATGCATGCGTACATACATACATCCATCCATCTATCCATACAAACATACATACATACATACATACATGCATACATACATACATACATACATACATACATACATACATACATACATACATACATGCATACATACATACATCCATCCATCTATCCATTCATACATGCATACATACATACATACATGCATGCATGCATACATACATACATGCATGCATACATACATACATACATACATACATACATACATACATACATACATACATCCATACATACATACATACATACATGCATACATACATACATACATACATACATACATACATACACGTCCAGTCAGCATATAGCTATTTCGGGACAAAATCCAATACAGTTTATATTGGTGAGACGCCACTGTGATGAGGAGTTTAAATAACACAGGAACTGTAGGTTAATGTGTGACATAAGTGAGGTTAGATGAGGCATCTACAAGCATCAGCTGGAGGCTGATGGAGTGTTGTGGAGGCTGCTGGTACTATGTCCAGATGTTGGAGGGTGGATTTGACTCTCCCATCCTCCCTACAACTCCCCCCTTCCCCCCACATTGACCGCAGTACGTCTAAGGTTACTTTCCACTCTCGCTTACCAAGGGTATAACCCCCGCCCCCCCCCCCAACACACACACATGCATCAGATTCTTAACTTACAATATTTATGATTTACCAATTTATGTTACTACACTGACTCTCAATTTCACAATATTGTATAAACTTTGATGAATCGCTCGTCTATGGGTCATCCAATAATGTTAGCAGACTTCTAGATGTTACCACTGCTAGGTTTAGGCTCAGCTACAAGTACCTCTGGGAGTTTGTAACATCTGATGATGTAGATTTGACTAAATGTAAACTCTGTCAGCAGAACTATTCGCATACTTTGCGTCATTATATAATGGAATGTGAAAAATCGCGGAATTTAAAGATAACAACATCAATAGTGTCCATGAAATGTGTAAGTACTTCATTCATAATGATGTGCTGCCCGAAATCTTAGCGAAGTATCCAAAATTTGCTTACTGTAGGTAATGCATACACATGACTGTAAAGCTGCCGCCCAGTTGGGTGGGTGTGGAGCACATGACTGTAAAGCTGCCGCCCAGTTGGGTGGGTGTGGAGCACATGACTGTAAAGCTGCCGCCCAGTTGGGTGGGTGTGGAGCACATGACTGTAAAGCAGCCACCCAGTTGGGTGGGTGTGGAGCACATGACTGTAAAGCTGCCGCCCAGTTGGGTGGGTGTGGTGCACATGACTGTAAAGCTGCCGCCCAGTTGGGTGGGTGTGCAGCAAGACTAGTAACTGTGTGACTCACCATTAATGTAAAGTGCCTTGTATAGTGACTGTTGTGAGCCTCTTGTTGAATCACTTGTGACACAAAAAATTACTGATGTGTGATTTGTGGTGGTGATTAAATATGTATGTGTATGTATATATGTATACGTATGAATATGTACATGTATGCATAAGTATGTGTACATTAATAATTTTGTAACTAGCGTCAAAAGATTGTTATTGGCTTAGCTAAACGAACTAGAGGGTTCAGTTCCTGAACCGATTATGTGCCTCTGTAATCCTTTACACCACCGCCCACGGGATGTGTATTATGGGGTGCATAATAAAGAAAGAAAATGAATGGACCGAACCCCACAATTCATTTAGCTAAGCAAGTTACAATCTTGATGAGCTAGTTACAAAATTCACTATAAGTCGTCACATCATAAATGGGTTCGAGATGGACCACAAGTAGTGCATTACATAATTTATCAGTATTGAGCAGCCTGTGATCCCCGCCTGGCTGGATACTGATACCTAGGTAATTTTCATGTGTCCGGACACCGGCAATAAGGTGGTATTATTTATTTAACTTAAGATATATATATTTTTAAATGTTGTCACATTAACGGCTACATCTTCCTTTCTTCTGACATATAGATTTTTAAGATTAATTAAAATATATGGAAACTAATTATACAATTTATTGGCTGGTGTGCAGGGCTTCACACTCTCAGAGCTAGCCATCAAGTAACTATCAAAACGCATATATCTTCGTTTTCACTTCAGTTATATTTATGACAAAGGATTTTAAATGTAGCCTATATTTCTACCTTTCAGATGACATAAATACTTTTGTTAATTACAATATCTAGATCAAACTAACATTGATTTTCAAAAGGTTGTATATTTTCCATCAATGGAGAGCATCAGCCAAGAAGCCTTCTTTAAAATATGAATATCTTTCCTCACCCAATAAGATCTAATCTCTGAATAAAACGCAAAAAACGACTTGATTGTAACCTATCCACCGCTGCCCATTGGATGGGGGAGAGGGGGTTATGTGTAGGATAAACATATCAATTGTGACACTAGCCCTCCATATATGTCAGTTGCTTAAATTATAAACTGTACTTGTGGTCGGACTCGAGCCCATTGTTGATGTGACAATGTGCATTGACTTTTGTAACTAGCTTATCAAGATTATAACTTGCTTGGCTATATGAATTGTGGGGCTCAGTCCCTGAGCCCATTATGTGCCTCTGTAACACTCCACTATCGCTCATAGGATGGGTATGGGGTGCATAATAAATGAACTAAAATAAGCTCTGCCTTTTTGATAACATATACAATTATAAGCTTTATTTGTGAATCTCAATTAATTAAACAATATATCAAAGAGCCTGTAGGGTTCGGTGAGATGAGCGAAGAGACATGGAGATTTTACATAAGTACAGTACATCGTAGTTTAAGTAGCGAACGCATGTCAACGAATAACGAGTATATATACAATACAATACAATACAATACAATTTTATTTAGGTAAGGTACATACATACAATAAATTTTTACAAGGATTGGTTGATATAACAAAAACAATATAACAAAGATATATTGGTTGATATAACAAAACAATTGTCCTATGAAGTCGATTTAACTTCCAAACATATATTTTTTTAATAAATGTTAAATGTTTTCTGGGTAGTTATGTTAGATTTTATTAAAAATACGTATTCTACTTGTTAACATTATAATTTAAATTTGTAATAATTTGTGCAGAGAAGTGCGACAACTGGATATGCCAACAAACACTTTCCAAACAACGATATATCTTGGATAAGTCGCTCCACAACATTGATGCTTGGACCGTCGACTTCCTTTGATGCTACTTATTTACTTATTTCATAATGAAATTATATTAGTTTGGAGTAAATATATGTTTTCTCATGTTCTGCATTCAGCACCCACATTATAGTAAATATACCATATTACTTCATTACTTAAATAATGCTAGGAGGGTTTGAGTTGCTTTGGGTCTTTAGTGGACAGAATCTCCAATAGATGGGGCGAGAGTCGCTCCCTCTCTCTCGCCCGAGCAAGAGTCGAAACTTAATTTAAAATTGATATATCTTTGTTCTCGAACATGATATATTTCATTTGGTGAAATCATAATAATGTTCATATCTCGATCTTCCTGGAGGCATATAAGATTTTAGGCTTTATTAGCGTATCTTTGTTAATTATACAATATATCGGCAAGTGCGTAGGCGTCTGCACTCCATGCCCGACAAGCTACTGAGCGCTACTATAAAAACATATGTATCTTCACTTGAGCTATAAATATGTCTATTGTAATGTATTTAAAATGAAGCTCTTATTTCTATCTTGCTTAAGACATAAAACATTTGTGTTTATTAAAGAATTTACGTGAAATAAACATTGATCTGAGAGAGTTGCTCTGTCGTTCAGTCTGTACGGGGTGGGAGCTCCGTAATTTTTAAAATACATGTATCTTCATTAGAACTTTAAATATGTCCATGGTAAAGTGTTTAAAGTGAAGCTTATATGTCTGCCTTTCTTGAGACATATAAAACATATATGTTTATTAACGAATTCACGTGAAATAAACATTGTTCTGAGAGAGAGTTGCTCGGTCGATCAATCTGTCCGGGGTTAAAGCTCGGCTATTATAAAAGTACACGTATCTTCGCTTTAAATTTAAATATGCCCATGGTAAGGTATTTAGAATGAAGCTTATATTTATATCTTTCTTGTGACATATAAAACTCTTACGTTTATTAAGGAATCTGTGTGAAATAGGCATGGTTCTGAGATGAATGCTGCGGTTTTCGAGCTCGACGCGCGGCAATGGACGCAATACACATCCAGTGGGTGTTATTTGACCCTATACCCATTTTATTTGTGGTTGGAGCCCCATACCCATTCTATGGGTGGTTGGAGCCCCATACCCATTCTATGGGTGGTTGGAGCCCCATACCCATCCTGTGGGTTGTAGTGGACGCCATACTCATCCTGTGGGTGGTATTGGACCCCATACCCTTCCTGTGGGTGGATGTGATCCCCATACTCATCCTGTGGGTGGATGTGACCCTCATACCCATCCTGTGGGTGGTATTGGACCCCTTTCCCACCTAACAGGCGGTAGGTGACAATATACCCATCCTAGCTATAGTTGGTATAGTAGACACAATACCGTCCTGTTTGCAGTAGTTTACCCCATAGACATTCCAACGTAACATCGTTTTCTGTTAGCGTTCCTACAAAACATCCTTTAAAGATTTGTAAAGCACAAACTATGGTATATAATATTGATTGGTGAAGGACTGTTATTCTATGTAATAATTTTTAGTGCTTATTATAATTTACTAAGAACAACTAATATTTCTCAAAACAAAACTACGAGCCTTCAATAGGAAGTAGCTGATCTGTAATATTCTAAGAGCATGGACAATAGTAGGTAAATTTCACAACCCATGTGGGACCTGAAAACTACAATTTTCCTTATAATTGAGCCAATCACGAATATTCTGCTATCTATGTTGACGGACGGGTACTGTGACACGTAAATTGGTACGTGAGGAAGAGTTTGGGCCTTGGTAAAAAAAGTAACTGGGAATATATCACATATTTACTAATTCATATTCAACATATTGACTTTAAGCATTAAGTCATATATGTGCTGTCTTGTGTGAGAACGGGTTGCGTGGTCCATGATAGGCCTAGAACTCCATTCACACTGATGCCAAAGTCTAATAATATACATATCAGCCTGGATAGCTTCAGGGAGCCCCCCGGGTCTCGCCCAGAAAATGGTGTTTTATTACATTCAATGCTGGTTTTTTTGTAGTAATATTATTCAATAGTGTGAAGTGTGATATATTTATATAATAAAATGTGTGAATCATCGCAATACTTTAAATTATGGTGTGCATATTAGTGATTCAATTATGTTCATAAAACAATAAACAAATAATTTTGCTGTTATTGCACTATATACTCAGGTTATATATAAGTATCTGAATGTTTTGTTCACCTTAAGGAACCATTTAGTTGGCATGGTGTCATACCAATGAGGAATGGCCCGCCACACACTGGCCAGCCAATGCTGCCTCCTTCCCTCCCTCCCTCACCTCACTCGCCAACATTCCTCCTCCCACCATAGTGTGTTTGCTTTTATTCACCATATACAGACGTTATATGTAAATGTCTACATGTTTTATTCACCATAACTGTAAATCTAAGCTGGTATGCTGAGTTCAGATAGCAACAGAGGTTTGCCCCACATCCCAGCGACGCCACAGCTCTGGCATCGCTGGTGGAAGTACTGTAGGAGTACCCAAATGAGCCAGAGATATTAGAAAGAACTTTTTCAGTGTCAGATTAGTTAACAGAAAGAATGCTGATGGCACTGATGTGGTGGAGGCAGACTCCATACACAGTTTCAAATGTAGATATGATAGAGCCCAGTATACCCAGGACTCTGTACACTAGTTGATTGACAGTTGAGAGGTGGGACCAAAGAGCCAGAGCTCATCCCCCACAAGCACAACTAGGTTAATACAACTATGTGAGTACAGCGTCAGCTGAAGCTGCCTCCCCTCCCTCTAATGTTCAAGGCCAGATGCACTAACATTCCTCCTTCAACCATACTGTTCGTGGTGTTATTACACTATATACACACACGTTATATATAAGTATCTACACGTTTTGTTCACCATAACTGTACTGTACAAATAAGCTGGTATGGTGAGTTCTGACAGCAACAGAGGTTGCAACACACAGCTGTTGCTGCCTCCCTTTTACCAAGATTCCTCCTCCCACCATATTGTTTTGCTGTTATTACACAGCACAAACAGTATGAAGCAACCTCCCTCCCTCCCTCAGCATTATTGTTCCCACCATATTATGCACAGTGCTGATTATCACAACACTCCTGCTGTTATCAGAATCCTGGTAATTTTTATCACAGTCAGAAGTCTTCTATAATACTATCATCGCTAAATAATACCAGTTACATAATATACAGTATTTTTACATTTCTGAGGGGAGCCCCGTCGGCTCCCCAGAGCTATACCGGGCTGATATGCTAATGTTAGACTTTGGCATCAGTCATGGATATGGAGTTCTTATGGGCCTACCGGGGACCACGGCCAGAACCTGGCCCCCTCAGAGAGGCAAGGGGAGCAATAGCATATAGAAACCCCCGTGTGGTTGGAAGCATTCTATGTCTGCCATCAACCGGGTCAAACATCCAGAAAGGTAAGCATCCCAAAACAAACCCCTATTCTGGTAAAAATTGCTACCAAAAGCTGAACTAGTGGATAGAACTCCCCAACAGAAAACAAGCAAACAAGTATGACGTCACACGTCACCGCGCCGCTGTCTGCGTGCTCCCCCCCTCCCCGGGAGGGGTGGAGCCCCAGACCTCTCACGCCAGCTATCTACCCATCAGTTCTTCGGCTGATGCTAAAGGCACTGGTTGTGTGCTCCGGCTCCAGTGGTTGTTTCAGCACTGTACCTAGAGTGTGGTGTCTGTTTTCTAGGTGGTGCGTGAGCTGGGAGTGAGTCTCCAGTACTCGGACTGCATGCGCCTAAGGTTGCCATCTCTAGGTGCCCTGTAAGTACTGCCCTTGGGGCTTGGGGTTACCTTCCACAAGTTCCTTGGGTCCTGCTTCTGCTAGGCCGTCTACATTTTGGTTTTCGGCCACCCTTTGTGTGATGGGGGTTCTGTCTCCCCTTGTTCGCCTTAGGGTATGGGGCAGCTTGCATTGGTAGGGGCACAGGGTACTGCGCAGCTTGTTTCCACCAATCATAGCAGCTGGCTCTGTTCCGCCTGGGTACGCTGTCCTCTTGCAGGGATTTTCTTTTTCCTTTTTGTTTGTCTACCTGGTGGGGGGGTCTGCCGTTGGTTCTTGGCCCCTTCGGACTGGATTCTTTTCCTTCTTTCTGTGGTTCCCCCTGCTAGGTCCCCGTGAGTGTACACGTCCTGGGGGTTCAGTTCTTAGAAGATTGTTTGGTAGACATGGGCGCCGGTTAGCAGTACCCTGCCTGGGATTTCCTGAGCACGAGTCCTCTTATAGTAAACGCTCAGGACCCTGGGAAACCCCTAGGGGGAGTGTGGGCCCGATGCATGTGGCCCTGGAGTCCCCCCCTCGCTTTGTGCGAGTTTGAGGGTTGCTCTGTCCCCCTTGTCTCAGGGTGACACTCGCTGTTTTGCCTCCGTCAGCTGCCTGTGGGGTTGGTGACACCTTTGCCCCAGGGTCCTGCGAGTTTTGTTGCTTGCTGTGGCTCGGTTACCCAGTCTTCTGCTGAAGTGGGTGTAGGCAGCACGGGCGTTGCGCGTTACGTTTCGGTGGCAACGCGCTAGGTTGTTTGCTCTCCGGAAACCCCGAGGCTGCCCCGTTTTGGTTGGTGGTCTTGTCGGGTCCCCCCCTTCCTTCACGGGGACCTATATAAATTCTATGGCCTATAGAACCATGGGGAATTCTATAGGCCATTGCTCCCTTTGCCTTTCTTAGGGTGCCAGGTTCTGGCCGTGGTCCCCGGTAGGCCCTAAGAACTCCATACACATGACTGATACCAAGGTCTGACATTAGCATATCAGCCTGGTATAGCTCCGGGGAACCTCCGGGTCTCGCCCAGAAAATGGCTTTTCATTACATTCAACAATGGCTTTTTTAAGCAATGCTATGGTCACAAGCTGAACAACAATGCTGTTAGCTCATGCTGCGTGCACCAGATTTGGTTGCTCACTCAGTACTGAGGCTCTCACACCCAGAAATGTTGCCCATGATTTAAAAACAAAAAATGGCGTCTTGTTTACAATAGCCCTGAGGAAGCTAATGTGAACCCCGTGTAGCCGTGGGACTTTTAAATCTTGCGTGGTACTCCCAACCCATCAATAGCTGTGGTGCACAATTCCGCGACAGATTCTCACCACAGCTGTTGATGTGTTGCGCATTTTAAAGGTTAAACTTTGCTTTGACTTAAAGTTATTTTAGCCTAGGTAAATGTCTGTATAGTTACTTGAAAGTTGCCAACTACTTATCTAGAGCTGTGACAAATTTTCTCATCATGCCTATGCTCTCTAATGAATAGGTCAAAGCAAAGTTTAACCCTTAAACCGCGCATATCATATATATATGATATCAGTGACAAAACCAAAACTGCGCACATCATTTATATATGCTTTCATATCTAGCGCTATAATTTAAACGCCCCACCTGGGATAGGGGCAGCTATAGCACAGCCACGACCAATAGTTGCCAGATGCCACCTAGACAAAAATCCAGGCCAACATTCTTGGGTGTTAGAGCGTCAGTATTGAGCAAGCCACCAAGGCTGGCGCACTCAGCACGAGCTCACAGCACCGCTGTTCAGCTTTTGGCCTACAAATGCCATAATATACATGATACTGCTATTATTTAGCGATGATAGTATCATAGAAGACCCCTGACTGTGATAAAATTGACCAGGGTTCTGATAATAGCAGGATTGTGGTGATATTTAGTGCTGTGCTCCATGGAGGGAGGAGTAAGGCTGTGGGAGGGAGGGATGTGGCATCGTCTTCTGACTGTGTGTGACCACCTTTATTGACTGCACTCACCATACCAGATTAGTGGTTCGCTATGGTGAACACAAATGTAGATACCTATATATAACGTGTGTATAGTGTGAGATAACAGCAAGAGGAGTAGGTTGGGAGCCGCCATTTTGGTGAGGGAGATGCGTCATCTGCACAACTTGTCATGTTGTTTACTGGTGGCCACTATGGTCTTTGGGCACCATACCAGCTTATTTGTTCAGGTATGGTGAATAAAACAGGTAGATACTTATATATAATGTGTGTATATAGCGTAATAACACCACAAACAATATTGTTGAAGGACAAATATTAGTGTGTCTGGCCTTGAGGGCAGCCGCCGATCAGCTGACTGTGTGAGTAGCTGCATCTTTGTGCCTTTACTCACCATGCAAGCTTAAATGTACAGTTATGGTGAACAAAACATGTAAATACGTATATATAACGTCTGTGTATAGTGAATAAATGCAAAAACAGTATTGTGGGAGGAGAATGAAGGCGAGAGAGGTGTTGTTGAGAGAGGGAGTGGCAGTGAGTGGCTCGCTGGTGTGTGGCAGTCACTCCTCGTTGCTTTTTGACTCACAAGACCAACTTAGTAGTTCATTATGGTAAACAAAACTTGCAGATACTTATATATAACCTGTGTATATAGTGCAACAACAGCAAAATTATTTGTTTATTGTTTTATGAACATAATAATTGAATCACTAATATGCACACCATAATATTGAGTACAGCGATAGTTCACACATTTTATGATATAAATATACCACAATTCACTGTATGGAATAATATTACTGCAAAAAACTAAGAAAAAATCAATCAGAGACATTGAAATAATTAGGTAATAATATATTTGTGGCAACTGCCGTCTGACAGCTCGGGCGGAGTAGACCTCGTCTGGCGAAGGCTCTGCCAACGCCCCTTTTTTGCCACACTTCCCTACCCTATTGCGGCTAAAATATGTCACCTACGAGTTTTTTGTTATTTTTTCCGTGATCAGGGAACAAAAATGAACATTTCTATAAAGACGAAAGAATTTTTTATATTTTTGTTGTTGTTGCGCCTGTGGGTGTTAATTCCATTTGGGCTCCTAGCGGTGTGAGGGTTAAGTTTAAAGGGATTAATAATATTTTTCTATATTTTGGTGACATTAGCAATTAGAAATTAACCTACACAGGGACAAATTTTATTTACATAGTGTAATATAATTAACATTTTAATGTGTTACACAAATTATCACCTATTCTTTCATTTGCTGCAGCACAGTGACGTTGTTGGCATGCTGGTCCCATCCTCTACCTTGGCATTCCTCGAGCTTGGCTGGTCAGGGTCAAAAAGAGGACATGTCACCATCCGGCTAGCCCCTGACACTCCACTTGCTAGACAGTTTGTTTTGTTGTGTACAGGCCAGCAAGGTCACTCCTTCATAAACACTAAATTGTTTGATAGACGAAACCATCACCCGTCGTGGGAGTGCGTAATAGGGGGAGACTATGAAGAAAAAGATGGTAATGGAGGTGCCCCATTGTTACCCGACCTGAACTGGGGTTACCAGTCATCGGGCAGAGCTGTCGGGTCCCTGTTTCCAGCAGGGAGTAGCCATAGTGCCCAGTTCGCCATCCTCACCAGGACCCTTCATGATGGTCAGCTGATGCCAGACGTCTTTGAGGAGGTTGTTAGTGAGCTGAATGTAGTGAGAGAGGCGGCCAATAACAGTAATATCACAGACGTAACTGTGATGGACTGTGGTGTTGTGTTGCCACTATAGTTCAGTGTGCCATCTGTGCCATTCATATGATGTTTACTTGTGGCCAATTGTGTTGGCACTGATGTTTACTGTGTAGCCACCCATCGCAGGCACCCATCACAGCCACCCATCACAGCCACCCATCACAGCCACCCATTGCAGGCACCCATCACAGCCACCCATCACAGCCACCCATCACAGCCACCCATCACAGCCACCCATCACAGCCACCCATCACAGCCACCCATCACAGCCACCCATTGCAGGCACCCATCACAGCCACCCATCGCAGCCACCCATCGCAGGCACCCATCGCAGCCACCCATCACAGGCACCCATCACAGCCACCCATCGCAGCCACCCATCGCAGCCACCCATCACAGCCACCCATCGCAGCCACCCATCACAGTCACCCATCGCAGCCACCCATCGCAGCCACCCATCGCAGCCACCCATCGCAGGCACCCATCGCAGCCACCCATTGCAGGCACCCATCACAGCCAACCATCGCAGCCAACCATTGCAGCCACCCATCACAGCCACCCATCGCAGCCACCCATCGCAGGCACCCATCGCAGGCACCCATCGCAGGCACCCATCACATCCACCCATCACATCCACCCATCACAGCCACCCATCACATCCACCCATCGCAGGCACCCATCACAGCCACCCATCACAGCCACCCATCGCAGCCACCCATTGCAGCCACCCATCACAGGCACCCATTGCAGCCACCCATCACAGGCACCCATCACAGCCACCCATCACAGCCACCCATCACAGCCACCCATCACAGGCACCCATATAAGAGGCTGTCATAGTATATGCCCCATACACTGTATATGAGCAAAGTGCTTGCAGGAGCAACAGTCCTGCAAGCACAACTTGGCAAGTACTTACATTTTGTGTTGATCATATCCCCTCTCCTTCATTCTTTACTGTAGCTGTTAGTGTGTTCCCTTAACGTGTTATAATAGATCAGTTGTCTCAATTTCAGTACTAGGCATGTTTCAAACTTATATTTTATGTCTTATTTCACTAGTGCTAATCTCATGCAGTGCACCAGTAGTGGGCTGGAGGTTGTCACCTGTACTGACCTAGTTGTACTTGCAGGGGTTGAGCTCTGGCTCTTTGGTCCCGCCTCTCAACCGTCAATCAACAGGTGTACAGGTTCCTGAGCCTATTGGGCTCTATCATATCTACATTTGAAACTGTGTATGGAGTCAGCCTCCACCACATCACTTCCTAATGCATTCCATTTGTCAACCACTCTGACACAAAAAAAGTTCTTTCTAATATCTCTGTGGCTCATTTGGGCACTCAGTTTCCACCTGTGTTCCCTAGTGCGTGTGCCCCTTATGTTAAACAGCCTGTCTTTATCAACCCTGTCGATTCCCTTGAGAATCTTGAATGTAGTGATCATGTCCCCCCTAACTCTTCTGTCTTCCAATGAAGTGAGGTTTAGTTCCTGTAGTCTCTCCTCGTAGCCCATACCTCTCAGCTCGAGTACTAGTCTGGTGGCAAACCTTTGAACCTTTTCCAGTTTAGTCCTATGCTAGACTAGATATGGACTCCATGCTGGAGCTGCATACTCTAGGATTGGTCTGACATATGTGCTATATAATGTTCTGAAAGATTCCCTACACAAGTTTCTAAAGGCCGTTCTTATGTTACCAGTAGTGTGCTGGAGGTTGTTGTCACCTGTGTAGCACCAGTAGTGGTCTGGAGGTTGTTGTCACCTGTGTAGCACCAATAGTGGGCTGGAGGTTGTCACCTGTGTAGCACCAGTAGTGGGCTGGAGGTTGTCACCTGTGTAGCACCAGTAGTGGACTGGAGGTTGTCACCTGTGTAGCACCAGTAGTGGTCTGGAGGTTGTTGTCACCTGTGTAGTACCAGTAGTGGGCTGGAGGTTGTCACCTGTGTAGCACCAGTAGTGGGCTGGAGGTTGTCACCTGTGTAGCACCAGTAGTGGGCTGGAGGTTGTTGTCACCTGTGTAGTACCAGTAGTGTGCTGGAGGTTGTCACCTGTGTAGCACCAGTAGTGGGCTGGAGGTTGTCACCTGTGTAGCACCAGTAGTGGGCTGGAGGTTGTTGTCACCTGTGTAGTACCAGTAGTGGGCTGGAGGTTGTCACCTGTGTAGCACCAGTAGTGGGCTGGAGGTTGTCACCTGTGTAGTACCAGTAGTGGGCTGGAGGTTGTCACCTGTGTAGCACCAGTAGTGGGCTGGAGGTTGTTGTCACCTGTGTAGTACCAGTAGTGGTCTGGAGGTTGTTGTCACCTGTGTAGTACCAGTAGTGGGCTGGAGGTTGTCACCTGTGTAGCACCAGTAGTGGGCTGGAGGTTGTTGTCACCTGTGTAGCACCAGTAGTGGGCTGGAGGTTGTCACCTGTGTAGTACCAGTAGTGGGCTGGAGGTTGTCACCTGTGTAGTACCAGTAGTGGGCTGGAGGTTGTCACCTGTGTAGCACCAGTAGTGGGCTGGAGGTTGTTGTCACCTGTGTAGTACCAGTAGTGGGCTGGAGGTTGTCACCTGTGTAGTACCAGTAGTGGGCTGGAGGTTGTCACCTGTGTAGTACCAGTAGTGGTCTGGAGGTTGTTGTCACCTGTGTAGTGCCAGTAGTGGGCTGGAGGTTGTCACCTGTGTAGTACCACTAGTGGGCTGGAGGTTGTCACCTGTGTAGCACCAGTAGTGGTCTGGAGGTTGTTGTCACCTGTGTAGTACCAGTAGTGGGCTGGAGGTTGTCACCTGTGTAGTACCAGTAGTGGGCTGGAGGTTGTCACCTGTGTAGTACCAGTAGTGGGCTGGAGGTTGTTGTCACCTGTGTAGCACCAGTAGTGGTCTGGAGGTTGTTGTCACCTGTGTAGTACCAGTAGTGGGCTGGAGGTTGTCACCTGTGTAGCACCAGTAGTGGGCTGGAGGTTGTTGTCACCTGTGTAGCACCAGTAGTGGGCTGGAGGTTGTTGTCACCTGTGTAGTACCAGTCAGCCCGTCCTCCAAAAATGGGGTGGTAAATGTAAGAAGACAATTAAGTGCAATTATGTACTATTCATAGCAGTTAGGAATTGTACTTATTTTCACTTAGTATTAAATCGTACTGTCAAATATATTGTGAATATTTGAGTTTACCTGAAAAACTGAATAGAAAACGACAACCTCACCTAACCGTCTTAGTTTTTGAAGATAATAATTTTATTGCTTCCTAATTACAATTAGTACTTAACTTATAGCTATATTGATATTACAGTTTTATAAAACTAATAAAACAAAACTAAAATATATCAATAAATTGTAAATTAACTCAGGATATTTTAAAATTTTGCATAAAATCTATGTTGTTTAATAAACCTGAAAAAGAAATTCCTGATATTTAAAACTTGTGTATTGCAAATCGAAATTGAAAACGTCATCCTAAAATTCTGAGTGACTTAACAGAAAACGAGAAAAATTAAAGCGGGGGAGGGAGTTGGGTCAATGTAACAGCCCCGTAAGTGCAATTATGCACTGCTTATTACAGTAAGAAAGTGTACTTATTACACTTAGTATTAAATCGTACTGTCAATTCGGAGGATGGGTTGTACCAGTAGTGGGCTGGAGGTTGTTGTCACCTGTGTAGCACCAGTAGTGGTCTGGAGGTTGTTGTCACCTGTGTAGCACCAGTAATGGGCTGGAGGTTGTCACCTGTGTAGCACCAGTAGTGGGCTGGAGGTTGTTGTCACCTATGTAGCACCAGTAGTGGTCTGGAGGTTGTTGTCACCTGTGTAGCACCAGTAATGGGCTGGAGGTTGTCACCTGTGTAGCACCAGTAGTGGTCTGGAGGTTGTTGTCACCTGTGTAGTACCAGTAGTGGGCTGGAGGTTGTTGTCACCTGTGTAGCACCAGTAGTGGTCTGGAGGTTGTTGTCACCTGTGTAGCACCAGTAATGGGCTGGAGGTTGTCACCTGTGTAGCACCAGTAGTGGGCTGGAGGTTGTCACCTGTGTAGCACCAGTAGTGGGCTGGAGGTTGTCACCTGTGTAGTACCAGTAGTGGGCTGGAGGTTTTCACTTGTGTAGCACCAGTAGTGGACTGGAGGTTGTCACTTGTGTAGTACCAGTAGTGGGCTGGAGGTTGTTGTCACCTGTGTAGTACCAGTAGTGGACTGGAGGTTGTCACCTCTGTAGTACCAGTAGTGGACTGGAGGTTTTCACTTGTGTAGCACCAGTAGTGGACTGGAGGTTGTCACCTGTGTAGACAAGAACCTCCAGCCCACTACCAGTAACTTCACAATTTAAATAACCTTTAAAGGTTTGCACTTAAATCTTAAAAAGCAGAACTAAAACTTGTTATACATGGCAAAAAGTCCACTCAAATATATCATCTTGTATATCATTCACAAAATAAGATTGTCCGAGATCATTTACCTAGGTCCCCAAGATGTTGAATGTTATTGTAGCTTCACTTGCCCCTGTGGACACCTTGTTCAATACACTGAGGAAGGTCTCATTAATTTGTCATTGTGTGTCTGCCTAGGAATTGTGGTGGGTGGACTGTTACTGTGCTACCTCACTACTTCCCCCCTCCCTTCCTCCCATCCCTCACTTTTGTCTTGTTTCGTTCTGTCATGTTGTGCTATCTCTAGTACCAAATACCATCACCCATTATCATCACAGGTAGTGGACTGTGTTGTGCTATCTCTAGTACCAAATACCATCACCCATTATCATCACAGGTAGTGGACTGTGTTGTGCTATCTCTAGTACCAAATACCATCACCCATTATCATCACAGGTAGTGGACTGTGTTGTGCTATCTCTAGTACCAAATACCATCACCCATTATCATCACAGGTAGTGGACTGTGTTGTGCTATCTCTAGTACCAAATACCATCACCCATTATCATCACAGGTAGTGGACTGTGTTGTGCTATCTCTAGTACCAAATACCATCACCCATTATCATCACAGGTAGTGGACTGTGTTGTGCTATCTCTAGTACCAAATACCATCATCCATTATCATCACAGGTAGTGGACTGTGTTGTGCTATCTCTAGTACCAAATACCATCACCCATTATCACAGGTGGTGGGCTGTGTTGTTTTATCACTCCTAGTATCAATTACCATCACCCATTATCACAGGTGGTGGACTGTGTTGTGTTATCACTCCTAGTATCAATTACCATCACCCATTATCACAGGTGGTGGACTGTGTTATGCTATCACTAGTACCAATTAGCATCATTCATTATCATCACAGGTAGTGGTGTGTTGTGATATCACTAGTACCAATTACCATCACAGGTAGTGGACTCTGTCACTAATTTTCATCACTTGATGAGTTTTTGTTGATGCCATGTTAGTTAACTGTACCTGCACCTGTTGCCACCACTGTGGTGTTGAGGCAGCCCGGTGATGTTGGAATATTGTAACACCCACTCAACCATTAGGGGCTGATGTGTAAGAGTCCAGTTACTTTGACCTAGTACACTGATACCTAAAAGTTAACTTAGGTATTGTATAAACACTACAAAAGGACAAGACCAACAGTCACCATTAATTGCCATATCATCTACAGCAGTAACACATGGTAATGAGAAAATATTTGACATACAGGTGGGATAGAAGCCACACCCCCTGGATTCTTCAGATGCACGCAATACCGGTCCGTCTAATTACCCGAAGCTACCCAAATGTACTCAAAGCTACCCACAGCTTCCTAGCATTACGTAAGTAATGAAGAAATATGATATATTTACTCACTATATTGGTGTTGAATGTAGAACACGAATAAACATATTTTTACTCTGAAATAACATAAATTTATAACGGAATTAGAAGAAACTAAGTGGCATGAGAGGCCATTGGAAGTCGACGATCGAAGCGACAATATTGTAGAGCAACTCATCCAAGATGAACAAATTATTCTAGATATATTGTTGCCTAGAGGTTATATTAAGTTATGTTTGGATAGGTTAGGTTTAGATAGGTTAGGTTATGTTTGGGTAGGTTGATTAGGTTAGGTACAGGAGGCTCATATGCCAGCAAACGTTGTCGCTTGGACCGTCGACTTGCTTTAGCGTCACCAGCTTCTTATTTTTGTCTAATTTCGTTATAAAATGATACTTTCAGAGTGAAAATATGTTTTTCATGTTCTACATTCAGCACAAACATTATAATGAATAAATATATCATATTTATTCATTACTAACGTAATGCTCGGAAACTTTGTGTAGCTTTGAGTAAGTTTGGGCAGCTTTGGGTAATAAGATGGCCCCCACAATACTGCTGCAGTAGTTCAGGGAGTCCATCCCATTATATGTATTTAATATTTTCTCTTAAGTTGTTCTCTTCTTCTATGCATTATTGATATTGTGCACTTGGTGACAGGTTTGGTGCTAAGCAATTTTATTTACATGTATTATCAAGGAAATGCTTTAATCTCGCGTGTTTCTTATCGCAAAGCAGTCAACACTGAAACCTTGTATCCACACCCGAACTGTCCCATGTCATTGTTCGTGCTGCACATTAATCCTTATCACCCCCTGGATGATGACTTAAGCCATCTGTAGAGAGCGTGACAACAGAGTATCCCCCATCATCACTTTGGACACCAACTACCGTTTCCTGACAGGCCATCAACATATTAGTCACTGCAACTGTGCCATGCAGTGCCTCTACTGTCCTCAGCTCTCCACATCAATGCTGCTACATTAGCTAAGTGTTTTACTCAGTTTTGTTTGTTTGAGTAGATGAATATTAGGCATTTTGGGCATATTACTCATCAGTGTATTGGGCTACCATTATTTTAGATTCGTAATTATTACATGCAAATTTATTGGAGGTTCGTGGGGAGAAGGAAAACTGCAATTCATTTTTGGCTGTTGGTCTGGCTCAAGATATGTGCTCCTAAATTATTAGTTGTAATAAATATGCACTGTGATTATGCAGCCATTGCTACATCACTATAATATCCATGTTGTTGTTAAACACATTTAATGCCATATGGTTGTGATTTGGGTTATCTTAACATAATCTTGAATTGCAAGGTTGAATCAGCCAGGACAAGAGCCAAAATTTAGCACGTCAGTTGGTATGGGAGTTGTGCATAGAAACTCTTTCGTAAAGTATCTGTATAATGCTGGATATTAGAAGGCTTGTGGCACAGGGAACCGGCAGTGAATTTATAACATTGAATTCAACAATTAAATATTATAAACAAACAAACAGAAAATAGTGCAAACCGCTGCACTGCTCTGCATTAAAATATGACACACCCGTGGTGCACCGAAAATAACTTCTTTCAAAATTTTTTTTTCTATTATACAGGGTATTGTTAAATAGTCTCTGATCACGGGAAACTAAAAAAAAAAAAAAATATATTGTATGTGACATACTTTAGCTGCTCTGGAGCTAGGAAGTTGAGCAAATTATGGGCGCTGAGTGATGGAACGCTCAAGGTTATCTTGAGATGATTTCGGAGCTTTTTAGTGTCCCCGCGGCCCGGTCCTCGACCAGGCCTCCACCCCCAGGAAGCAGCCCGTGACAGCTGACTAACACCCAGGTACCTATTTTACTGCTAGGTAACAGGGGCATAGCGTGAAAGAAACTCTGCCCAATGTTTCTTGCCGGCGCCTGGGATCGAACCCAGGACTGCAGGATCACAAGTCCAGCGTGCTATCCTCTCAGCCGACCGGCTCCCTAGGAGCTAGGCCCCTGGCCCCTGGGGCGGCAGTTGCCGCAAATATGTTTCACAATTATTTTGATGTTTCTCATTCGTTTCTTCTCTGTTTTTTTGCTGTAATATTATTCAAAAGTGTGTAATTTGTGGAATTTATATAGTTCAATGTTTGGAGGCTATGCTCAAAATTATGGGGCTCATATATGTGACATGTTATTATATTCTACAATCAATCAATGTATTTGCTGTTATTACACCATATATATACAATGTATATACATCTACATTTGTGTTCATCATAAGGAACCACTAAGTTGGTATAGTGAGCCCAAAACAGCAACAAGAGTGACCGCAACACAGTAGCCAGCAGACTACTGGCTGACTCCCACCTTCAACACCCACTCACATTCTGCCTCCCACTATACTGTTATTGTTTTATTACACTATTTACACACATTATCTACATGTTTTGTTCTCCATAACTGTACAACTAAGTTGCTATGGCGAGTTCAGGCAATAAGAGAGGTCACTCATCACACAATCAGCTGACGGCTGCCTCCCTCACTCGTTCAAGGCCAGATGCACAAACATCCCCCCCCCCAACCATAGTGTTTGTGGTGTTATATATAATGTGTGTGTATATAGTGTAATAAGTATCTATATGTTTTATTCACCATAACTACAACTAAGCTCGTATGGTGCCCAAACAGCATAGTGGTCACTGCATGACAACAGCAGACAACAGCCTCACTCCCTCCCTCACCAAAATGGCTCCTCGCAACTAACTCCTTTTGCTGTTATTACACTCTATACACACGTCATATGTAAGTATCAATATTTGTGTTCCCATAGTGAACCACTAAGCTGGTATGATGATTCCAGACAATAACATGTTGCCACAAACCAGCCAGCAGACGACACTATCTCCCTCCCTTCCCCACCAAGATTACTCCTCCCACCATACTACACACATCGCTAATTCTCACCACAATCCTGCTATTATCAGAATCCTGGTTACTGAATCATGTAAATGAATCATTTTCCTAAAGTTTATTTTGTAAAGGAACATGAGAATTTGTTTGAAGAATTTTAGATGGACGAAATAATGCTGTGGCTAACGCTGTGAACATCTTAAACAGCATTTATTCACTGATATCTGAACATTATACACAGTCTTTATCACAGTCAGACTCTTCTGTAATACTATCATAGCTAAATAATACCAGATACATATGGGTGTTATACCTATTTTACTGCTAGGTAACAGGGACATAGGGTGAAAGAAACTCTGCCCATTGTTTCTCGCCGGCACCTGGGATCGAACCCAGGACCACAGGATCACAAGTCCAGCGTGCTGTCCGCTTGGCCGACCGGCTCCCTATTGTTGTTGTTGTTGCCCACGATTTAAAAAAATGGTGTCTGTTTAGGAGAGCCATGAGAAAGCTTATGTGAACCCCGTGTGGCCGCAGGAGTTTTGAATGATACGCTATACCTACTGCTGTTGCAGCTTTATCTGGGTGATTCTTTTCAGCAAAACTTTGCAGTCCTTCCCATACTGCACACATTTTCTTAATTAATGAGGAAGGGACATCCTCTAATGCTGCCACCACCTCCTCCTCTGAAGATTTATTGTACTGCCTAGCTAGTTCAACAACACTAGTACCATTTTCATGTTTATGTATGACCTCTTGTTTTTCCTCTATGGTTATTCTTACATGTGTTTTCATTTGTTGAACCTTACCACTGACTTTCTTGGGATCCATGGCATGATATACAATAATCTGTTTTATGTTCAAAAAGCAAAAAATCACCACAAAAACGGAATTTCTTATAGCGTGATCGTCACTAAGCGGAAGGCGTGATCGTCACTAAGTGGGCAGCACTAATACACCGAGGCAGGTCGGACTGCGTGACCGGGAACCATGCGCTCGGTCGACCCAAACGTGTACCAACAAATATTGTTAGTCGATGACACTATCGTATGTCGAGTCGCATTTTTCGATCAAATTTACATCGTAACTCGAAATTATCATAAGTCGGGGCAATCGTAAGTCGAGATGCCACTGTATATGTATGTGTGTGTGTATCTATATATATATATATATATATATATATATATATATATATATATATATATATATATATATATATATATATATATATATATATACATATACATACGTATATATAACGTGTGTGTATATCATGAAAATAAACACGTGATTAAAAATGTGACAGTGTCAGGCCAAGGAGCAAAATTGAAACAGGAATTTCCTTAAGTACTTTCGTATATTAATACATCTTCAGAAGGAGTGATTTTACAGGTCGAGTACTGTACATAAATAGGCAGGAGAGAATGGTGGAGTGAGGTGAGGTACAGTACGTGGACACTGCAGAGAGCCTATTGGCCCATCCGATGCAGCAACCACACACAGGCCCACACATGGATAATTATAGCATAAAATAGTAAATATTTACAATGAATTAATGAGGCAAATGTGTTCCAATGATCCTACTTAAATCTCCCTTTAATTGATCTATTAAAAATGGATCTAAGTTATATAAACCACTGCTAATGTTCAAATTACTTTCTTTTGTGATCTGTATCAAAGCAGATTCAATTATGTTTCTGTTATAGGTACTTTTACAATTCGTTATTGAAGACGCCATCTCCCAATCAATTTGGTGAGCATCTTCTGACAGATGAACAAAGCATTAGACAATTGGCCATGTCTTACAGAGTATTTATGTTGCGAAATTCTACATTTCAAATCTTTAGAAGTTTGCCCAACATAGAACTTATTACAGTCTTTACAAGGTATTTTATAAATGACACAACTATCACTACGAGGGCTGTTCCTAACTAATAGCTTACCAACAGTATTTTCGTAGCTAAACAATACATGTATATTAAAAAGTTTCAAGGCCTTGTTTACCATATTTCTCTGGGTTTGAGAATATTGTGTGTGCCCCAAAGAATGAGGTGATTTGATAAAATGCTATGCCCAAGATTACCATCCGAGTGCCGGTGGGGAAGTGGTTCAAAAAGCTTCGGCTATCACTTCCTTTTGTCCGGTCGTGATGGTCAAGCGGATTAAAGCGTCCTGTAGGTACCAGTTGCGTTGCTCCTGGGAGTATGGGTTCGAGTCACTTCTGGGGTGTGAGTTTTCAGTCGCATATAGTCCTGGGGACCATTCAGGCTTGTTCGCATTTGTGTTCCTCACGTGTGCCCCAAAGAATGAGGTGATTTGATAAAATGCTATGCCCAAGATTACCATCCGAGTGCCGGCGGGGAAGTGGTTCAAATAGCTTCGGCTATCACTTCCTTTTGTCCGGTCGTGATGGTCAAGCAGATTAACCCTCAAACCGCGCATATCATATATAAATGATATCAGTGACAAAACCGGAACCGCGCACATCATTTATATATGATTTCGTGTCTAGCGCTATAATTTAAACGCCCCGCCTGGGATAGGGGTAGTCATCGGCGAGCCTCAACCAAACATAAACAAACCCCGCCTGGGAAAAAAATCCAGCGTGGGTCCCCTTTGTATACAGAGCTCAGTTACCCGGCGGACACCATGGCGAGCGCATCACGTTCCGACGACCGACCCCGCTCAGCGAGACGTTCCTCGAGACCTCTGACCGAGGACGAAATTACTCGCAATTTGTTCCCGGATGGTGATGAGTCTGATATAGACGACTCAGACTTTGATCATGACTATACACAGCCCTCAGAGGTGGATACGACCGACGACGAGTGTGAACATGCTGGCTCCACCAGGGCTAGGCCTAGCATCTCGCCCATGCCTCCTCGCCCTCACTCCACCCCAATTTCAGCAAGACCACACAGTTCATGTGCTCCCTTGCAAGATATTGATGTTTTGCTCGACGATTCTGAAGAAGGTGAATCATTTTCCGGTTTTAGTGACTTAGAATCAGAAAATAGTTTTGCTAGTGCCAGTGGAGGAGTGTGTGGTGTTGCCAAGCGACAATTTGTCGCGTCAGCAGCATCTGGCCAAGCCATGCGGCACCGCATGGCACCACATGAACAAAGACCCTCAACACCGAGGAATTTTCCATCATCATCCCTGCCCGCCCCTACTGTTCCTAGACCTGCTTCAGCTCCTGGTACACGGTTTCCTCACCGTGGTGCCGCTATTGGCTCTAGAAAGACACCCGGTGTTTTTGTGTGGAGTGATGGGACAGATTTTGTTTCACAAATTCCTGTTTTTGATAATTCAGATGTTGGAATTACAGACATTTTCCCTGATAAAGGTGCAGATATGTGTGAAATGGACTATTTTACTGCATATTTTGATGAGCCGCTAATGGAACATCTTGTTCAGGAGACGAACAAATATGCGAGTGATCTCATTGATGAGGAGGAGTCATCCGATTTTTCACGTTTGCAGCAATGGAAAGATATGACTGTAGGTGAAATGTATGTGTTTTTGGCACTGTGTATGTTGATGAAACATTGTGTCAAACACGTAATCGATCATTATTGGAGCAAAGACCATACTGTTCCAACACCAATGTTTGGCAAATATATGTCTCGAGACCGATTTGCAATAATCCTCAGGTGTCTTCACTTTGCAAATGATGAAGACAGGAATGATGAAGATAGGCTTTGGAAGGTAAGGCACATAGTGAATGAACTTATCGGAAAGTACAGGGATTTCTACGTACCAGCTCAGAAGCTTGTGATTGACGAATCCCTTGTGCTTTTCAAAGGACGGTCTTGCCTTCAAGCAGTATATTCCCTCCAAACGCCACCGATTTGGATTGAAATTCTTTGTACTCTGTGACTGTGAAACAGGAATTGTGTTACATATGATAATGTATACGGGTACAAATGTAGACATTCCTGCTAATGACCAACATGGCTTCTCAGATAGTGTTGTGAAGTCACTGCTTGCACCATATCTGAACAAGGGCCACATTTTATACACAGATAACTATTATACCAGTCCCTTGCTAACTAGGTTCTTGCTTGATAATAGAACTGGTGTGTGTGGCACAGTGAAGGCAAAACGGAGGGAAATGCCAGTGTTTCCAGGTGCTATGCAGGTTGGTGATTGCGAGCTCAGAAAAACAGGTGGAATGCTTTCAGTGCGGTGGAAAGACAGGCGTGAAGTGAACATGTTGACCACCATTCATGCTGGAACAATGCTGGACAGTGGCAAGGTGAACAGAACCACCAGAGAAATAATCTATAAGCCAGATTGTGTCTTGGACTATAACATCAACATGCGTTTGGTGGATAAATGTTATATGATGGTGGGGGCAGTGGAGTGTGTACGGAAAACAGTGAAGTGGACCAAGAAAATGTTTTTCCACCATGTTGATGTAACAATGCTGAACAGTTACAATATGTATCTTGTCAAAACAGGTGGTAAACGTAATTTCCGTGCATTCAATTTTACTGTAGTAACACAATTACTACAGAAGTTTGGCAAAGTAATTCCTGGTGTACAGAGGCCCATTCTGAACCCGGTATTGCACCATGCTCGAACACCCAGGCTCGCTTACAGGGATGCCTTTTTGACACACAATCTCAGGTTTTTACCACGAACTGGAAAGCGTGCAGTAGGCCAGCGTGCGTGTGTAGTATGCTGGTCAACAACCAAGAGGGAACATTAAAGAAAAATGGTGATGACTTGGTGCACAGCATGTCAGGTCCCTCTGTGCCATGTCCGATGTTTCAACGAGTATCACAGTCTTGATGACTTCTAAATGTCCAAGACTGGTGCCGAAACATGTAAATACAGAATAAGTGAGTGTATATAATGTTAATAAATCATAAGAAATAGTATATTTTATTGTGAAATAAGACATTTTTGTGCAAATACTTGTGACACTAATATGTGGATACAATATACATTGACAACAGTTTTATGTTGTCAATGTATATTGTAGGTAGGTTGTATGAACAACCTACCATGAACACCCAAATCACGGGACTATTTACTCTACCCACCATGAAAGTAAGGACAAGACCGAAATTGTTTTATCACCTGAGCCCGTATTGGTATAAATTTTAACGAGTTCTGTAATTTTTTTTCACTCGAGAATGAATCATGGCGGTTCGAAAAGTTGTGCGATTTTGTAAATAGTGTTATATATTCTTTAGTTATTCAATTCTTTTCTTCACCTAAAATCATGACTTTTGGTGAACTCTTCTTCCAGCTGAACCCTGATGCAAGTGCACTAGTAAGAGGGATAGAAGCCCTAAATCAGAAAATTGTAAATACGGAATATGCTGTCATATTCAATGAGACATGCATATGTATATGTATGTATGTACTCACCTAATTGTGCTTGTGGGGGTTGAGCTTTGGCTCTTTGGTCCCGCCTCTCAACCGTCAATCAACAGATGTACAGATTCCTGAGCCTACTGGGCTCTATAATATCTACATTTGAAATTGTGTATGGAGTCAGCTTCCACCACATCACTTCCTAGTGCATTCCATTTACTAACTACTCTGACACTGAAAAAGTTCTTTCTAATGTCTCTGTGGCTCATTTGGGTACTCAGCTTCTACCTGTGTCCCCTTGTTCGCGTCCCTCCAGTATTGAATAGTTCATCCTTGTTTACCCGGTTGATTCCCCTGAGGATTTTGTAGGTTGTGATCATGTCCCCCCTTACTCTTCTGTCTTCCAGTATCGTAAGGTGCATTTCCCGCAGCCTTTCCTCATAACTCATGCCTCTTAGTTCTGGGACTAGTCTAGTAGCATACCTTTGGACTTTTTCCAGCTTCGTCTTGTGCTTGACAAGGTACGGGCTCCATGCTGGGGCCGCATACTCCAGGATTGGTCTTACATATGTGGTGTACAAGATTCTGAATGATTCCTTACACAGGTTCCTGAACGCCGTTCTGATGTTAGCCAGCCACGCATATGCCGCAGATGTTATTCTCTTTATGTGGGCTTCAGGAGACAGGTTTGGTGTGATATCAACTCCTAGATCTTTCTCTGTCTGTTTCATTAAGTACTTCATCTCCTATTCTGTATCCTGTGTCTGGCCTCCTGTTTCCACTGCCTAGTTTCATTACTCTGCATTTACTCGGGTTGAACTTCAACAACCATTTGTTGGACCATTCACTCAGTCTATCTAGGTCATCTTGTAGCCTCCTACTATCATCCTCTGTTTCAATCCTCCTCATAATTTTTGCATCGTCGGCAAACATTGAGAGGAACGAATCTATACCCTCTGGGAGATCATTTACATATACCAGAAACAGTATAGGTCCAAGGACTGACCCCTGCAGGACTCCACTTGTAACGTCTCGCCAATCTGAGACCTCACCCCTCACACAGACTCGTTGTCTCCTGTTGCTTAGGTACTCCTCTATCCACCGGAGTACCTTCCCTTTCACTCCAGCCTGCATCTCCAACTTTCGTACTAGCCTCTTGTGTGGCACTGTATCAAAGGCTTTCTGACAATCCAAAAATATGCAGTCTGCCCACCCTTCTCTTTCTTGCCTTATTTTTGTTGCCTGGTCGTAGAATTCAAGTAACCCTCTGAGGCAGGACCTGCCATCCCTGAACCCATGTTGATGCTGTGTTACAATGTTCCTTCACTCCAGATGCTCCACTAGTTTTTTTCGCACAATCTTCTCCATCAGCTTGCATGGTATGCAGGTTAGGGACACTGGCCTGTAGTTCAGTGCCTCCTGTCTATCCCCTTTCTTGTATATCGGGACTACGTTAGCTGCTTTCCAAATATCTGGCAGTTCCCCTGTTGCCAGTGATTTGTTATACACTATGGAGAGTGGTAGGCATAGTTCTCTTGCTCCTTCCTTTAGAACCTAAGGGGAGATTCCATCTGGGCATATAGCCTTTGTCACATCCAACTCTAGTAAACACTTCCTTACTTCCCCGCTGGTAATCTCAAAGTCTTCCAGTGGTTCCTGGTTAGCTATTCCTTCTCTTACCTCTGGAATTTCTCCTTGCTCTAAGGTGAAGACCTGGAATTTCTTATTCAATTCCTCACACACTTCCTTGTTATTTGTAGTGAATCCTTCCGCCCCTATCCTTAATTTCATAACCTGTTCCTTTACTGTTGTTTTTCTCCTGATGTGGCTATGCAACAATTTAGGCTGAGTCTTTGCCTTGCTTGCGATGTCATTTTTGTATTGTCTTTCTGCCTTTCTTCTCATCCTGACATATTCATTCCTGGCATTCTGGTATCTTTCTCTGCTCTCCAGTGTCCTGTTATTCCTATAGTTTCTCCATGCCCTTTTACTTTGCTGCTTAGCTAGCCTACATCTCTGATTAAACCATGGGTTTCTCATTTTCATTTCTCTGTTTTCCTTTTGGACTGGGACAAACTTGTTTGCTGCGTCCTTGCACTTCTGCGTGATGTAATCCATCATATCTTGGGCCGTCTTTCCCCTGAGCTCTGTTTCCCATGCTATATCTGTTAGGAATTTTCTTATCCCCTCATAGTTTCCCTTTCAGCATGCTAACCTTTTGGCTTTGGTATCCCTCCTCGAGTTCAATAACCCTTCTTCAATCAAGTACTCAAACACCAGTACACTGTGGTCGCTCATTCCTACTGGGTCCTCAAAACCGATTTCTCTTATGTCGGAGTTGTTCAGAGTGAAGACTAGGTTGAGTCTCGCTGGTTCGTCATTGTCTCTCATCCTTGTGGGTTCTCCGACATGCTGGGTTAAAAAGTTTCTTGTCACCACCTCCAATAGTTTGGCTCTCCACGTATCCTCGCCTCCATGCGGTTCCTTGTTCTCTCAGTCTCCCATACATACATATGTATGTATGTATGTATGTATGTATGTAAAAAGGGAAGTAGTCCTCAGTGCAGTCCAGGAACACTGCCCAAGCATTCTCCCGTTTGTGTCAGCAGGCTACAGCAAAGACTCGACCCTCCTGTTTGGCAGACATGAAATCACCTCAGCAGAGGGAATTCAACAGGGAGACCCACTTGCACCCTTCCTCTTTGCATAGCAGTTCGAGAAATTACAACCAGACTGTCCAATGAGCTCAACATCTGGTTCCTGGATGATGGCACTCTGGCAGGCACACAAGACTCCCTGCTGGAAGACCTGCAGCTGGTGAAGACACGGGGGGAGTCCATGGGTCTCGTTCTTAATCCCCTCCAAGTGGGAAATTATTGCATCCAGTGAGGTAATCATTAGAGCAGTGAAATCAGTTTTACCAGAAGCTTCAGTCATTAAACCTACCGACAGCACACTACTTGGAGCACCTCTGGGCCACAATGCCATTGCTGCAGTCCTTGACAAAAAGTTTAAAGACCTAAAGAGGATGGAAGAGAGAATAGGGGACTTGGACTACCATGATGCCCTCTACCCTCTCACAAGGGGCCTTACCTTGCCCAGGCTAACATACTTTTTAAGGTGTGCAACCACTTTTGGCAACCCACTTCTAAATCAATATGATGAGCTCCTCAGGTCAATATTCAGGAAGGTGCTCAACCTAGATTTAGATGACAGTCAGTGGGACCAAGCAACACTACCAGTGAGATTTGGGGGGGATAGGCATACGAAAGGCAACTGAGATACCACTTCCGGCATTCTTATCCTCATGGACAGCAGCCAACGAATTGGTAGGGCTGATCCTACCAGAGCGTATGAGAGACACAGCAGGAACTCATGATCAAACATTCATCGAAGCAGCCAGACAATGGGAAACCATTGCACACCCCCAACCACGACAACAAGCATCAAAAGACCACAAGCAGGCCCACTGGGATAACCCCATAATGGAAAAGACTGTCACAGCAATGATAAACAAAGCCCGCCTCCTAGCGGTAACAGCACCCTCACGCTGGGGATTTTTTATTTGCTGGGTCCAATGCAGCCCTGGGAACTCGCCTCAGTCATGACACTCTCCGCATTGGAGTTGCCCTTCGCCTTGCCGCCCTCATTCTCACCGAACATAGGTGCATTTGTGGAACTGCGATGGCAGACCAATATGGTCGTCATGGTCTGGTATGTAGTAAATCACAGGGTAAGATTGCAAGACATGAAGTCAACGACATCATCAAGAGGAGCCTCGCCACAGCCTGTTCCCCAGCACAAAGAGAACCACACTTATTCAGATCTAATGACCCACAGAAGCGCCCAGATAGGATTACCTTGCTTCCTTGGAAGGATGGTAAGCAAGTGGTGTGGGACTACACGTGTGCCGCCACACTGGCCAATACCTACCTCCACTACAGCACACATGAAGAGGGTGGTGCTGCTTCTTTCAGGGAATCACAGAAAATTATCAAATACAGAGGTCTGGCACACTGCTACAGCTTTGTTCCGATCAGCTCGGAGACCCTCGGTTCGTGGGGAAAATGTGCATTGAAGTTTCTGAAGGAATTGGGGGACAAATTGATCAGCACTACAAAAGATCAGAGAGCAAAAAGTTTCATGTTCCAGCGCGTCAGTGTTGCGTTTCAGAGAGGGAATACCTGTTGCATCTTGGGCACTAGTCCTACTTCAGAGGAATTCGAAGAAGTGTTTGACTTGCAACAATGATCGAACCTGTCTGTAACATTTATCAATGTTTCCCATTGTCGTGTTTTGAAGAGATCCATAAGCTTTGAGCACTTTTTGAATCAACCCATGTACATCTTGTGTATATATATATATATATATATATATATATATATATATATATATATATATATATATATATATATATATATATATATATATATTATTATTATTAAATATGACCGAAAAAGTAAGATTAATAATTCTAACACGAATTTTCTCAATCTTTCGTACATTACGCTTCACTGTTGGAGGTAAATCAAAAATCACTTCTCCAAAATTCATTTTTATTTCTAGTCTGACGCGACACGGGCGCGTTTCGTAAAACTTATTACATTTTCAAAGACTTCACAAATACACAACTGATTAGAACTTACGTATCTCTGATTTTATATCTACATTTGAGTGAGGTGGGAGGGGTGATGTGGCATTAACACAAGACAGAACAAGAGGGGATATTAATAGGGTATTAAAAGTATCAACACAAGACAGAACAGAAACAATGGGTATTGAATAGAAGTGTTTGTAGAAAGCCTATTGGTCCATATTTCTTGATGCTTCTATATTGGAGCGGAGTCTTGAGGTGGGTAGAATATAGTTGTACAATAATTGGCTGTTGATTGCTGGTGTTGACTTCTTGATGTGTAGTGCCTCGCAAACGTCAAGCCGCCTGCTATCGCTGTATCTATCGATGATTTCTGTGTTGTTTACTAGGATTTCTCTGGCGATGGTTTGGTTATGGGAAGAGATTATATGTTCCTTAATGGAGCCCTGTTGCTTATGCATCGTTAAACGCCTAGAAAGAGATGTTGTTGTCTTGCCTATATACTGGGTTTTTTGGAGCTTACAGTCCCCAAGTGGGCATTTGAAGGCATAGACGACGTTAGTCTCTTTTAAAGCGTTCTGTTTTGTGTCTGGAGAGTTTCTCATGAGTAGGCTGGCCGTTTTTCTGGTTTTATAGTAAATCGTCAGTTGTATCCTCTGATTTTTGTCTGTAGGGATAACGTTTCTATTAACAATATCTTTCAGGACCCTTTCCTCCGTTTTATGAGCTGTGGAAAAGAAGTTCCTGTAAAATAGTCTAATAGGGGGTATAGGTGTTGTGTTAGTTGTCTCTTCAGAGGTTGCATGGCTTTTCACTTTCCTTCTTATGATGTCTTCGATGAAACCATTGGAGAAGCCGTTATTGACTAGGACCTGCCTTACCCTACAGAGTTCTTCGTCGACTTGCTTCCATTCTGAGCTGTGGCTGAGAGCACGGTCGACGTATGCGTTAACAACACTCCTCTTGTACCTGTCAGGGCAGTCGCTGTTGGCATTTAGGCACATTCCTATGTTTGTTTCCTTAGTGTAGACTGCAGTGTGGAAACCTCCGCCCTTTTCCATGACTGTTACATCTAGAAAAGGCAGCTTCCCATCCTTTTCCGTCTCGTAAGTGAAACGCAGCACGGAACTCTGCTCAAATGCCTCCTTCAGCTCCTGCAGATGTCTGACATCAGGTACCTGTGTAAAAATGTCGTCAACATACCTGCAGTATATGGCCGGTTTCAAGTTCATGTCGACTAAGACTTTTTGCTCGATGGTACCCATGTAGAAGTTTGCAAACAGGACACCTAGGGGAGAACCCATGGCGACCCCATCTACTTGCTTATACATGTGCCCATCCGGGCTCAAGAAGGGTGCCTCTTTAGTACAAGCTTGGAGTAGTTTCCTCAGAATACTTTCTGGCATGTCAAGAGGAGTACAGGCTGGATCACGATACACTCTGTCGGCTATCATTCCGATTGTCTCGTCCACAGGTACGTTGGTAAACAGCGATTCTACGTCCAACGAGGCTCTTATCCCTGTGGCCCATATATTGGCGACTTGTCATGTATGACATATATTGGCGACTTGTCACCTCTCCTGACAACTATCTCCTTGTTCTCACGAAGGCTTTTAGCTGCCGCTTTAAGCTCGGGGGACAGTATGGTGCTTCTGTAGTTGCCTCGATTCTTTCCTCCTTCTGCAATAAGTTCTGCTTGTAAGGTATCTTTGGTAGTGACCTTCTTAAGAAGGAATTCCTTCTTAAGAAGGAATTTGTGGACTTACTGGGGGGCACACGGGCCACAGGGATAAGAGCCTCGTTGGACGTAGAATCGCTGTTTACCAACGTACCTGTGGACGAGACAATCGGAATGATAGCCGACAGAGTGTATCGTGATCCAGCCTGTACTCCTCTTGACATGCCAGAAAGTATTCTGAGGAAACTACTCCAAGCTTGTACTAAAGAGGCACCCTTCTTGAGCCCGGATGGGCACATGTATAAGCAAGTAGATGGGGTCGCCATGGGTTCTCCCCTAGGTGTCCTGTTTGCAAACTTCTACATGGGTACCATCGAGCAAAAAGTCTTAGTCGACATGAACTTGAAACCGGCCATATACTGCAGGTATGTTGACGACATTTTTACACAGGTACCTGATGTCAGACATCTGCAGGAGCTGAAGGAGGCATTTGAGCAGAGTTCCGTGCTGCGTTTCACTTACGAGACGGAAAAGGATGGGAAGCTGCCTTTTCTAGATGTAACAGTCATGGAAAAGGGCGGAGGTTTCCACACTGCAGTCTACACTAAGGAAACAAACATAGGAATGTGCCTAAATGCCAACAGCGACTGCCCTGACAGGTACAAGAGGAGTGTTGTTAACGCATACGTCGACCGTGCTCTCAGCCACAGCTCAGAATGGAAGCAAGTCGACGAAGAACTCTGTAGGGTAAGGCAGGTCCTAGTCAATAACGGCTTCTCCAATGGTTTCATCGAAGACATCATAAGAAGGAAAGTGAAAAGCCATGCAACCTCTGAAGAGACAACTAACACAACACCTATACCCCCTATTAGACTATTTTACAGGAACTTCTTTTCCACAGCTCATAAAACGGAGGAAAGGGTCCTGAAAGATATTGTTAATAGAAACGTTATCCCTACAGACAAAAATCAGAGGATACAACTGACGATTTACTATAAAACCAGAAAAACGGCCAGCCTACTCATGAGAAACTCTCCAGACACAAAACAGAACGCTTTAAAAGAGACTAACGTCGTCTATGCCTTCAAATGCCCACTTGGGGACTGTAAGCTCCAAAAAACCCAGTATATAGGCAAGACAACAACATCTCTTTCTAGGCGTTTAACGATGCATAAGCAACAGGGCTCCATTAAGGAACATATAATCTCTTCCCATAACCAAACCATCGCCAGAGAAATCCTAGTAAACAACACAGAAATCATCGATAGATACAGCGATAGCAGGCGGCTTGACGTTTGCGAGGCACTACACATCAAGAAGTCAACACCAGCAATCAACAGCCAATTATTGTACAACTATATTCTACCCACCTCAAGACTCCGCTCCAATATAGAAGCATCAAGAAATATGGACCAATAGGCTTTCTACAAACACTTCTATTCAATACCCATTGTTTCTGTTCTGTCTTGTGTTGATACTTTTAATACCCTATTAATATCCCCTCTTGTTCTGTCTTGTGTTAATGCCACATCACCCCTCCCACCTCACTCAAATGTAGATATAAAATCAGAGATACGTAAGTTCTAATCAGTTGTGTATTTGTGAAGTCTTTGAAAATGTAATAAGTTTTACGAAACGCGCCCGTGTCGCGTCAGACTAGAAATAAAAATGAATTTTGGAGAAGTGATTTTTTATTTACCTCCAACAGTGAAGCGTAATGTACGAAAGATTGAGAAAATTCGTGTTAGAATTATTAATCTTACTTTTTCGGTCATATTTAATAATATATGTCTACAGGAAAGACTGCTACCAAAATATACTAATATATATATATATATATATATATATATATATATATATATATATATATATATATATATATATATATATATATATATATATATATATATATATATATATTATGTAGATATACATTATGTATATATATACATTATATATATACAGATTATATATATACATATACATTATATATATATACATACACATTATATATACAGTGGAACCTCGATTAACGAGTAGCTCTATTAACGAGTTTTTCCAGTAACGAGCAAGCCACTCGCAGCAAATTTGTCTCTGTTGACGAGCTCGCCTCTATTAATGAGCAAAACCACATGGTGCTTCCTAGCATCTCGTGGGTTCTCGCAAATTCTCGGACGCCTCCGACCCCAGTGTTGTTGTTGTATCGCACACGACAAGCATCTCTCTGGATTTATTTGAGCTTTTCTTTGGGTTTTTAGTGTTTTTGCGACTACAATTTGTAACACATGATGTCTCCAAAGAAGCTGCTTGCTAAAGATAGTGTTGTCAAGAGGAAGAAAGACACAATTACTGTGGATTTAAAGAAGGAAATTATAGCAAAGCATGAGTGTGGTGTCTGTGTGACTGATCTCACAAGGGAGTATGGCAGGTCCTCATCAACAATTTACACCATTAGTAAGGGAATGAGGAGGTAAGGATGAGGAGGTATGCATTTTAAAGTAAAGAATCTGAAACAAGATGTTCAGTATATCCCTGGTTTTCCTATTCATCTTAAAAATATATATATATATATATATATATATATATATATATATATATATATATATATATATATATATATATATATATATATATATATATATATATGTATATATATATAATGTCGTACCTAGTAGCCAGAACGTACTTCGCAGCCTACTATGCAAGACCCGATTTGCCTAATAAGCCAAGTTTTCCTGAATTAATATATTTTCTCTAATATTTTTCTTATGAAATGATAAAGCTACCCATTTCATTATGTATGAGGTCAATTTTTTTTTATTGGAGTTAAAATTAACGTAGATATATGATCGAACCTAACCAACCCTACCTAACCTAACCTAACCTATCTTTATAGGTTAGGTTAGGTTAGGTAGCCGAAAAAGTTAGGTTAGGTTAGGTAGGTTAGGTAGTCGAAAAACAATTAATTCATGAAAAATTGGCTTATTAGGCAAGTCGGGCCTGGCCTTGCATAGTAGGCTGAGAAGTACGTTCTGGCTACTAGGTACGACATATATATATATATATATATATATATATATATATATATATATATATATATATATATATAAATTCATAAATATATATATATATATATATATATATATATATATATATATATATATATATATATATATATTTGGAAAAGAAAAACAGAAATTAGCAATCATTTTAGTGTTAATGGAGCTCACAGTGTGTCAGACTACAAGTGTATGATTCATTCACCATTGTGCAGTGATATACAAGGAAATTGTACCAGTGTTTAAGTGTCACCCTGACCCCCCTCTCCCCCCTCAAGGCGAGCGGTGTCCGGTCAACCCCCACCCCCTCCCCGCCTGCCAGCCTCACCGCACCACTGTACCTCCTGCCATCCCACCCCACCCACCCTGTGTCTGGGCGTCTCCCACCCACCTATTCACTGCCCACACAGTGCCTGTAGCAGAGATGTGTCGCCCTCCATGCACCCAGATATGGCACAGGTCACAGCAAGCATTCAGGGTCCTCCCAAAAGGGAGGGAGACACAAGTACCCACATGAGTGGGGAGTGCGGGGGACAGCCAACTACCCCTGCCGCCACCACCCGTGTCCACCCTCCCATGCCACGCCGATGTCACAGCCCACCCGGGGGACAGAGAGGACTCCCCCAACTAACCACGAACCCCTCAGCCAAGAACACCATCCTGGGAACAATGCACCCAGAGGCGCAACCCAGACCTAGAGGAACGTGTCGGGTTTGTGACGAATCTCACAGCCTTAGAAACGATGGAACCCTACATCAACACCACAGCTGTGAGGGTTCACGGACGGTACCTGTAGAGAGGTAAGGCCCACAGGTCCCCCCGGCACCCCCACACATCCCAGCAAACTTTATGTCATCAGATGACCTCCTGGGGACCATCAAAGCCTCCACCACCAGAACTCTTCCCCACATTCCTAAAGCAGCGCGCCCATTTGCAGCAGGGAAATATACAGACCGTCTAAGGAAAGTGAATGAACGGTCTGAAAATCTTAATGCTGCGGCCACCATCAAAGCATGGTATAATTTGCTCCTGTTTGGCAATATTTGCTTAGGCGTACCTGCAAGAGGAGGCAAGTCACTAGCCTCATCAGTCACTAGGGCATTAAATAATTTCCCCAGAGCTGACAACTTGATCCCCATCCATCTTCAACGCAAAAACCGTCGTGGAAGACCCAAGAGTTCCAATGATAATTTTAAGCTTGGAACACAAGTGACCAAGAAAATTGAAGAGGGCAACACAGTAGGGGCAATTAGGTTACTTACCAGTGAAGAAACAATCGCCCCTAGAAATACAGCAACTGCCGACTCACTGAGAGAGAAGCACCCTCCCAGAGTACCATGGGAACCCAATGCTCGGGACACAAATGTCCCAGACATGGGACCTCTATTTCTCCAAGCGTCAGAGGTATACAAAGCCATCTTGTCATTTCCACCAGGCTCAGCAGGGGGATACACTGGAGAAAGAGACCTCAGCACCTCAAGGAGATGAGAAACCCAGTTCTCGGCGAAGTTGCCGAGACACTACTGTCAGAGATCACGAAGTTTGTCAACAACTGTCTCTCCGGGTTGATCCCAGATACAATTAAACCCTTTTTCTTCGGAGCATCCCTTTGTGCCCTTAAGAAGAAGGATGGTGGAGTCAGGCTCATTGCCGTGGGTAACACACTTCGGCGCCTTGTTGCTAGGGCAGCTGTCAGAAAAATCAGCATAGCACCTGCAACGATGCTTCGACCTCATCAACTAGGTTTTGGTGTCCCCCATGGCTGTGAAGCAGCAGCTCATGCAGCACGAGCCTATATCAAGGACCTCCCAGAAAATAAGGCATTAATTAAATTAGACTTTAAAAATTGCTTCAACCAGGTAAAAAAAGATGTGGTACTGGAAGCAGTTCGAACCAGCTTTCCTTGTCTACTACCTTTCGTTTCAGCAGGGTACAGTAGGGAATCGACACTGTTGTTTGGGGAACATTAAGTTGTTTCCGCAGAAGGTGTCCAGCAGGGAGACCCACTTGGACCTTTTTTTCCTGCATGGCAGCTAAGGAGGTCACAAGCAGGTTGTCCAGCAAATTCAACATCTGGTTCCTGGACGATGGCACCCTGGCAGGGACACAGGAATCCCTGCTAGGAGATCTTCAGCAAGTGAAATCTAGGGGAGAGGAGTTAGGCCTTACACTAAATCCATTAAAGTGTGAAATCATCTCATCCAGCCAACCAATCATAGATGCAGTACGAATCTTATTGCCAGGAGCCCAAGTGATTGCTCCCACCGACAGTGTGCTGCTAGGGGCACCTCTGGGCTCGAACGCCATTGAGGTAGTCCTCGAAGAAAAGCTTAAAGACCTGAGGAGGATGGAGGTGCGAATAGGGGCTTTGGATGCTCACGATGCTTTGTACCTTCTTACAAAGTGCTTGGCCTTGCCCAGACTTGCCTATTTCCTCAGGTGTGCTCCTTTCTTTGACAGCCCAAAATTAACGGAATACGACTCACTCCTAAAGACAATAACTATGAAAGTGTTAAACCTCTCCTTGCAAGATGACCAGGGGGACCAAGCAACACTCCCAGTTAGACTTGGGGGTATAGGTATTCACAAGGCGACACAGTTAGCATTGCCGGCATTCTTATCCTCGACCAGTGCTACAAGTGATTTAGTGAATTAAATACTACCAGAATACCTAAATAACTCCATTGGGATTCGTGATCCCAAACTTGTGGAAGGAGCTGGTCAGTGGGACACTCTTGCCAATTCACACACCCGACCAACTTTTCCAAACGACGGTAAACAGGCCAAATGGGATAGCCCCATAGTGGAGAACATCACCAAAGCATTGCTGGACGCAGCTTCTCAGAAGGACAGAGTGCGTCTCCTAGCTGTGCAAGCCCCCCATGCCGGGGACTTCCTATTGGCAGTCCCTAATTCCGCCTTGGGCACCCGCCTGGACCATCGGGCCCTAAGAATTGGTGTTGCTCTGCGCCTTGCTGCCCCTATCTCGACCGAACACTGGTGTGTTTGCGGCCATGCACGGGCAGACCAATACGGCAGCCATTGTCTCATCTGTCGCAAAACACAGGGAAAGATTGCCAGACACGAAGCAGTCAATGACATAATCAAGAGAAGTTTGGATACAGCTAGGTGTCCAGCACAAAGGGAACCCCCAGTTGTGCAGACCTGACAACAGCCAAAAACGCATAGATGGAGTCACCCTGCAGCCATGGAGGGAAGGTAAACAGGTCGTATGTGATTACACCTGTGCATCTATATTGGCTGATACCTATTTACGTTACAGCTCAGCGGAGGGAGGTGGGGCAGCCACCTTCAGAGAGACCCAGAAAATCCACAAGTACAGAGACCTAGAATGTTGTTACAGGTATGTGCCGATAGGCTCTGAGACTCTGGGTGCCTGGGGTAAATGTGCACTCAAGTTTTTAAAGGAGGTTGGTGAGGAACTCATTGGGAAAACTAGAGACCCACGAGCAACCAGTTTCCTGTTCCAGCGCCTCAGTGTTGCAGTTCAGAGGGGAAATGCGTGCTGTATCCTGGGTACGCACCCAACCTCCCGAGGAGCTGGACGAGGTCTTCGAACGCTGATTGTTTAATTGTTATATATTTGTGTGTGTGTGTGTGTGTGTGTGTGTGTTCTCTGTAAACTGTAGCATTGCAATAAAATAAAACAAAACATACAAAAAAATAATAGGGGTGGTAGGAGAAGAAAAGAATAAAGTCTTCAGTGAGAATCCACAAGACCTTCTCTGAATGCTCTTTGTTTTCTTCTTCGAGGATGTGGGTCCCTGCAATTAATTGCACCAGAGGTGGTACCCCTAATATATTATAATATATATATATATATATATATATATATATATATATATATATATATATATATATATATATATATATATATATATATATATATATATAACTGAACACTCACACCCCAGAAGTGACTCGAACCCATACTCCCAGGAGCAACGCAACTGGTATGTACAAGACGCCTTAATCCACTTGACCATCACGACCGGACATAATGAGGTGATAGCCTAAGCTATTTGAACCACCCCACCGCCGGCACTCGGATAGTAATCTTGGGCATATCATTTTACCAAATCACCTTATTCTTTGGGGCACACGTGAGGAACACAAATGCGAACAAGAATTTCTTGTTCGCATTTGTGTTCCTCACGTGTGCCCCAAAGAATAAGGTGATTTGGTAAAATGCTATGCCCAAGATTACTATCCGAGTGCCGGCGGTGGGGTGGTTCAAATAGCTTAGGCTATCACCTCATTATGTCCAGTCGTGATGGTCAAGTGGATTAAGGTGTCTTGTACATACCAGTTGCGTTGCTCCTGGGAGTATGGGTTCGAGTCACTTCTGGGGTGTGAGTTTTCAGTTGCATATTGTCCTGAGGACCATTCAGGCTTGTTCGCATATATATATATATATATATATAATATATATATAATATATATATTATATATATATAATATATATATAATATATATATTTTATATATACAGTGGCACCTCGACATACGATTGCCCCTACTTATGATAATTTCGAGTTACGATATAAATTTCATCGAAAAATGCGACTCGACATCAGATATTTGTTGGTACACGTTCGGGTCGGCCGAGCGCGTGGTTCCCGGTCACGCGGTCCGACCTGCCTCAGTTTACTACAGCTACCCGCTTAGTGACGATCACGCCTATAAGAAATTCCGCTTTTGTGGTAATTTTTTTGCATTTTGCACATTATCCCTTAAACTGCGCATGGTGTATATATACGCCCTGAGTAACATGTCCCATGGTGCGCATGGCGTATATATACGCCATAGGGTGCCAGGCCTGATTCAAATGGCCCGCGGCTACACGGGGTTCACAGTAGCTTCCTCAGGGCTCTTGTAAACAGATGCCATTTTGAAAAAAAATCGTGGGCAATATTCTCAGGTGTGAGAGGCACAGTACTGTTGGAGCAACCAAGGCCGGCGCACGCAGCATGAGCGAACAGCATTGATGTTCAGCTTGTGACCACAGCATCGCCGAAAAATGTCAAAATAAATATATAATTGTTATTATTTAGCGATGACAATATTACAGATGACCAATGACTGTGATATAAATAACCAGGGTTGTGATAATAGCAGGATTGTTGTAATAATTAGCGCTGTGGGAGGAGTGATGCTGAGAGACGGAGGGAGACAGCATCGTTTACTAACTGTGTGGCCACCTGTTATTGTTTGCATTCACCATACCAGGTCAGTGGTTCTCTATGGTGAACACAAATGTAGATACTTATATATAATGTGTGTATTAGTGTAATAACAGCAAAAGGATTATGCTGGGAGGAGCCATATGGGTGACGGAGGTGACGTCGTCTGCACGATTTGTCTAGCTGTTTAGAGGGTGGCCACTATGCTCTTTGGGCGCACTACAAGCTTAGGTGTACAGTTACGGTGCATAAAACATGTAGATATTTATATATAATATGTGTATATAGGGTAATAACACTGCAAAAGGTATTGTTGGGGGAGAAAGTTTAGTGCGTGTGACCTTGAAAGAGTGAGGGAGCCGCCATCTGCGTATAGCGACGACTCTTAGTGCCTGAACTAACTATATCAGCTTGGCTGTACAGTTGTGGTGAACAAAATATACACATACTTATATATAACGTCTGTATATAGTGTAATAACACCACAACTGGTATTGTTGGGGGAGAAAGTTTAGTGCGTGTGACCTTGAATGAGTGAGGGAGCCGCCAACTGCGTATAGCGACGACTCTTAGTGCCTGAACTAACTATATCAGCTTGGCTGTACAGTTGTGGTGAACAAAATATATACATACTTATATATAACGTCTGTATATAGTGTAATAACACCACAAATGGTATTGTTGGGGATGAAAGTTTAGTGCGTGTGACCTTGAATGAGTGAGGGAGCCGCCAGCCGCCATCTGTGTATAGCGACGACTCTTAGTGCCTGAACTAACTATATCAGCTTAGCTGTACAGTTGTGGTGAACAAAATATACACATACTTATATATAACGTCTGTATATAGTGTAATAACACCACAAATGGTATTGTTGGGGGAGAAAGTTTAGTGCGTGTGTTGAGGGAGTGGCAGCGAGTCGCTGGCTGGTGTGTGGCGGTAACTCCTCGTTGCTTTTCGACTCTCAATACCAACTTAGTGGTTCGTTATGGTGACCAAAACATGCCAATACTTATATATAACCTGTGTATAGAGTGTAATAGCAGCAAAACTATTTGTTCATTGTTTTATAAACATAATAATTGAATCACTAATATCCACATCATACTTTTGAGTATAGCGATTATTAACCACTTTTATTATATAAATATATTACAATACACACTATTGAATAATATTACTGCAAAAAAACTAAGAAAAAATCAATCGGAGACGTTGAAACAATTAGGTAATAATATCTTTGTGGCAACTCCCATCTGTCAACGCGGGTGACGCTGACCAGGTCTGACGACCGCTCTGTCAACGCCCACTTTTTGCCAGACTTCCTTGGTCAATTGCGCCCAAAATATGTCACCTACGATTTTTTTTTTTTTCCCGTGCTCAGGGGACACAAATTAACATGTTTAGAAGACGAAAAAAAAATTTTAATTTTTTTTTTCTTGCGCACAGGGGTGTAAATGTCCCAAGGACCCCTGAGCAGTGTAAGGGTTAAAGTAATTATTATATAATACGCCATGAGTCCCAGGAAAGTCAGTGGTAAGGCTCAACATATGAGAACCCATGTAAGAATGACCATAGAGCAGAAACAAGAGATCATTCGTAAATATGAAGATGGTGTGCAGGTAGATGAACTGGCTAGGCAGTACAACAAATCTCAGTCAACGATATCCACCATACTAGCTAAGAAAAAGGACATTATGGGTGCTAAAGTGATGCATCATTACAGACAAATGTTAAAACGAATGGAAAAACAAATGTCTCTTGACAAATTTGTAGTGAGACAAACAAGCACTGAACCACAACCAGGTCCTAGTGGTATTCAGACAAAACGTAGGGGAGAGAGAGAGTACCCCAGAGAAAACATCACTGCTTGATGTGATAATGGAAGGGGACTCCCCTTCCAAACAGTAACAACTCTCCTCCTCCCCCCTCATCACCATCTTCCATACGCCATCAAGAGCCCTCCATAAAGGTAAGAGAAACTCAGGTACTGTATTGTAGTTAGAAAAGAACATTGTATTCAGTATAAAATGTATTTGTATGTTAATATTTTGGAGGGTGGGGAACGGATTAATTCAAGTCCTTTTATTTCTTATGGTAAAATTCGCTTCGACTTCCGATATTTCGACTTCGGATCCGTCTCTGGGAACGGATTAGCATCCGAAGTCGAGGCCCCATTGTATATAATATATATGTTATATATATATGATATATATTATATATAATACAAATACAAAACAAATGGAACACATTTTAAACAAAGAAAGATTGTCATAATGGAGCAGCCTACCCAACAAACACAGAACGAACCTTTTGCTATAACGAATATGAAAGACTAGGGATGCTGGCTGGGTTAGTACTGCGTGACCAACCATTTGTGGCACACGTGTCTCTGACTCCCAAACACCTGTCCGACACGATTATCTTGAGGTTATCTTGAGATGATTTCGGGACTTTAGTGTCCCCGCGGCCCGGTCCTCGACCAGGCCTCCACTCCCAGGAAGCAACCCGTGACAGCTGACTAACTCCCAGGTACCTATTTACTGCTAGGTAACAGGGGCATTCAGGGTGAAAGAAACTTTGCCCATTTGTTTCTGCCTCGTGCTGGAATCGAACCCGCGCCACAGAATTACGAGTCCTGTGCGCTATCCACCAGGCTACGAGGCCCCTCGTAGCCTGGCGATGTTGAAAGACTGCGCTCAGTTGGTGAAATTCAGACCCTATTGTTTGAAGAACATAAGGGTCATAATATTGGTGAAGCTAGGCGCAATAAGGGCTTAACACAACGGTCGGATGCCAGTGATACAGCACCTATGAGGATAATACAGCGAGCGTATCTAGTTGTAGCTCTGAGCCCCACCCTTGCCATCTCCAATTTATAAAGATGATACATAGAGGAATTGTTTTCTGCATTCAGTGATGATGCATCTGATACAAGTAGCATAGATGAACAGAGTTAGCGGCTTCCATGGTGGAGTTGTCCATAGATATTTTCAAGAATACCTGAATCTCTTCCTGACTGACGGACACTCTTTGAGGCTAGCTGAATCTCTTCCTGTGTGGGACCTTAAAAAGCGATCTTTTCAAGATTACCTTACAAATTGAGCTTTACCTATAATCGTTTCAATACTACCTTATGCTTTACAAGCTTGGATACATACCACCTACAAGTACTAAAGCGAAGGGTACACGCGAGTGCGTTATTTGTAAGCACACAGAACAATGAAACAGGAAACGAAAATCTGTAGCTGGTGCAAGGAGAGCAAAGTCGTGCTGTGTACCATGGACTACTTCGTTGACTATTACGCACCTCCAAAGTACTGAGTGTGTAATACAGTGTGTTCCTGTGTAAATAGTATGTGAAACTGTACATATTGTAATATTAGTGAATTTTTACCACGTAATATTGTCGGCTCCAGGGGATGTATCCTTGGAGTTTTTCTTAGCCCGATTGAGCTCATCCAGTGTGAAGGGGGCATTAGTGTCAGAGACTTCTTCACGTGCTGTAAGGATTCTGTGCCACCTTTCTTCCTCTAGTCCGGTCTGTACTGCGAATACATCTGGTGGAAGTTGACACACATGCAGACTGACCCCACACTCATCTGGTGCCTTCGTAAGGTCTGATGGTGTAGTGGGTTAAAGCATACTAGTTATGCCAGCTACTGGAAGGTAGTTGTGCTTTCTGGGTTCGAGTCCCATTGGTGGGTGTTGTCCAAAGATTATTAATCTTCACTTGTGGTTTATGCAAGTATAGGCTTATAAGCTGGACACGAGTTCTCTCACATTGACAGTGGCTTGATGGAAAATGCAGACTGACCCCACACTCATCTGGTGCCTTCGTAAGGTCTGATGGTGTAGTGGGTTAAAGCATACTAGTTATGCCAGCTACTGGAAGGTAGTTGTGCTTTCTGGGTTCGAGTCCCACTGGTGGGTGTTGTCCAAAGATTATTAATCTTCACTTGTGGTTTATGCAAGTATAGGCTTATAAGCTGGACACGAGTTCTCTCACATTGACAGTGGCTTGATGGAAAATGCAGACTGACCCCACACTCATCTGGTGCCTTCGTAAGGTCTGATGGTGTAGTGGGTTAAAGCAGCTCCTGCTCCTGCAGATGTCTGACATCAGGTACCTGTGTAAAAATGTCGTCAACATACCTGCAGTATATGGCCGGTTTCAAGTTCATGTCGACTAAGACTTTTTGCTCGATGGTACCCATGTAGAAGTTTGCAAACAGGACACCTAGGGGAGAACCCATGGCGACCCCATCTACTTGCTTATACATGTGCCCATCCGGGCTCAAGAAGGGTGCCTCTTTAGTACAAGCTTGGAGTAGTTTCCTCAGAATATTTTCTGGTATGTCAAGAGGAGTACAGGCTGGATCACGATACACTCTGTCGGCTATCATCCCGATTGTCTCGTCCACAGGTACGTTGGTAAACAGCGATTCTACGTCCAACGAGGCTCTTATCCCTGTGGCCCGTGTGCCCCGCAGTAAGTCAACAAATTCCTTTGGAGACTTCAGGCTGAAGGCGCAAGGAACATAAGTTATGTTATGTTCCTTGCGCCTTCAATTAATACCACTTCTTGTTCTGTCTTGTGTTGATGAAATTAATACCCTATTAATGCCACATCTTGTTCTGTCTTGTGTTAATGCCACATCACCCCTTCCACCTCACTCAAATGTAGATATAAAATCGGAGATGCGTAAGTTCTATTCAGTTGTGTATTTGTGAACTAAAGTCTTTGAAAATGTAATAAGTTTTACGAAACGCGCTCGTGTCGCGTCAGACTAGAAATAAAAATGAATTTTGGAGAATTGATTTTTGATTTACCTCCAACAGTGAAAAGAAATGTACGAAAGATTGAGAAAATTCGTGTTAGAATTATTAATCTTACTTTTTCGGTCATATTTAATAATATATGTCTACAGGAAAGACTGCTACCAAAATATACTAATATATATATATATATATATATATATATATATATATATATATATATATATATATATATATATATATATATATATATATATATATATGTCGTACCTAGTAGCCAGAACGCACTTCTCAGCCTACTATGCAAGGCCAGATTTGCCTAATAAGCCAAGTTTTCCTGAATTAATATATTTTCTCTAATTTTTTTCTTATGAAATGATAAAACTACCCATTTCATGATGTATGAGGTAAATTTTTTTTATTGAAGTTAAAATTAACGTAGATATATGACCGAACCTAACCAACCCTACCTAACCTAACCTAACCTATCTTTATAGGTTAGGTTAGGTTAGGTAGCTGAAAAAGTTAGGTTAGGTAGTCGAAAAAACATTAATTCATGAAAACTTGGCTTATTAGGCAAATCGTGCCTTGCATAGTAGGCTGAGAAGTGCGTTCTGGCTAGTAGGTACGACATATATATAATATATATATAATATATAATGTGTATATATATATATATATATATGTCGTACCTAGTAGCCAGAACTCACTTCTCAGCCTACTATTCAAGGCCCGATTTGCCTAACAAGCCAAGTTGTCCTGAAATAATATATTTACTATAATTTTTTTCTTATGAAATGATAAAGCAACCCTTTTCTCTAAGTATGAGGTCAATTTTTTTTTATTGGAGTTAAAATTAACGTAGATATATGACCGAACCTAACCAACCCTACCTAACCTAACCTAACCTATATTTATAGGTAAGGTTAGGTTAGGTAGCCAAAAAAAGCTAGGTTAGGTTAGGTTAGGTAGGTTAGGTAGACGAAAAAACATTAATTCATGAAAACTTGGCTTATTAGGCAAATCGGGCCTTGAATAGTCGGCTGAGAAGTGCGTTCTGGCTATTAGGTACGACATATATATATATATATATATATATATATATATATATATATATATATATATATATATATATATATATATATATATATATATATATATATATATATATATATATATGTATGTATGTATGCGGAAAATCCACAGAGAAATATGAAATGAGGTGAACGTTTCGGCTCTGTTAAAGCCTTTGTCAACACCAGACTGACTAAGGAGAAGGGAGAAGGGGGAGGATATATAGGCCGACACCTGACCAACCCATCCCTAGGGTTGGTCAGGTGTAATTAACCAAAAACAGGTATAGCTTAGCTTAGAATGGTCAAAGAGGATTAAGCGGTCAGAGAATAAGGATGAAAGATTAAAGAAAAGCCTCATGAACACACAATATATGAATATACAATTATAATGAGACATTGTAAGCCTCTCTATCAGAGTTGTTTCTTAAACTGTTGTGCAATATTATAACTTAAAAATGGATCAAGTTTGTACATTCCAGTACTAACATTAAGAAGATTTGGACACTGACTGATTAGAGCAGACTCAATCAAATTACGTTCCACGAAATCCCCAGTGTTTTGTGATCGTCAATTGCATATATGTATATATATATATATATATATATATATATATATATATATATATATATATATATATATATATATATATATATATATATATATGTCGTACCTAGTAGCCAGAACGCACTTCTCAGCCTACTATGCAAAGCACGATTTGCCTAATAAGCCAAGTTTTCATGAATTAATTGTTTTTCGACTACCTAACCTAACTTTTTCGGCTACCTAACCTAACCTATAAAGATAGGTTAGGTTAGGTTAGGTAGGGTTGGTTAGGTTCGGTCATATATCTACGTTAATTTTAACTCCGATAAAAAAAAATTGACCTCATACATAATGAAATGGGTAGCTTTATCATTTCATAAAAAAAAATTGAGAAAATATATTAATTCAGGAAAACTTGGCTTATTAGGCAAATCGGGCCTTGCATAGTAGGCTGAGAAGTGCGTTCTGGCTACTAGGTACGACATATATATATATATATATATAATATATATATATATATATATATATATATATATATATATATATATACATACAAGATGTACATGGGTTGATTCAAAAAGTGCTCAAAGCTTATGGATCTCTTCAAAACACGACAATGGGAAACATTGATAAATGTTACAGACAGGTTCGATCATTGTTGCAAGTCAAACACTTCTTCGAATTCCTCTGAAGTAGGACTAGTGCCCAAGATGCAACAGGCATTCCCTCTCTGAAACGCAACACTGACGCGCTGGAACATGAAACTTTTTGCTCTCTGATCTTTTGTAGTGCTGATCAATTTGTCCCCCAATTCCTTCAGAAACTTCAATGCACATTTTCCCCACGAACCGAGGGTCTCCGAGCTGATCGGAACAAAGCTGTAGCAGTGTGCCAGACCTCTGTATTTGATAATTTTCTGTGATTCCCTGAAAGAAGCAGCACCACCCTCTTCATGTGTGCTGTAGTGGAGGTAGGTATTGGCCAGTGTGGCGGCACACGTGTAGTCCCATACCACTTGCTTACCATCCTTCCAAGGAAGCAAGGTAATCCTATCTGGGCGCTTCTGTGGGTCATTAGATCTGAATAAGTGTGGTTCTCTTTGTGCTGGGGAACAGGCTGTGGCGAGGCTCCTCTTGATGATGTCGTTGACTTCATGTCTTGCAATCTTACCCTGTGATTTACTACATACCAGACCATGACGACCATATTGGTCTGCCATCACAGTTCCACAGATGCACCTATGTTCGGTGAGGATGAGGGCGGCAAGGCGAAGGGCAACTCCAATGCGGAGAGTGTCATGACTGAGGCGAGTTCCCAGGGCTGCATTGGACCCAGCAAATAAAAAATCCCCAGCGTGAGGGTGCTGTTACCGCTAGGAGGCGGGCTTTGTTTTCGGCATCTGCATTGTTTATCATTGCTGTGACAGTCTTTTCCATTATGGGGTTATCCCAGTGGGCCTGCTTGTGGTCTTTTGATGCTTGTTGTCGTGGTTGGGGGTGTGCAATGGTTTCCCATTGTCTGGCTGCTTCGATGAATGTTTGATCATGAGTTCCTGCTGTGTCTCTCATACGCTCTGGTAGGATCAGCCCTACCAATTCGTTGGCTGCTGTCCATGAGGATAAGAATGCCGGAAGTGCTATCTCAGTTGCCTTTCGTATGCCTATCCCCCTAGTGTGGTAGTGTTGCTTGGTCCCACTGACTGTCATCTAAATCTAGGTTGAGCACCTTCCTGAATATTGATCTGAGGAGCTCATCATATTGATTTAGAAGTGGGTTGCCAAAAGTGGTTGCACACCTTAAAAAGTATGTTAGCCTGGGCAAGGTAAGGCCCCTTGTGAGAGGGTAGAGGGCATCATGGTAGTCCAAGTCCCCTATTCTCTCTTCCATCCTCTTTAGGTCTTTAAACTTTTTGTCAAGGACTGCACCAGTGGCATTGTGGCCCAGAGGTGCTCCAAGTAGTGTGCTGTCGGTGGGTTTAATGACTGAAGCTTCTGGTAAAACTGATTTCACTGCTCTAATGATTACCTCACTGGATGCAATAATTTCCCACTTGGAGGGGATTAAGAACGAGACCCATGGACTCCCCCCGTGTCTTCACCAGCTGCAGGTCTTCCAGCAGGGAGTCTTGTGTGCCTGCCAGAGTGCCATCATCCAGGAACCAGATGTTGAGCTCATTGGACAGTCTGGTTGTAATTTCTCGAACCGCTATGCAAAGAGGAAGGGTGCAAGTGGGTCTCCCTGTTGAATTCCCTCTGCTGAGGTGATTTCATGTCTGCCAAACAGGAGGGTCGAGTCTTTGCTGTAGCCTGCTGACACAAATGGGAGAATGCTTGGGCAGTGTTCCTGGACTGCACTGAGGACTACTTCCCTTTTTACATACATACATACATACATACATACATACATACATACATACATACATACATACATACATACATACATATGTATGTATGGGAGACTGAGAGAACAAGGAACCGCATGGAGGCGAGGATATGTGGAGAGCCAAACTATTGGAGGTGGTGACAAGAAACTTTTTAACCCAGCATGTCGGAGAACCCACAAGGATGAGAGACAATGACGAACCAGCGAGACTCGACCTAGTCTTCACTCTGAACAACTCCGACATAAGAGAAATCGGTTTTGAGGACCTAGTAGGAATGAGCGACCACAGTGTACTGGTGTTTGAGTACTTGATTGAAGAAGGGTTATTGAACTCGAGGAGGGATACCAAAGCCAAAAGGTTAGCATGCTGAAAGGGAAACTATGAGGGGATAAGAAAATTCCTAACAGATATAGCATGGGAAACAGAGCTCAGGGGAAAGACGGCCCAGGATATGATGGATTACATCACGCAGAAGTGCAAGGACGCAGCAAACAAGTTTGTCCCAGTCCAAAAGGAAAACAGAGAAATGAAAATGAGAAACCCATGGTTTAATCAGAGATGTAGGCTAGCTAAGCAGCAAAGTAAAAGGGGATGGAGAAACTATAGGAATAACAGGACACTGGAGAGCAGAGAAAGATACCAGAATGCCAGGAATGAATATGTCAGGATGAGAAGAAAGGCAGAAAGACAATACAAAAATGACATCGCAAGCAAGGCAAAGACTCAGCCTAAATTGTTGCATAGCCACATCAGGAGAAAAACAACAGTAAAGGAACAGGTTATGAAATTAAGGATAGGGGCGGAAGGATTCACTACAAATAACAAGGAAGTGTGTGAGGAATTGAATAAGAAATTCCAGGTCTTCACCTTAGAGCAAGGAGAAATTCCAGAGGTAAGAGAAGGAATAGCTAACCAGGAACCACTGGAAGACTTTGAGATTACCAGCGGGGAAGTAAGGAAGTGTTTACTAGAGTTGGATGTGACAAAGGCTATATGCCCAGATGGAATCTCCCCTTGGGTTCTAAAGGAAGGAGCAAGAGAACTGTGCCTACCACTCTCCATAGTGTATAACAAATCACTGGCAACAGGGGAACTGCCAGATATTTGGAAAGCAGCTAACGTAGTCCCGATATACAAGAAAGGGGATAGACAGGAGGCACTGAACTACAGGCCAGTGTCCCTAACCTGCATACCATGCAAGCTGATGGAGAAGATTGTGCGAAAAAAACTAGTGGAGCATCTGGAGTGAAGGAACATTGTAACACAGCATCAACATGGGTTCAGGGATGGCAGGTCCTGCCTCAGAGGGTTACTTGAATTCTACGACCAGGCAACAAAAATAAGGCAAGAAAGAGAAGGGTGGGCAGACTGCATATTTTTGGATTGTCAGAAAGCCTTTGATACAGTGCCACACAAGAGGCTAGTACGAAAGTTGGAGATGCAGGCTGGAGTGAAAGGGAAGGTACTCCGGTGGATAGAGGAGTACCTAAGCAACAGGAGACAACGAGTCTGTGTGAGGGGTGAGGTCTCAGATTGGCGAGACGTTACAAGTGGAGTCCTGCAGGGGTCAGTCCTTGGACCTATACTGTTTCTGGTATATGTAAATGATCTCCCAGAGGGTATAGATTCGTTCCTCTCAATGTTTGCCGACGATGCAAAAATTATGAGGAGGATTGAAACAGAGGATGATAGTAGGAGGCTACAAGATGACCTAGATAGACTGAGTGAATGGTCCAACAAATGGTTGTTGAAGTTCAACCCGAGTAAATGCAGAGTAATGAAACTAGGCAGTGGAAACAGGAGGCCAGACACAGGATACAGAATAGGAGATGAAGTACTTAATGAAACAGACAGAGAAAGATCTAGGAGTTGATATCACACCAAACCTGTCTCGATTTCCTCACCACAAATCTGTCCATGGAAGCTTGCTTTTCCCTTCTTCGCAAGCTCTCTCTGTAGTAAGGCATCACATTGTCATTGAAAAGATTAAGACAACGGCCTACTACAGCTTTCTCTGGGTGAGTCTGTTCAATAGTTGTTTGAATCTCTTCCCACATCTGACACACCTTCTTAATTACTGCAGAAGGGACACTCGCTGGTGCTGTTGGTGCTGCTGCCACCTCCTCGTCCACTGCAGAATCATTCGCTGCTGTGTTGGCTTGCTGTTCCTGTTGAAGGGCTAGGAGTTCTTCGGTGATCAGTTCTTCGTTGTGTTCTTCCACCAACTCCTCCACATCATCACCATCCAATTCCAAGCCCATTTGCTGGCCTAGACTAACAATTTCCTCAACAATAGGCGCATCATTTATAGGCTCAAACCCCTCAAAGTCTAGTTCTCTCACACCTTCAGGCCACAATTTTCTCCAGCCAGAGATCAGGGTTCTTTGAGTCACTTCTTGCCAGGCTTTGTCAACGAGTTTTAAAGCACTACAAATGTTAAAATGCTGTTTCCAGAACTCTTTGAGTCAGTCAGGCTTCAGTCACTTCAAAACATTTCCGGAAAAGTGCCCTTTCATACAGTTTCTTAAAATTCGCTATGATTTTCTGGTTCATAGGCTGAATTAGAGGAGTGGTGTTAGGAGGAAGGAATTTAACTGTGAGGAATTTATTGTATTGAGGCATCAAATCATCTTCCAAGCCTGGAGGATGAGCAGGAGCATTGTCAAGGAGAAGCACGGCTTTGAGTGGCAATTGTTTCTCCTGCAGATATTTTTCTATGGCAGGACACAGCACTTCATTCACCCACTCCGAAAAAATAAGCCTAGTGACCCATGCTTTTTTATTAGACTTCCACATCACACACAAACGGGTTTCCTGCACATTATACTGTTTGAAAACCCTTGGATTTTCAGAATGATACACTAGCAAGGGTTTAATTTTCAAATCGCCACTCGCATTTGAACACAGCACAAGCGTAAACCTATCTTTTTTAGGCTTGTGTCCATGCAAGGATTTTTCCTCCTTGGTAATGTATGTCCTCTTAGGCATTCTTTTCCAAAACAGTCCTGTTTCGTCACAATTAAACACTTGTTGCGGTACGTATCCCTCAGCCTGCGCAAACTCTTTAAATTCGTCAATAAATCGTCCAGCGGCTGGTTTGTCTGAGCTGGCTGCCTCCCCATGCCTTGTAACACTATGGATACCACTTCTCTTTCTAAATTTTTCAAACCAGCCCCTGCTTGCCTTAAACTCTTTCTTATCTGCATCACTCGTTGCAGGGGTCTTCTTTAGAAGGTCTTCGTGCAACACCCTGGCTTTCTCACAAATAATGGCCTCCGAAACACTATCACCCCTCAACTCCTTGTCGTGTATCCAAATTAATAACAACTTTTCCACTTCTTCAAGTATTTGTGGTCTTTGTGCCGTTAATGTTCTTACTCCTTTTGCCACATTAGCACTCATAATCTTATTTTTCTTCTTAAGTATAGTGCATATTGTTGATGTGGCTTTGTTGTACTGCCTACAAAGAATGATCTCTTGTTTCTCCTCTATTGTCATCCTCACATGAGCTTTCTGGCCTTTATCCTTACCACTGGCTTTCTTGGGACTCATGGTGAGATATATAATAACAAATTGTATAGACAAATCACCAAAAATCCAACAAAACACTGAAAATCCGCGAGAAGAATTGATGTGGGGGTAGTCACTGAGCGCGAGACAATGGTAAACTGAGGGGCAGCGGGGCAGAGGGGCGACGATCGCCGAACCACCAGCGGGTAAGGTCGTATGAACCTTATGGCGGGTAAGTATGAACAGGTAAGGTCGGCCTGTACGCGTATCAACAAACTCGCGTCCCGAAGTAACCATCGCCTTCCGAGACAAATTTTTGGAGTAAATACTGCTCGCCTTCCGAAAACCTCGCATACAGGGACAATCGCATTCCGAGGTACCACTGTATGTGTGTATATCACGAAAATAAACACGTGATTAAGAATGTGACAATGTCAGACCACGGAGGAAAAATGAAACAGGAAATTTCCTTAAGTACTTTCGTATATTAAATACATCTTCAGAAGGACCTTCTGAAGATGTATTTAATATACGAAAGTACTTAAGGAAATTTCCTGTTTCATTTTTCCTCCGTGGTCTGACATTGTCATATATATATATATATATATATATATATATATATATATATATATATATATATATATATATATATATATATATATATATATATGTATGTATGTATGTATGTATATGTATATATATATATGTATACTGAAAACTCACACCCCAGAAGTGACTCGAACCCATACTCCCAGGAGCAACGCAACTGGTATGTACAAGACGCCTTAATCCACTTGACCATCACTTAATCCACTTGACCATCAGTTGCATATTGTCCTGGGGACCATTCAGGCTTGTTCGCATATATATGTATATATATATATGTCGTACCTATTAGCCAGAACGCACTTCTCAGCCTACTATGCAAGGCCCGATTTGCCTAATAAGCCAAGTTTTCATGAACTAATGTTTCTCGACTACCTAACCTACCTAACCTAACCTAACTTTTTCGGCTACCTAACCTAACCCCTATAAAGATAGGTTAGGTTAGGTTAGATAGGGTTGGTTAGGTTCGGTCATATATCTACGTTAATTTTAACTGCAATAAAAAGAAATTGACCTCATACATAATGAAATGGGTAGCTTTATCATTTCATAAGAAAAAAATTAGAGAAAATATATTAATTCAGGAAAACTTGGCTTATTAGGCAAATTGGGCCTTGCATAGTAGGCTGAGAAGTGCGTTCTGGCTACTAGGTACGACATTATATATATATATACAGAGCACCACTTGGTTTCCGAACTTTAGTTATCCGAAACTTCCAGTTTCCCGATTGGGGTTGGGGAGTCATGCTACCCAACAAAGTTCGGGTAGGAAGGGGTCCGCCAAGCGTCACGCCGGCTTGTGGTGGTGGGTGGGAGATGGTCCAGGGTGCCCACTGTGACTTCACAGATTCACGGCCTATTATTCCTATTACAGTATTTTGAATTGCCATAAGGCTGGAATGTTCATTCTGTGCTTTTGTTTTACATATCTGCACAATCAAGAAACATCTGTGCACCATGTTGGCTCCAAATGGACACATTGCGTCAGTGATGGCTGACTGGTGGGTGGATGGAGCTTAGGTGGGAGGCAGTATGAGAGGGGGGGGGGGAGAATCAGTGAGAGAGGGGGATAATTAGTCAGAAAGGGAGGGAGAGAGAGATGCTAGGATGGAGGGGGAGGTAGGGAGAGATGTTAGGAGGTAGGGAGAGATGCTAAGAGGGAGGGGGAGGTAGGGAGAGATGTTAGGAGGTAGGGAGAGATGCTAAGAGGGAGGGGGAGGTAGGGAGAGATGCTAAGAGGGAGGGGGAGGTAGGGAGAGATGTTAGGAGGTAGGGAGAGATGCTAAGAGGGAGGGGGAGGTAGGGAGAGATGTTAGGAGGTAGGGAGAGATGCTAGGATGGAGGGGGAGGTAGGGAGAGATGTTAGGAGGTAGGGAGAGATGCTAAGAGGGAGGGGGAGGTAGGGAGAGATGCTAAGAGGGAGGGGGAGGTAGGGAGAGATGCTAAGAGGGAGGGGGAGGTAGGGAGAGATGCTAAGAGGGAGGGGGAGGTAGGGAGAGATGTTAGGAGGTAGGGAGAGATGCTAAGAGGGAGGGGGAGGTAGGGAGAGATGTTAGGAGGTAGGGAGAGATGCTAAGAGGGAGGGGGAGGTAGGGAGAGATGTTAGGAGGTAGGGAGAGATGCTAAGAGGGAGGGGGAGGTAGGGAGAGATGCTAGGAGGTAGGCAGGAAGGGACGGAAGTAGTGAGAATTAGGGAGGGAAAGGCAAGCTGGCAGGCACAGGCTGGCAGGCACAGGCTGGCAGGCACAGGCTGGCAGGCACAGGCAGACAGGCACAGGCAGACAGGCAGGCAGGCAGGCTGGGAAGGAGGCAGGCAGGCAGGCTCGGGTAAGGAAGCGGTCAGCCAAGCGTCGTGCCGGCCCGTGGTGGGTGGGTGGGGGGGGGTGGGTGATGGTTTAGTTTGCTCACTGACCGTGTCGGGCGCCGCCGCCTACCCTGTGACGTCACAGACTCACGGCCTATTGTTCCCATTGTTTGAATTTGTCACGAGACTGGAGTGTTCATTCCGTGACTTTGTTTTACATATCAGCACAATCAAGGAACATCCGTGCACCATGTCGGCTCCAAATGCACGCATTGTGTCAGTGAAAGCATCTACAAGCGGGTTACGTAAAAGAAAGAGGTCAGTGATGACATTTGAAAAGAAAGTTGAAATAATTAAGAAGGTGGAAAGCGGTGTCCCGAGAAGTGTCGTGTGCGCTGAGTATGGCATTAGTAAAAGTACTGTTTTTGATCTTCTTAAGGCTAAACCTATCATTTTTGACTATTTCTCTAGAAGTGAAAGTGATAAAGCAATACGAAATAGAAAGGTAGTAAGTAAAGCAAAAGTGGAGAGTGTTGATAACGCAGTGTGGGAGTGGTACAGACAGAGACGTGAGGTGACGAAAAAGCCAGTGGCAGGCTGGCTCCTCGTGGAAAAGGCGCGTGAATTTCACCAAGCAATGAAAATTACTCAAAAGTGTGTATACAGTGATGGTTGGCTCAGAAGTTTTAAAACCCGTCATGGCATTAGGTTTATTAAAGTGCATGGTGAAAGACAATCTGCTGATATTGTTGGTGCTGATGAGTATGTGAGTAAATTTGCGGAGATGGTGCAGGAACAAAATTTATCTCCAGAGCAAATTTATAATGCTGATGAGACAGGTTTGTACTGGCGTATGCTTCCCACAGAAACGATGGCTCATAGTGGTGAGGACGATCCTTCAGGTGGTTATAAACAGAACAAACAGAGAATTTCTTTGTTGTGCTGTGCAAATGCAGCTGGCACGCACAAATTAAAGTTACTTGTGATTGGAATTAGTAAAAACCCCAGGGCTTTAAAGTCAGCCAGGTGCCTCCCTGTGATTTATAAGGACCAGCCAAGTGCGTGGATGTCTCGAGTAATATTTGTCGAGTGGTTTAATAAGAACTTTGTACCCGAGGTGAAGGAGCACCTGAAAAGTGTTGGTCTCCCGCAAAACAGCAAAGTTGTGCTGCTGCTAGATAACAGTTCAACGCATCCACGAGGTGATGAGCTTATAAATGGCAATATTATTGGAACGTTCTTGCCACCCAATACAACCTCAGTGATCCAACCCATGGATCAAGGAATAATTAAGAACCTTAAACACCACTACAAGAGGATGTTTGCCAGACGTCTTAACAATCAGCTTGGAACACTTAAGGACTTTTATAAAGTCTTCACAATAAAGTCAGCTATCTGGACTATTGCTAGTGCGTGGGATGAGGTAAAGCAGACAACACTAAGAAATGGTTGGAAAAAACTTTGGCCCGCGTCAAGTCTGTTTCCTGAGGAAGATGACGAGGCAGATTTTGAAGGATTTGCGGTGAAGAAAGTTAGCGAGAAGAAAAAATTAAGAGAGGAACTCCTAGCCTATGTCAAGGGGATTAAGTCCCCTGAGATTAGAGCAGAACTGGTGACTGAAACAATCGAAGATGACATAGATAGATGGATAGATTTTGATGAAGCAGCCCCAAACAATCGAAACATGACTAATGATGAAATTATAGAATTAGTATGTACAGCAAAAAAGCCAGACGAGTGCAGTGAAGAAGATGGAGAGGAAGAGGAAGAGGAAGAGGATGAAGAAACGTTAAAGGAAAAATTTGATATGGAAAAAGTTCAGCAAAATTTTGAATACATTCTGGGATTTATGGACACGAGTTACAGCGAGTTTGAAACTAAGGACATGATGAGTCTGTACAATATGTATATGAAGTTTTTAAAAACAAGAGCCAAGGGAATGAAACAAATGTCAATTACAGAGTCTTTTGCAATGGCTTCCAAGAAAGCTCGCATTGCATCACCTGCACCTGACTCATCGCATGTTGACCCAGTCAATCCAACACCATCAACATCCACCACCACCTCTTCCATGTAAATAACTATGCTTCATCAACATCGATCATCAACATAAGAGGATCAGGACTTCAATTATTGGTGAGTACAAACAAAATACGGTCACGCATTTACGCTATGAACCTGTCGATTTTTTCCCTTAGATTTTTTTCACATTATTTTTTTTATTTTTTCCTCCATTTCTCGTATACGAACTTACATGTTAACCGACGGGTCTCGTCCCCAAGGGGTTCGGAAACCAAGTGGTGCTCTGTATATATATATATATATTTTTTTTTTTTTTTTTTTTTTGAGATATATACAAGAGTTGTTACATTCTTGTACAGCCACTAGTACGCGTAGCGTTTCGGGCAAGTCCTTAATCCTATGGTCCCTGGAATACGATCCCCGGCCGCGAAGAATCGTTTTTTCATCCAAGTACACATTTTACTGTTGCGTTAAACAGAGGCTACAGTTAAGGAATTGCGCCCAGTAAATCCTCCCCGGCCAGGATACGAACCCATGACATAGCGCTCGCGGAACGCCAGGCGAGTGTCTTACCACTACACCACGGAGACTGTTATATATATATATAATATGTTATATGTTATTTATATTATATATATATATAATATGTATATGTATATGGGGGGGTACCACCTCTGGTGCAATTATAGGGACCCACAACCTCAGAGAAGGGAACACAGAGCATTCAGGGAAAAACTTGCCATTTAACTCTGAATATGTAAGAGTGTTCGCTTCTCCTACCACCCCCCTATTTTTTATGGTGTACACTTTATTATACAAGGTTATACTGCTACATATCTGATTTTATGCACAAAAGGAACATTAAGAGGACACAATCTTGAGGTTATCTTGAGATGATTTCGGGGCTTTAGTGTCCCCGCGTCCCGGTCCTCGACCAGCCCTCTCCTCCAGGAAGCAGCCCGTGACAGCTGACTAACACCCAGGCACCTATTTTACTGCTAGGTAACAGGGGCATAGGGTGAAAGAAACTCTGCCCATTGTTTCTCGCCGGCGCCCGGGACCACAGGATCACAAGTCCAGCGTGCTGTCCTCTCGGCCGCTTCGCTTCCTAGAAGCTGTAGATTTCCTCAAACTCCTCCGACGCCAGGCAGGAACCGAGGATGCAGTGGGCATTCCCCCTCTGGATCGCGACACTGAGGAGCTGAAAGAGAAAACTTGCCACTCTAGGGTCTCTTGTGGTGTCAATGAGCTTGGAACCAAGATCCTTAAGAAACCTTCTTGCACTCTCTCCTCATGGGCCTAGGGTTTCAGACCCTATTGGAACGAAGCTGTACTGGTGGTCTAATTGCCTGTACTTGGCTAACTTGTGTCTTTCTCCGTGTGTCGTCGCGGCTCCTGCTGTGCCGGCAGAGAGGTTGATGTATGTGGTTGCCAGGGTGGATACGCAAGTATAGTCCCATGCCAACTGTCTGCCACCCTTCCACGGACGCAGTGTGATTCCATCTGGTCGGCCGGCAAAGCTAAGAGAGTCACGGTTCAGTAGGTTGCGGGGGGCTCTCTCCGCTGGACACTGAGCAGGGGCAAGGCTTCTTTTAACCACTGCACTGCGCAAAGCGCCTTTAGGCGCTCAGAGAGTTGTGGTTTTTGTTTTTTAATTTGGCTATATTTTAATGTTTTTTAATGTTTTCATTACTATTTGTGTTTTGAAATGGAAATAGTTGACATTGGAAACATTTTGACATTAAATTTACCTGAACATTTGTAAAAATAACAAAAATATGTCCTTGTCAATTGCACCAAGACGTTTTCGCCGAAAATAGGTGAGCAGTGCAAGGGTTAATGATGTCATTGACTTCGTCGTGTCTAGTGTGCCAACCACCAGATTTTCTACAGTGCAGGCTGTGCAATCCATATTCGTCAGCAACTGTCTCGCCTCAAATACACCTATAAACAGTGTGGATGGGGGCAGCAATACGGAGAGCGACTGCAATACGGAGCTCCTGCGGATCAAGACGTGTGCCTGTCGCAGACATAGGGACTGCCAAAAGGAAATCCCCTGCATGGGGAGCCTGCACAGCTGTGAGGCATGCACGATCACTGGGGGTTGTTGCTGCCTCCAGCAAAGCTGTGGCTTCTTTGTCTACAATAGGGCTGTCCCAACTGGATTGTTTCTTGGCTTTCGGCATGGCTGGTCTGAGTGCTGGGTCTGCCATGGCACCCCATTTCGTGTCGCATTCCGTGTAGTGGGGGTCCTGTATCCCCGCTACATCACTCAGGGTGTCAGGTAGAATTTCCTTAACAGGTCATCTGATGCTGAAGAGGAAGACAGGAAGGCTGGGACAGCAATTTGAGTGGCGGTGCGGACACCCAAGCCATCGAGCCTAACAGGAAGAGTGGCTTGTTTCCACTGGCATTCGTTGAGGGAGAGGTTAACAACTTTCCAGCATGGTCTTCAGTAAGAGGTCACACTCTTCAAGCTTTGGGTTGTCGTAAGATGAGGAGCACCTCAGAAAGTAGGTTAGCTTCGGAAGGGATAGGCATTTGGTGAGGAGATAAAAAGCATCGTGGGCATCGATGTCACTTATTTTGTCTTCCATTCTCCTAAGGTCTGCGATTTTCTTGTCAAGGATCTCCTGAATGGCGTTAGACCCGAGGGGGGCTCCAAGGAGGGTGCTGTTCTCGGCCCTAATGACATGGGCTCCAGGCAAAGCAGACCTTATTCTAGCTACGATGTCTCGGTTGGAGGAGACTGCTTCACACTTGAAAGGGTTCAGGACGTGACCCAGCCTTACCTCTTGCTCCCTTATTTTCCTGATATCTGCCTAAAGGTGGTCTATGGTGCCAGCTATAGTGCCATCATCCAAAAACCACATGTTGAACTCGCTGGACAAGTTTCTGTGATTTCTTTTAATACTAAGCAGAAAAGAAGAAGAGCAAGAGGATCACCTTGCTGGACACCTTCACATGATCTGATTTCATGTTCACCAAAGAGCAATTTTGACTCACCACTGTAGCACGATAGTATGAACGGGTAGAGGGGCCGGAAATGGCGATGTGCAGCACAAAGTACTGCATCTCTTCTGACCATGTTGAAGGCATTCTTAAAGTCCAGTTTGAGCAGGGCCTTTTCATCAGAAATGT